>NC_090892.1:36224761-36247261 GCF_036669925.1 Montipora capricornis
AATACAAAAAGGCTGTCATCAGAGAGGAACCGAATCCTCATGTAAGATGACCCCCTAAAAATTTAAATTAAAAAAAATATGAATCACTCACTGGAGAGAGGGTGAGCCTTAAAACTGTTCCATTCTTAAGTCCCTTCCTGTTCTATAAAGAGATGTGAAAATACCTTTACAATCAAACAAGTGCTGCATGAATTAAGCTCTTAGGAACTTTGTCCATAACATTCAGGAGTGGTACAATGAGTGTATATTCGTTTCTTTCAACACCATTTCTGGTGTTTTCAGAAGATGATTTTAGTCTACTTAAGTAACCCTCCCACGCCCCCCCCCCCCCCCTCCAGTCTCCTTCGCAGCCGTTATTAGGGTCGTCACGCAACGCTCCTCCCCACTAACGGCTGCTCACGAGAGAGACACATTCCTTTTCCTAAAATTGACCAGTAAGAAACAGGCATCCATATTCTGGAAACCTGGTCCAAATCCCTCTCCATTACTTGAAAGCAAACATTGGTGGATCTGTCTCCTTCTTTTTCAAAAGTGTGTGAACAATTCAAGTTTAACGAGTTAAACAAGCATCAAAAAGAAGCGATTATATCTGCAGTGCTGAAGAAAAAGGACCTATTTGTTAGTTTACCAACTGGCTTTGGAAAATCTGTCATTTTTCAAGCTCTACCTATGGTATTTGACGGCTTCACTGGCGAGTCTGGCCACATTGTGATTGTTGTTTCGCCTTTGCTTTCCCTGATTAAGGATCAAACCGCACGCTAACGACAGGTAGGAATATCCTGCGTAAGTCTGAGCGACGCGAGTACACAGGGAGAAATAGATCTCGTTGAAGGAGGATTTTATTCGGTCGTTTACACAACGCCAGATTGGCGTAGCCGATAACAATAACGTGCATTCTATTGATTCTCAAAAACAAAGGGAAAGGAATGCGTCTCTCTCATGAGCAGCCGTTAGTTGGGAGGAGCGTTGCGTGACGACCCTGATAACAGCTGCGAAGGAGACTACCCCCCCTCCCCCCCACCTCTATAACAAAGAAAAACAATTATTAATTGTCTTACTTCTTCTGTAATATAACAGTTGTAGTCAGAATATTGAAATGCGTATTGTTCTGGAATTGGTAGAGACCACCTAAAATGACATAAAATAAAAATCACTCCATTAAAGCTTCAAGATTAGCTGAGCAAAAAATGCTCCAGACATTGTGGAGACTGTCAATCAGTAATCAGATTAAACCAAGGGAGAACAAATCAAATGTTGGCTTTTTGATAAAAGGCGAAAACTGGAGTTTCCAAAGAAAAACGTTTTGGCGAGAACTGGGTAGAGAAACTCAATGACGTTAAGTCCTGGAATTGAGCTTCGGACACATTAATGCAAGGCAAAAAAATTAATTTTGTGCACATCACTGTGCCAACCCAACTTACCAAAATAAACCCATTGACTCCTCAAACAACCTCTAGAGGACGCCCGCATTTGATGAGTAAAATCGTTTGGTGTAAGAGGCCATTGGGTTCATGGAGGGGACTGCTTAAATATTATGCATGTACCCTACATGTACATTAAAGGATATGTTTCTTTATGTACAAACTACTCTCTTTCGTCCATCCTTAAACAGGCTTGATCACTATAACACAAGCTCTTTTTAATGGAGGGGAATGACTCCTCAGTTGCCCTTCTAAGAATGCCCCCAGTTGACGAAAAAAATCATTTGGCGTTAGACAGAGTAAAATCTGTTGAGTCTCACTCCCAGGAATCAATGGGTTATTAACTTATCGATTCCTGGGAGTGAGACAGCAATAATAGTGACTGTCCCCACCAAAAAAACTCTTTCAATTCTGGTAACATTCTCACAAGAGGCCAGTTCAAGTTACATGCACTTCCTCTGAGCAACGACATTCTCACATCACAAGAGATTTGACTGGAAAACATTAGACTTAACAAAAGCATACAGTTGTACACGTGGGAATGGAAAATTACTCACTATATTGTCTTGGGGGAGAGTAATTCTACTAGAATCTTCATAAAAGAGGGTATTTTTAGAACACAGGTTCATTTTATACAAGAGTGGGAGGGGAGTTAGCTTATGAAGGGGAAAGAGAACCGGTTAATTGTAGAGATTTATTTATTGATGATGACTTGGGGATACATGTCCATGTACCTGGAAAAAATCCAAGTGCTCCTTTGCAGGAGTTGAACAGGTCTACGACCTTCGGATTGCTACATGTAGTTTGGATTCTCAACCACTTAGCTTTAGAGGAAACATGGGAGTCAGGTCATTAAACTATGTTCTCACGACAAAATTGTCACGTCATACTGCTTTTTGTCACATGAATCTAGTTCAATGGCCTGGCTTCCTCAGGGCTTGAAATTAACGAAAACTTGCTTGCAATTTTGCAAATTTTAGTCACAAAATCGTCATGCTGCATTGTAGTGTCAGCGGTTTAACAAAACAAAATATGACCCTGCAATACTCGTGTGTAAAGAAATCGCTGAAAATGGCGAATGGTCGAAGAAATGGAGTTGTGCATGTAACATCGCAGAAAATTCACGGCGATAAACAAAATAATTTTGTCACTTTTTTCTTTATTTTAGCAAAAGGAGCAGAAAAAGTGGCAACTGCTAATCCTATTGTTTCGAAGGAGCAAAGGTGAAAATAAGTCACAAATCTGTGACTTCTCCAGATATTTTAGTCACAAAGGGAGAAAATTCAGTTGCCATTTCAAGCCCTGTTCCTTGAGTCTTCTATGGCTCAGTTGTAGAACATCCGAACTAGTAAACGGAAGGTCGTAGTTGAACTGCTGGAGAGGCAAACTCAGATTTTTTCTGAGTATCCAGAGTCATCATCGATAAATAAATTCCGTCATTTCATTCATTGGGGATATCAAATTATTAACATCTCTTTCAGAACAACCAGGCTAACAGTAATCACGAATCATCAGATTATACCTTGTAAAGGGTAGTATGGATTTGGTTTGCCACTACCCGCTGAGTGCACTTTTTATTAACCTAAACTTCTAGTTTTAAATTCTGGAAATATGCTACTTAGGTAGTCCCAAATGACAGAAAATAGGCCATTCTACTTGACTGAACTTCTCACAAATTTTAGATCAATGGAAAGTACCCTGAGGCATATATCCTTCCTCAAAGATGAAAAATGAAATGTGATTGGATCAAACATGCAGCAATCCAGTCATGTCTGGGCAAAAAATACAAACAAATGACCACAAATGCCAAGGGTTTAGAGGAGGAATGGAATGAATGCAGTGTCTGAGACACATTGCCTATACTGGCGCCATTACAATGCCCATCCACATACTTAATTTCCTTGATTTTTTGATAATTGTAGGTGAAAGGGGATTTGGAAGAAAAGTCAAACCGAGCAGGACTAAAGAGCCAGGGGTATGGGAAGAGAGCAATGAATACGGTGTTTAAATTTAGACACATTCCATCAGAACGTAGTTCTAATTACAATGTACACTTTTGCCTATCATTTCTCTAGATCTGTTGATAAACACGTTTAAATGAAAGCAAAACATCACTCAATCAATATATTTTTTCAAACATGTGTCGGTGAGCCTGAATTTAACAAGACATTACGCTTACTTTGAACAAACTTCCTTGATGATTTCATCCAAAGGAAGACTCTGTTAACAAGATTAAAAAGTTAGTAGTTAACATTGCGTACTTTAACAATTGACCTATTATTAACACACATAAACCAACATACATAAACAGAAAAAAATGTTCTAAAATTGAATGTTCGAACACAAACAGTCTCAGCAATACGGTACGAACCTGGTCAAATGTTGTGAGCAGCGGAAGTTGGCCTTCTTTTTCGATAGCTAGCTTAATCTGCCCAGGATCCACAACCGACATAGTCGACGAGACTTTCTTTCGTCTTCGAGGTCGATTCGGCGAAACTTGCTTTCTCTTTCAGCGAAACAAATTAGCGGAAATCAAAGCCAGCAATTCGACACGATCCTCCAACGCCGTAGACACCTCCAAATGCTTTCCAATTTTGAGTGATTGAGGCAGTTTTTCACCAAATTCGCCACATAACTAAGCTCTTGAAATGAGGAAAGACTTAAAGTAACATCCACAAGAAGCTGATCGCTTTACAGTGCAATGAGTAAAGAAAAATTACCTCCTTCTACGAGGTCAAACATGCACAGGCTTCACAGCCTTTACTTCCGACGGAGATAGTGACTCCCACCAGAGACAAAAGTATGACCGTCCCTCCCCAAGGAAGGAACTCAACAGTGAGCAACTTTTGTTATTTTGAGCAAAATAAAGATTTTTCATCCAAACAAAGCTAGTGTATGTGCAATCTGACTAAATTTTCCGTACGTGTACAGAAGTTTGGATTTTCTTAAATCTTGATAATGAAAAAAAAGCAAAGCTATTTCCTGCAGAGAGGGGCTGTTGAGAGTTTCGTTTCCTTCCCATGATCCTCTTTCGCAACGATTGAAATATGGCGGCCGAAACGAGTAACGCAACCAGCTATGCAGGTTGCTATAAATTTTGAAGATGTCCTGAAAAATGAGGGAGCGAAGCTTCAAAATCAAGTTGAATTGACTGTTGATTACTTAAACGCACCAAACTACCGCTAAATTGCAGGAGTGATGCATGTCGTGCCCCAAGGCAGAAACTGAAAAATATCATTGTGGGATCGAAAGCAGCGAGGAGATTTAACGAGAGGGTAAGAACCTTTCTAGTCTCCTATGCAGCCGTTCTTTTTGTGGGGAAGGGTTACGTTTTTGCAAACGTTGGCGGTGTGGCACTTATATTTTAACAGACTTAACTGATTAGAGTGTAATGTGAAGTGCCAGCTTTCTACCCCATATGAACCATGTGAGCGTTGGCCCTACTAATGGAAATGGGCCAACACAAGGACAGAGAAAAATCCCGACCAGGGTGGGAATTGAAGGTCGTAGGTTCAATTCCCACCCTGGTCGGGGTTTTTCTCTGTCCTTTAGGGCCAAGGCTCACATGGTTCATATGGGGTAGAAGGCTAGCACTTCACACTTTAATCAGTTAAGTCCGTTCTTTGTGTGGTCACGCAACACTCCACCTGGGGGAGGGGTGTCCCCCAGGAGGAGTGCTGCGTGATCACACAAAGAACGGCTGCGTACAATGAGTATTAGAAATTTCCGTTTTTACGAAATACTCTCTCAGTGAGGAAGTGCCTCCGCTGGGCGATATCAATTTGGATCGCCATCACTAAATTTTGTATTTTATTGTTTCATTTCCGAGTAAATCTGCTCTAAAATGCAGATGCTTTCCAATTGTTCTTTGGTATCCATTTGGAGGTGCTGTCATACCAGTACAAGAGGACGTGGAACAAGGCTCTGGGAGGGGGTTGGGTTAGGACGGGGATTTCCTCCTCTGTTGAAAAAGGGGATGACGAGGATATCGTTGTGTGTGAGGTAAGAAAACAGCACTTGCTGTCATGTTGGTTGAACTTCAGAGTCACTGATGTATCCAAATACACACGAGAAAATCCCCTTTCTAGGCCCCCCTCAGAGCCTTGTTCCAGGCCTTGTACTGATCTCTCAGCCCCTCCAAATGGGATGACAAAGAAGAGTTGGAACCCCAATGAACTAGAAAGCATCTGCATCACAGTTGCGACTAAGATTTACTCGGAAATGAAACAATAATACACAAATGATGGGGTCCCAACACAGGGTGCAGAGGAGTTTTGTTGGACTGAAACGACAAAATCTCACCTCGGTGATTCCAAAATGTGTTTACTTTGTACGATAAAGATTGCAAAAATGAAATCCTCCGGAATTGCGAACGTTTTCTGCTTCCATATCCTTCTATATCCCCCGATCTTGTCTCTCTCAAAGGCCTCTTGCTCGGTTTCCGCCATCTTTATTTGCATATACCGCAGACCAAAGTACTGGCAAGGTTATGAAAGGCTGACTTACAAAAAGAAGAGGGAAACCGATTTAAAGGCGCTGGTACACTGAGAAATTTTTCGTGCAACTTGTGTCGCAATGCCATTTCTACAAACGTTCTGACATTACGAAACAATTTATTTTAAGGGTGTTGCACTGAGCCACGTTTCATGCAATTTGTCTCCGTTCGATGATCACATGAGGTTAAAGGAACATTTTCATTGGCTGGTGCCACAAACTGTTGCGACACAAATTGCAGGACAGCTGTTACAATGCACATTGCTAAAAACATTCGTTGCAACCGTTGTGGAAAGTGGAATTCAATTCTACAGTACTTTCCGCAACGGTTTCTGCAACTGGTCTTACAACGTTTTTGGCCGTTGCAAGGTATGTTGCATTGAGCAATGATTTGTGCAACTTGTCTCACAATGGCGTTGCAAGACAAGTTGCACGAAAAATTGCACAGTGTAACAGCGCATTTACAACTGTAGGCCTAATTTCGATTCTTTGTAACTGACAAGAAACTTAATGAAAAAAAGCCAAGTTTTTCGTATATGATTTGGAATTTCCACTGTTTAACCAAATTAAGCAAGAAGTCCATTGCGGCGTTTTCGCAGGGACACTCCTCCCCCAGGAGGAGTGTTGCGTGACCACACAAAGAACGGACTTAACTGATTAAAGTGTAATGTGAAGTGCCAGCCTTCTACCCCATATGAACCATGTGAGCCTTGGCCCTAAAGGACAGAGAATAACCCCGACCAGGGAGATCTAACCCGAAGGTCGTGGGTTCAATTCCTACCCTGGTCGGGGTTTTTCTCTGTCCTTGTGTGGGCCCAGTTCCATCAGTAGGGCTAACGCTCACATGGTTCATATGGGATAGAAATCTAGCACTTCACGTTATACTACACTCTCTTACATTTTGGAATACGTGTACCGTGCATGATGATCCAACAAAACTCCTCTGCACCACGTGGTCCCAAGTTGATGTCGACACGTGCACTCCTCACTGAGGACTGAGGATGTAATTTCGTAAAATGGATTTTCCTTTTATTTGCGACCTGGCGGAATAACGATTGGTTCAGGGCAAAATGTTAGGGAGCTCAAACAAGGATGAAGTCGACCTGCTATGTTAACGTTATCCAAAGCTATAATCTATTACTTACCCTTATCGCTATCATGTTGCCATTTAGAGCGCTTCTCAATTGAGTGTCGAAAGTAGTTAGTGACTTACTTTGGTTTTGCATCTACTTCACTCAGTGATTGGTTCAAAGTTCTCGCGCCACTTTTTCAACCAATCAGAAGTGAAACCAAAACCAATCGTGGCTCGCGCGTACACATTTTCCCGCCTTTTGTGTCGGCTACGTGTAATTACTTTGAGTTTTGATTGGTTTACTGGATTGTCTCCGTCCTTTTTGATTGGCCAAAGTAATTACTTTGGTTTTGGTTTTACCACACTCATTTGAAAACCGCTCTAAGAGAGATTAAGCATCACGTTTACGGCAAACGGCAAACGTCGGACCAAAATTTGCGTTTTGCCAAAAAAGGAAGAAACTGGTTTGATATGAGCTCATTTCTTGCGTGTTAGCGGCAGGTATCGAGTAACTTTTCAAAAGAGAGAGACAAGTTTATAGAACTGACAGGGTTCTTGTTAAGAGCCGGTAACCGGTTATTTTTACCGGCTGTTTCACTGAAATATTTACCGAAATTATCAAAGGAATTTTCATCTGTTAAAAGGTGAAATTGCGTTTATGGAAAAATATTGCTTTTCCCTTCCAACCAATCCTGTGAAGATATCTGGCACATGTTATCGCTTCGAAAATATACCATTTGTTAAAGCAATCCAACTCATTCCTCGAAACGATGTCCGCCATGTTTCCTTTCCATTCCTCCTACGTCTAGGGAAAACCCCCCATAATCTATTATTAAACGTTTACAAGATGACATCCACGCGTGGAAAACGACAGAAAGGTCTCTCGGAATTTGGTTTTCAACCAAAGCGTCAGAAAAGCGGTGGTGAGTGAAAATCAATGAAATAGCAAAACCTACTTTCTTTTTGCTGAGTATTAAATTAATTTAGCAGCCGCTGGCACGCGACAGCGATCGATACGAACGTCAAGTTAAGACTTGAGCTCGCTAGCCCGTGCAGGGGTAGGTAACAAAGTTACCTGCTATTTTTACCTCCTGTGTAAAAGCTTAGCCAAAACCCTGAGAACATATTTTTAATGCTTTTGTGACAGGCAGCAACTGACAGTACTACTGACCGTTTTGGCGTTTGCCGTTTCAGGCAACCGCTATGCTTAATCTCTATTATTCCTGATCGTTTTGCATGGAAAGCGGGTATCCATATTGCAAAAATCAAATTGGTCTGAACAGACAGTATGGATTTGTGGAGAGAAAATTCTAAATTTATTGTCGGGTGCTCACGTCACCTGCTTATAACCCCAAATTTGGTTATATCATGTCGTTAGTTCGAGAACAGCAGAAAAATAATTATGCCAAAATGTATTCCAACACGCATGCGGGGTGTAAAGAGCCATTGTTTTTGTTCCGGCATTAATTAAGCCTGATTGTCGTAGTCCTTGCTAAACTGTTGCAAAATAGATTCCCAGAGCTTTGAGAATTTCCTAGAATTCCTTGTGGGAATTCCTAGGAAATTCCCCGATTCCATGAGCCAAGACTCAAGGAGCTTGGAATTCCTGGGAATTTCACGGAATGAATGATAAAAAGTCAAGAGAGACTTGAGTTTCACACTCGGTCAATTACATGGACGGGGTGAATTTGAGGTCTTGAGAATTTTTGGGAATGGAAATTTTAAGGACTCACCATTTTAAGAATCCCACTGAACCTCCAAATCAGCGTGGTGTCCGTTTGAGTCGACAACAAAATAATAAACGATACAGAGAAGAATGATCCTCATACTTACCTGGACAATTTAGGCAGTTTTCTCTTATTGACACCTGAAAACTTCAGGTGGCTCCAACGGGATTCGAACCCATGACCAACCTCGTCCAACAGAAACCAGGCTAAATAGACCTATATATTAACTGATACACGAAACTGTACATGCCTGAAAACCTACATAAGGCTATAAAACAGAAAACGTTCTAGGAAAGTCGTAGTCCTCAATAGACCTTATTCATAAATGGCGGTCACATTTATAATTATTTTGTCCACCTGCAAATTAGCCTACCAAGCCTCATTTTAGAGCAAGAAACCTTTTCAATTCACTGTATGGTATCGAGGCTTGGTAGGCTAATTTGCACTTCCACAAAAGAATTATAAATTGGCAGCCATTTATGAATAAGGTCTATACATAGGACATAAACCGGTCTACATGTGCTCAGACACCCGATAAACAACAACAACACTGATAACTAAACTAAGGGTCCACAGAGAAAACGTGGGTCACCCACTGAAAATGTATCTCTGTCCTTAAGAAAAGGTAAAACATGTTCCATGGTGCCAGTTACTCAGGTACAACAGTAAGTACTGCCCTTACAAACTCCCCTTTGTCTGGTGATCTCAGGTAAAAGCGCTTGAATGTCTCTGACGAGGACCAATCCGCTGCTACCGGAATAGTATCCAAAGGGACGCCCGCTCGTGCAGCTGCAGACCTAGGGGCACTTCTAGTGGAGTGACCAGTAAAGTGGCAAGTAATCCCTGCTAGCTGCATAGTTTTCCTCAGCCATCTGGACATAGTCTGACTTGAGATGGGTTTAAACGGTCTGAAAGATGAAATCAATAGGCGAGAAGATTGCCGCCTGGTCGCCGTCCTGGATCAATACTCCTGTAAGGTTTTGGCTACGCAAATCTTAGGATTGTCTGGAAAGGCAGGCAGATAATGTTTTCTAGCCAGGTGAACAGATCTTGATACCTTTGTGTGTTCAGCCAAAGAGAATTTCCCAGGAATCGCTCTTGATGGAGACAAAGTCCAGAAATCAATTCATGAGCACGAGCAGAAGAAGTCAAGGCCAGTAATGCTGCTAATTTCAGGGATAGCATTTTTAGTGTAAGGCCAGCAAGTGGATCCAGGGTTACGAGAAACTCGAGCAAGCGCTTAAAATCCCAGGTTGAGCTCAATCGAGGAGTTGGTGACTTCAGGCAAAACATTCCTTTCAGGGTCAAGGTCTCCAAGCTTAGTATGACCCACAGGCAGATATCCCTGTTAAATAGCAGACTTATAGACTGCCAGAGTTCTGTATTCTGGGGACTAATTTGTCACTGTCTCTGTCAAGAAGGTCAACACATCTGTGACCGGTGCTGAGAAGGGGCAACGGCCTCTGGAAGAACACGAATAGGACCATGCCTGCCAAGGACCCAGATAACGTTTCTTGGTTGACTGGGTCTAAGACGCTAGAAGGACATTAGTCAACTCTTCAGGGAAACCTGCCGCCCGCCACTGTAATGTAATGGTGCTACCCACTGTCCCGTCCGTGTGGCGTGGCTCATGCGGCCCAAGAGGCTCGACAGTCCACCCAGAGATCTTGACTGAGATTCTAGCATTTCCTGGCATGCTCCCTGTATCCGGTTGATCTGTTCTCCCTGGCACGGCAACTGATATGCAAGTTGTGTCTAGAAACGCACCCAGAAAGACTAAGCGACGAGTTGGTTCCAGAGAGCATTTCTCCAGTTTCACTATGAAAGCCAATCTGGACTAAAGTCTCCACACAAAGGAAAATCTTGCACAATGTGTCTTTCTGATGATGAATCAAGAGACGATCGTCCAAGTAGATGACTGTCAGAACCCTTCTGAACGCAGTTTGGCAACAATCGGACGGAGGAGCCTGGTGAAGACTCGGGGAGCCAGGGAGTCCGAATGGGAGGCAACGAAACTCGTAAATTGTTCCCTTGAACTGAAAACGAAGATATTTCTCGACTCTGGACATATCGAGACTGCATAGTAGACGTCCTTGAGGTCGAGTTTCATCATATAGTCGCCCTTCCGTAGAAGAGAGCGAGCGGTAAGGTAAGGAGCCCCTCCATTTTGAACTTCTCCTTTGGAAGAAATCTGTTTAGCGCTTTTAGGTTGATGACAGGGCGGAACTCTCCTGTCCCTGGTCCTTTCTCCACTAGCAAGAGTGTTCAAATGAACTGTTGTGGGCAGGGATCAACCATTGAAATGGCACCCTTGGAAATTAGACTGAATTGCCCCCTTCATTAGCTCCGTCGGCTGGCCTTCCTGGACGGCTGTCGTACGAGCCCGCCACTGACGCGGGGGTCTGACGAAAGGTTTTTGTACCCTGAAACAGCTTAAAGAATCTATTTGTCCGTTGTGAGTAAGTTACAATTTGTTAAGAAAGTTCCGAGTCTGTTTGCCGTCTGATTGTCCGAAGGTGAAAGGGGAGGAGCAGATGACGGATAGTCAGCTGCTGCTGTTGCTAGCCGACTGGGTAGAATCTGACACTCATCTGGCACCTCCCTTGTTTTTGCTGTACTTAGGACTGGAGCCTCCAGGCTTGTAGGTCCATTTCCTCTTCCTGTCTGCTCTGGACTGCTGTCCCTGTCTAAATGAGGCAGAATCATGAAAGGACTGAGAACCAGACCATGGCTTAGGGCCTGCCTTCGGTTTGCAGATCAACTTGGAGGTGGAAGTCTTGTGGTCATCCTCACTCTTTATTTTTTCATGGGACTGGTGTGGGAACAGATGCCTATCTGTTGCTATGGCCTCACGAAGAGTCCGTCTGCCCAGATCCTTCAGGTAATCTGAGAAACGACGCTGTCTCCAGACATTCGAACGGGCGTTTGCATCACCTACCTGGACATAAGTGCACCTAGCAGAACTAGAGCATCCTCCAGCATCTCCCGGAAAACCTCGGGATCAGGTCCCCCTTCCCCTTCGTCATTAGGGGGGCAGATATGTCCAGGTTTGACCCTAATTAGATGCACACGGATTTCAATAAGCGTCACGAAGTGTCCCCTTGCTCTTCTCGCCAACTTCAACATCACTTGTGTCTCAGAATACAGACAATTTATGTCACAAAGTGTTTCCCAAATGCTGCTCTTTACGTAAAGATTAACTGCTGCATTTACCCAAAGCTAAAAATAACGCTAACCTTTACCCTCACCTTATTGTTGAAAATAGGTAGCAAATGCTTAGACTTAAAGGGACACTTTGTGTTGGATGTCAAAATTGGGCGTGCATCTAATTAGGGTCAAACCTGGACATAAGTGCACCTAGCAGAACTAGAGCATCCTCCAGCATCTCCCGGAAAACCTCGGGATCAGGTTCCCCTTCCCCTTCGTCATTAGAGGGAGAGTAAAGATTCATCAACGCTGCTAGAATTGGCCTAGCCACTATGAGGAAAGGCCCTTGCTGCTCAGCTAGGCCATGATCAAAAGAAAAGACCTCCTTGGTTTTTCGATGCCCATGAGATTTCCTGATCTCCTCCTTCATGCCAGCTTCCATGGCGGGAGCACGCGTAAATCCCTCTGTGTCCTTGATTGGAGGGTAACTTCTGGTAGATCTTTCCATTTCACTTTGGTCAGACGCTTAGTGAAAGCCTTGGTTGTAAGATCGAGAAGCTCTGAAGAGCGCTCAAAATCCTCCTCTGTTGAGAACAAGCGTTCATCCCGATTGGAAGGGCCCGGGGCCTCCTCGTCTGTCTGGTTGGTCGGGGAACTAGAATCGACGTTCTTGTTTGAAGCCTCTTGCGAGGAAACAAGACCTCCCGAAGAAAAGAACTTGGCCAGAATAACTGGAACAGCCTTTGCGATAGACTCTTTTATGCGCTTTTCCAACGTAGGTGATGCGAAATCCGCCATTGTGGTCGGAGCCAACTTATTCACGTTGTTCTAAAGGACAAAAAAGGCGGTCAATGACACATGCCTTTACTTTCTTTAATAATGGAGTCAATGCAAACGAAAGCCAAGGTAAATATTGTGCTCAATCCGCCGGAAAAGCGGCCATCTTCTGTCGAAAAGATGAATAACATGACGAACTCAAATACAACGTACGTTATCCGATGAAGAATCCCCCATAAGGAACCTGAATGTGTGAAAAACGCCGTATAAATATTTTATAAACGAAGCTGTGGTCGACCGTAGCACGCCACGAACGAAAGAGGAAGCAAGGAACACCTTGAACTTTTTAAAATTGTGGTTCTCAGACCGCCCGCGGCCGCGCCCTGCCCAAGTATTGCGAGCATCAGTCGTAGAGGGGGTGAAGAAGAAACCGGTGCAGCATCAGACAACTGGCCAGCAAGACTACATCTTTGACTTCGGCGGAAAAGATAAGACTCAAACCACTTATACTGATTGTGTCAACCCCATATACAGGGAACTTCCCTAAGAAAATTTTGGTCAATGGTATAGAAAGCCTTTTTGAGAACGATTAAAACTACACCGTTGTCAATATTAACCGTCAATATTAACCGACCAGCTGTTTTTGGCATCAACCAGCGCAGTAAGAGTACTGTGTAACGATCGAAATCCAGATTGACAGTGGCTTAGTAGGTTGTCAGCGTTAAAATACTCACTACGTTGATCACAAACACATTTTTCAAATATTTTGGCAACGGTCGGTATGACGGATATTGGTCGATAATTGTTGGGGTCATCCCTTTTGCCCTTTTTGAAAATAGGAGTCACTCTTGCCAATTTCCACCCATTTGGAAAGATACCAGTCTCAATCGATTTACCAAAGATTAGTGTAAGAGATGGTGAAACTATGCTAGCAGCCATTTTTAATAGTTTATTTGGAATATTATCTAGTCCAGCCGACTTCTTGTCATTTAGTTTGGACACCACATATATTATGGGTGACCATGGTATTTTTATCGCAAGAGCGGTGTACTGAATGTCCAATCAGTGAAAAAATCCATTCAAATACTGGCGTTATCGGGCAGCAAATTTGGACTCCCTTTAGGCGGCTTACAATGGAGATGTAAAATGACTCCTGCCTGCCGATAGTTACATATCTGGTATACCAGATATGTAACAAGTAACAGTTGATACTACAGCTGCCACCGCTATTGAATATACGCAGAATTCAATGTGTCCAAGGCGCAGGTAGAGGTGGCCGTTTACAAACGGAGCAGTTGATGTGCCAGTTCTGGAACCCAAAAATCAGTCCAGGCAAGGGTGGAGTTCACTCAGATTCTCTTTAAAAAGTAAATAAAAAAATTAATAAAAATAAAACAAACCCCTCCAACAAAAACCCGTGAAATCAGTACCGAACAGGAAAACGGCGTTGTGAGTAGACGGTTTGATCATGACGGAAAGGAAACGCAAGGTCATTTTTTACCGCAATGTGGCCATTGTTTTTTTTTTAAATGTAACATGCTGCAAGGGATGAAGTTTTTCAGCCTTGAGTAATGTGAATAACCACTGATATTGCAAGTGTTAAAATCTGACCAGATAAAGGACCTGAAACGGTGTCACGGTATTAATAATGATAGGTAAATCTAGCCTGTGGTACATCGAGTGAAAAATACTCTTCTGGTAACAAAATTAAAATTCGGAGATGTTGCTGCGCAAGGTTCGTTGTTTACCCAAATGAAACCGTCTGTTCGTGCGACTCTTTTAATAAACAAACCAAAGGATTTTCCTTGTTGTGAAAGATAATTTATTCAATTTCCGGCTCCTTTGTGGGAAAGCAGACTTGAGTTAAGAAGATGCTCGCTCCAATGCTTTATTGCACGGCACGTGATGTGTGACGCACCGTGACATATGATGAAAGTACTAGCGCTCGTAAATATTTAAGTATTTCGCAATTATTCCATCTAAATTTGTTCTCACTAAACAATTCGGGCGAAATATAATCGATTACTTCCAAACCGTTTTTGGAATAAAATGAAGCTTAAACGACTTAAGAAGCACTACAACGATACACACCGTAACAGTTACTTCGCGCGATGCTCGCTACTACCGAATGTATAAACATAAGACGCACCGTGGTAAATGGCAAGATGTTTTTCCACAATTATGTTCATAATTGTTCTTCGGCTATTCTCTTCTACGACATCTTTATCCAAGACTTCCTTGAAGGTATTTGATGTGAAAACGTCATTATTTCCAGATTATTTCGTTCGGGCGTGCAGCTTTCAAGTCGATATTTTTCCTGGTAATACACACTACACATGTAATACTATATCATTGCAACTCTATATACGCATAAGCTACAATGATGCCTCCTTGAGATTTTGCCCCCCTGCGGGGCCAGTAATACTATAACACTGTACCTCCGATATACATACAAGCTACAATGATGCCTCTGGCAAAATCCCCGCGGGGGCAATAAGAGTTGAGGCTGCCAGAGATTGATGTATACCACCATCACTATATCCACAGGTTCTTCTCTTAAAAGAGGGGAATCTGTGGATATAGTGATGGTGGTGTACATGTTAACTTCCGACTATGAGCATAAGGAGATTGAGAAAATGTATAATAATAATAAGATTAATATTGGAATTTATTTTTAGTGGCAACTCTATTTAATCAACGCCTATCAAATCGTACGTTCGTTTTTGAGGTGAAAGGAAATCGGAGTACCTGGAGAAAAACCTCTCGGAGCCCAGTGAAGAACCAATGAGCCTACTGGGAGTCAAACCCAGACCACATCGGCGTTGGTTGGAGGCTAGTGCTCTCACACTGCGCCGTTCCTGCTCCCTGAAGGGATCACAGTGGTGGTTATCTGGCTCTCTAAGGTGAGATTGGAATGCAGTTTTAGCGGTCATGGCGAAAGAAATGCGAGAAAGGGAGATGCAAGCAACGTTCTGCAAATCCAACTACTTTGCAAAAGCGACACAGATTGACTATATATCTCTTAGTCACGGAGATATGTAACAGACTGAGTAAAGAACTTTGCCGCATACAAATGCAACAGCTGGCTGACTGCGACTCAGATCACAGCCTGATTATCATGAAGGCAAATCAAAGGCTCTCGGACATTGTTGGCAGAAATAATGCCTTAAATAAAACAGGCAAAAGCTAAAAAGCAAACTAATACAAACAGAATCGCGTAAAGAAGAGTGTTATTAACAACTATCTGTGAAGCAAAGAGAAAGTCAAAAACCCTTAGGCATCCGAGGAGATCGAGACGATGTGGGATAAGTTGGAGAGCTGCGTAACATACTAGTGGTAGCATACGTGTGCCTGTGGAAGACCATTCGGTTGCAAATGTCATCAACAAAGGGCAGAAGGCCAGGTTAGGGCACGCCTTCTGGCATGGAAACCTACTAGTTGAAGTGACTGATGGTAGAATTGTTGGCCACGAGGCCTCTTGGGAGACACAGAGTTTGAATGGTCGATAAAATAAAGGATGGACTCTCTTAAGGACGGTGCCTACTATTGTTATTGCGCGTACGTTCTGCGCATCTCGAGATACTCGGATTTCCTATCAGTGATGCTTACTAATACAGGGATGTTTTTGCG
Source organism: Montipora capricornis (assembly GCF_036669925.1). Lineage (NCBI taxonomy): Eukaryota > Metazoa > Cnidaria > Anthozoa > Scleractinia > Acroporidae > Montipora > Montipora capricornis. The sequence continues at coordinate 36,241,030 of NC_090892.1, forward strand.
CGGTTTAAAACTATCCGGAGAAAGTAGATCTTGGTAAGTACTCTTGGTATCCAAAAAGAAATTGAGGGTAACCATGAGAGAGAATTCTAAAAGTAACGGCCCGGTTACTTTCGGATTTAACAGGCTTAAGGGGCCGCTACTTTCGGGTAGCCGTTGCTTTTGGATACTTAGAAAACGTTTGTAATTTAGTAGCCGTCTCACGCAAAAAGGACACGGTAACATGAGACCTCGTTACCATGGTTTATACGGTTTGACATAGCTTAGTAGCAACTTTGACTAGCCGGTTACTCTCAATGCTTTGTTTCTCACAAGGTTTAATTTCTTAAAGAGTAGTTACAACAGAAATAGAGGATTGTCCAAATGACTCCGGAACACTTCGAGGGTTAGGTACCCCTGGTTTGGTTTGTTTGAGGTGGTAAGGGATGAAAAATGTATATTTGTCATCAGTCACAACCATATGGTTTGTGTCTAACGGATGAATAAGTACAGGAAGGGTTACGTTTTTGCAAACGTTGGCCGTGTAGCACTTTAGATTTCAACAGAACAAGAGGCTACGGGTAGCCTACACTTTGTTCAAAGGATCTTTAGCCGTTCACAGTATTTCAGAGGGTTTTTTTAATGTTACAATATCTTGGTAAATATCATTGTTAACGGCATTGATTCCAATCAAAACCAGAAAACAGATGCTTTGAAAGGCTCTACGATGATGTTTAAAAATATGTAATACTTTGTTTTAACAATACTGGGAGAATGATAAAATTGCAATATGTGTTACAGAGTCATGCGATGACCAGATAATGCATTGCTTGCAACGAAAATACAAAACTCGTTTCCGGTCACGCACACAATTCTTTAATACATCTTTCCCCGTCTATCGGTCACGTAGTTTTCCGTGGTTTAGTGGTCATCGCGATTGCCTCTGAATGAAGAGATACCGAGTTCGAATTTCACTTAAATTGCCTTTTACGAGACAAAGAAAACTTAAGCATGCGCAGCTAGAGCGCGACCAAAAAAAAGTCCGAAAACGGAGTCAAATCGTATATTTTGTTTTTCGAACAAAGTAAAACGTGATTAACTATTGTTGGGTAATGTGGAGTGCTGTTTTCTATCCATGTAAAGATGTAAACCGTGTGAGCGTTGACCTTACTAATGGAATTGGGTCCACACAAAGAACAGAGAAAATTTTGACCAGGGTGGGAATTGAACCCACGACCTTCGGGTTGGGATCACCACTGCTCTACCGACTGAGCTACAAGGTCAGACAGGCGCAGACCGTGGGAATTGAAGATGTCAAATTCACGGCAATGAATGTGTACAAGTACAAGTACAGTTTCCCTCTGTCCTTTTGTGGGCCCAATTCCATAAGTTGGTCTAACGCTTGCGTGGTTTACATGGGTAGAAAACAGCACGTCACATTACCCTACAATAGTTAACTGTGTCAACAGATGAATAGTCTGCATGCCTTATAGTAATAACATCAACACTACAAGTTTCAACGTAAGTGTTCTGAGTGTCAGTGAATCAACAGGATGAAGAGTAGCCAGGTAAGCTAATACCACTTAGACATCCCAAACCTCAGTGTACTTGGGCTAGGGTGGCCGCGACTGGAAAATCCCTTTGAACAAGCGGCAAACCAGAGGGTTCTGTCCAACTTCAAAGCCATCATCTAAAGACACAAGGCACTTCTAGCACAGTTGATAGCACTGTAAGTAAGTCCTTGGCCAAGTTCAGAAAGGGAATCTAAAACTGCTCCTACAGGTGGTTGAAGATGATTAACTTTTCTTTGGAGACAAAATGTCGTTCATTTTTTATATATACCCGGAATACTATTTCTTTGTACTTCCTCTCCAGGACACTATGAGCAATCCGACAGCTGACTTCGATACTCCTCTTGTTTCTTGCGGAGGCAGTGTGGCCCAGTGGTTGGGGCGCTTGCCTTGAGATCCGGAGATCCCGGGTTCAAGACACGCTCTGACCAATCGTTGAATTCGATCCTGGTAGTCCCTGGTTCAACTTCTCAGCTGCACTTGTAAATAGCCAACTGGTTTGCCTCCGGCCAGTTGGGATTCTTAACAGTTGTTGTTGTTCTGTTCCGTCTTTTCGTTGTTTCATTGGCCCTGAAAAGCCCATATGGGGAGCGGTCAATTAAGTATGTATGTATTTGTATTTATTCATAGTATTGCCTGACAGCAGACATGCCATCAGTCTCATTTGGTTTCGTAGTGGATATAGAGTCCCTGATTGTGGTAGGGTGAGGAGATCCTTGTACTGTTTCCCACAAGAAGGCGTAGTAACCGAGGCCACCAAACCTGCGTCGGCAACACGGGAGCTACCAACAGTACTAAAGCCTTATCGTTCTCCAATTTCCGGAGACATCCATTTAGCAGATAAAAAGGAGGGAAAATGTAAACAAACTTACCACTTCAGGAGAAAGAGAAAGCATCTATGTGGCAGTCCCCTGGGTCAGGCTTCCAAGAAACATTTTGGAAGCTGGTAGTTTAGTCTGCATGCAAATAGATCAATCTCAGGGTGCCCAGTATGTCAGTGATCTTACGAAATACTGCTGAATGAAGCTGCCACTCAGTTCTTTCATTAAACTGTCTGGAGCTTTTGTCTGCCTCGACATTGAGGGCACCATGCAAATGGCATGCAGACAACCAAATACCATGTTTCATGCAGTACACCCAAATACTTTCAGACAGTTTGTTGCATAGAGGAGATTTAGTACCCCCATTGCATTTAGATAGCAGACAGTTGTAGAGTTGTCCCTTTTTATGCACTCATGCTTCCCTTTCAAAAGGAACAGAAAAGATAGATTTCAAGCCAAAATAAACCTCTAATAGTTCTAGTTCATTAATGTGCTTTTATCTTTCAAGTGGAGACCACATGCCTTGGGCACTCTGTCCATTGCACTCTGCCCCCAGCCTAATCTAGATGTATCTGTTGTCAATTCTATGGCGGGTTATCAATGGTGTTATTTTTGTATACTGTGGGTAGGCTAGTCACCCATCAAGAAAGATCATTGATAGACTCTGGGGAAAGTGTAATGTGTAATTGCCATTATTTTGTTGCCAGGCTGAATTTTTGTCAATTGCAAGACTCCTAGAGAACGGGGGTCCATACTGGACAGCAGGCAAGCAGAAAACCAGGAGTCCAATGACTTGGGCAGCTTCTCTAATAGGAATTATACCTTTATTTAAAAGCTGCTGGCATGCCAGAATTAGTTTCTCTGTTTTTTCAGCTGTAAGAAATACTTTCATTTCAACAGAATCTAGAATAAAGATAAGAAGTACCAATTTTTGACTTGGTTTAAGCGCTGAATTTTCACCATTGATCAAGAATCCAAGAGACTCGAATAGATTAGGGTAGCAAGAATATTATTTTCGCAGTCTGTCACTGAGTCAAGTAGCCTAGGCTACGCAATGTGTTATATACTGGTTTTAATAATTTGTAAAATATTCTGATGCTGACGCTACACCATTAGGGACACATGTGCTTGAAACATCCTGTTTCCCCAGAAAAACCTTAAATATTTTCTGTGTTCAACAGCCACGGAAACAGTATAATATGCTTCTGTTAAGTCTATAGAGGCCATATAACAGTTTGTCGTCATTAACTGAATGACGCATTATAAACTTTCCATTCTAAAATGTTGATACTCTATCGATTCATTCAGCCCTTTTAGATTCAAGATCGATCTGTGGTCATCTGTAGGAACCATTTTTCTTTTTCCTGAGAAAAATGGTAGAAGTGTACTGACCATAACCGGGAACAGTCTCCTCAAGAACCCCTTTGAGAATCAGTTGTATTTCAGCATCAATAATTGCAGCCTCTTCAGGGCTAAATCTAATAGGAGGTTTAGGTAGGGGTTTTCAGTAAACTCAAGTTGACGGTGTGCAACCATGTAAAGAATTTTTCTGTCTGACGTAATGCTCATCCACGTAGAGAGAAAATATTTAAGCCTGCCAGCAACTGGCAACTCTGTGTCCGTCACCTCAAGATTTTCGTCATGACTCAGAGCTGGTTCTTCTGAACAGTCTTCTGCCCCTCCTCCTTCTTGTTGAAGAGGGGGCGGCGGTAGTTTTTTGACGGCTCCTAAATCTGCCATGGTACCGGTCGGACAGACCATCACTCTTAAACCGTCTGAAAGCCTGCTTAGTCTCTCTACTAAGCTTGGAAGTGATACGTTTGGTATCGGTGATGTCCTTTACCGCTTTAGGTGAGTCATCTCCGAAAAGCTCAGCTTGGATTTGATGGCGCAGAAAGATGGCGGTAACTGGAGTGGAGCTCAGGTTTTAGAGCCTCCCTACGCCTCTGATTTAGCTCTATGTTGGCGTCAGTTATCAACAGAACCCCATCATTGAGTCTGTTAACTGTCTGTCCCTTGGGTGGCAAATCTGGGTTACTGATTAGGTCATTTACCACCTGTACCACTGCTGTTGTACCTTTAATAATGGACTTTTGCACCTTCTGGAGTTTGAGATCCGACTTACGTGCCTTCTCTGAGAGATTGTGCCAGATAGGTAGATTAACTTTTAGTTTCTGCGAGCTTTTCGAGATAAGATAACTTTATTATATCACTTCAGGATATCTCTAATTACAAAATCTATTTACAAAATTATTATTAACACGTAATAAAAATCAAAAATATATTATTAAAAATGCTAGAATCGAAGGAAAAAGCTGAAAACAACAAAATCAATTATTAAAACAAGATATTTTGCCGCATGGCAACATCGCGATTGGCTAGCAAATAATTGACATGTTCACTTTTATCGGTTATTCTATTAAAGAACTCTTCCGACAGTTTAGATGACTTAAAGAGGTCAAGACCATCCTTAAAGGCATTAATACTTGTTGAATTTCGCACGCGTAGTGGCAACTGGTTCCAATAGTTAATAACTCTATTGCTGAAGAAGTCATGCTCTGATCTTAATGAATGATGAGAAGTGACATTAAGATTACGAGTTCGATAAGCTGTATTTGTACCAAACATATTGTGACCATAATCCACAAAACCGTTGATTATTTTGAATATTTTTCACAATTGTTTGGCCTGAGGTAACGTTTTATGATTTGATTAAGCCTGTCTTCCTCAGCTTTGCCTTTCAGTAAGTTTTGGACAATATAGTTTCCATACCATTTTGTTCAGAAACATGAAACTCCTTTTCGAGTTGGTTAAAGATGTCGCTAATGCCATGTACGTCTGACCCGCCACTATGCATATGATCATCGATCCGACTCGTTGCCGGAAATTGCAAAGTGTTATAATCGCATGTGGCGTCGTCTTTTTCCTTGAGCAGTTCGCCTAAACTGCTAAATCCTTTGTTCATCTGAACAGCAAAGTCAGAAAACGCCTCTCTGAGGAGGGTAGCCACCTCTGTCTTTGAACTTTGACCTGAGAGAGCAGACTGTTTTGAGCAGCTAGGTCACTCCTTTGGCGCGCTTTTCCTCTCGAAGAACGGCTGAGGTTTGCCACTGTTTTAGTGACCTCCGCCTTCTTTGCAACTTCTGTGTCAATAGGCAGTGCTTTCGCACCCTTCTTTTCCAACTAGGCATAACGTTTGAGTGATTTAGTGGGATCGTTGGTCCCAGAAACGGGGCTCTGTTGACCCTTTAAAGGGCGAGCCAACTTGCTTCTCTGCACGTGTTTGGTTGGATCCTCGATCAACGGCGACAAGCTCTTCGTTCCAGTCGGTCAAAACCATCCTAAATCGCTGAAAAGCACTGAATAAATTAAAGAAAAAATTCTAAACAGCAACCTGATGTGCGACAAACGTTGCACGGATTGGCGCATGAGTTTGCTATCTCATAGATTCTCTCACAATGGTTTCTGGTTTTGCTTAGTCCACTAAGGCTGCTCCATCCGCATTACGCACTACGCATTTCACTTATGAATAGTTTTTCGTTTTTAGTTCAGGGAAACTGATCCAATATTTGCCGTATACCTTATAGTACCGTATTAGAGTTTTTTCCACGTTCCACTTGCTGTATTCCAGGAGACAATTGTTTGATGTTTCGCTGTAGTTTTGGTAATCAATCAATCCTCAAGTACAACAACAAGAACAACAACAGTAATACTTTATTTCACCCCTTGGTTACAATAAACTAGTAACAATTATACAATAATAACAATAGTACAGCAGATAATAGGGGTGCTGGCTGCCCGAAATAACCTAAAAGTTAAAAATGCCGGACAGCCAGTTAAAAGAAAAGATGTTAAAATGTTCAG
>NC_090892.1:36252261-36264761 GCF_036669925.1 Montipora capricornis
TGTCATTTTCAGTAATATCCACCCCCAGTAGTTTACCGAGATCCTTGACAATAAAATAAGTTTGCTCTTCTGATGGAGTAGCAGCAACAGGGATTCCTCGAATTTCCACGCACTCTCTACGAGTGTACTGCTCCAAATCATTGTTCGCTGTACGGTGTATTTGTGTTTACCTACCGCATTACATTAAATGTTACATTAAAGACAATAGATGTTATTGTTTAAGTGACATTATTGAAGGGGACGCTACTTTCGAGGGGATCGTTACTTCCGGGATTTAACAAAAGCGTAAAAAATTAACGGGGATCCGTTACTTTCGGAATTCTACCTAAAGTGAAGATGGAAGCATTTGAGAGAAAAGAGTAACGGACTGGACTGACATTTGGCAACCAACCAACCAAGAGAAGACAATCACATATTCTGCAGGAGGTAAAGATTTGTATGTTTTTTTTTCTGTGTAAAGTGGCTTCATTCTTTTCTGTATTCGCCTGAAAGCTATCCAACTTATTTTGGACTACTTAAATAGAAAAAAAAAAAAGATGGGCAGAGTGCTTCTCAGTCCAAGCTGCGTACTGAAATGATTTGCAAGCCATGCAAGGAGGCAGTGCTAGTAGAGTGTTATCCATTCCTAGAACCTAGAAGACCCTGACACTTAGCAACTTCTTCATAATTCTGATCTTGATCCCGACCTCAAGATGCTGACTGCAAATTCAATGTCATTATCCCGCTGTAATTATATGAGCAGCAGACAGTATAATAATATTTTCCCTGACATTTCCAACTATAAAAGCTTCTCATTATTCCGTTTGAATATACGCAGCTCCAAAAAGCACTTACAAGTCAGAATACTTATCCGCCCTCAATACATCCTTCTCAGTCATTGGTTTATCTGAAATTTGGCTGGGTCATAATTCTAAAGCCTTATATAATATTCCTGGCTACAGTTTCACTTCTAACCCCAGACCCACTGGATCTGGAGGTGGTGTAGGCATATTTATTTATGATGCCTATGAATTCAGGAGAAGATACGATCGAAACTTTTGATTATGAAGTTAAAGTACTCGAAAAAATTGGCTTTGAGAACAAATTATGCTTCCTTCTTGGGGACTTTTACTATCGATATTCTCTGTGCAGACTCACATAACCCTACTAGCGAGTTTGGCCTTATGAACTCTAACGATTTCTACCCCCCATCTTTAAACCTATCAGGATCACTTCTCATACTGCCAATTTAATGGACAACATTTTTTCCTTTGGTTGTCTATGGTCAGACATCTCATACCACTCACCTATATTTCAAATTGCCAACTCTCTGCTTCAAATTAGAAGCAAACTTCTGCTTCTACCTAAGGGTCAAATAATTACTCGTTACATTGAAGTTGTCGTTCCCACCTTGCCTCTACCAACTGGAATTTCACATAATCGTCTTCACCAAATGAAGCATATAACTCTTTTATGGATTCTTTTTATTCTATCTTTGAAAACTGCTTTCCAGCTACAACTGTTAAGGTAAAAAAAATGTTTATCAACTGCTAATTCTTTACTAACATTAGTCGCTCCCTGGCCGCCAAAATTCCCAATGTTTCTGTTGACCACAAACCATATCAGAATGGTTCTTTTGTGGATATTTTCTTCACCTCACCTACTACTAGTGAGAAAAATAATTAATGTAGTGTCCTCTCTTAAAAGTAGTAACAGTGGGGGAGTAGACTGTATTAACACCAATGTTATTAAAGCATCTAAATAAATAAATGACTTATTGGCATCTCCCCTTTCTCAAATCTATAACATCTCCTTTTGTACTGGTATTGTGCCTGATAGACTCAAAATCAGAAAGGTAATTCCTACATTCAAAAGTCAAGACAGTTCACCAATTGTAGGCCCATCTCAATTGTACCTTGCCTTCCCAAAGTTCTTGAGAGTACCATGTATCATCGCCTTATGAATTATCTTACTTGTCACAACATCCTAAGTGATCATCGGTATCGTTTTAGAAAGAAACACTCTTCTTTCATGGCAGTTAACTGGCAATTAAGTTACTAAAAAAATGTTTGAATCGTTCGAAAAGAATGAACTCACCATATATAGGTATCTTCATCGATCTCAAAAAGGCCTTTGACACTGTTAATCATTCCATCCTCCTAAAGAAGTTAAATTTCTATGGTATACGATGCACCCCTCTAAACTGGATGCATAGTTATCTCAACTCTCGCTTTCAATATGTTCAAACTGACTCCTTTGATCCCCACTGCTTCTTATTAAATGTGGTGCTCCCCAGGGTTCCGTATTTGGACTCTATTATTTCTTTTATACATTAATGACATATTTACATGTTAGAATTACCTGTCACTTATACTTTTTGCGGATGACACCAATCTCGGAACTAATTAAAATCGTTAACTATGAACTTTCCCTATTGGCCACTTGGTGCAAAGCTAAGAAACTAACTCTGCATCCATCCTGATAAAATAAAATTTATTTTATTTCACTCTCCGAGAAAGACAATTAATCTTGATGGTCTCTCTATCACCATCGATAACAATAAACTAAATAGACTAGAAAACACGATTTTTAGGTGTTTATCCATCAAAACCTGTCATGGCAACCACACATATGCATCAAAGCGATTTCTTCCAAAGTTGATAAATTCATGGAGATCGTTACGAAATCTCTTCCGTTTTTTCCCTTACAAATACTCTATGCACATCATATTGTTCTCTAATACTCCCCTACATACAGTGCTGTTCTATCGTTTGGGCCTCCACATATCCCTTTCATCCACAACCAATCTTTCGTCTCCAAAAGAAAGCCCTAAAAATCATGACTCACCCTCTGCCACGTGCATATCCCTACCCCTCTTTAGCACATTAAACATTCGTTTTCTTCATGCCCATTCCTCTCTTGTCTCTCTTCAAACTTAATTCTGATTGTCATCAATATTTTGCAAGGCAGAAAGATAACTTTCATCTCCATACTCACAAATATTCTTCTTCTTACGTAATACGTATACAGGGTCCCCGAATTTGGAATGAGTTTCCTCTCTCATTACGCAATTTTCCAAACCTTTCAAAGAACAAAAAACGTTAACTCAGAGATTATTTCCAGTCCTTCTAAACTATCATACAACCTTTTTTCTGTTTTCCATTTGGTAGTTCGCCTGATCTCCTGTATGATTTTTGCCTTATAAGCCTCTGGCTTCGGAAATTATCTATGTAAACCTTAATCAGAGTTTCCTTTCTTGAATTTAATAAAAATTAAATAAATTAAAAAAGAAAAAAGCACAGGAATCTGAAGATGGTCGTTTTCACCAGTTTTAGATGGCCCTCGTACTAAAGTCAACACGCCACAAAGGTTCCCGATTTCTCAAGCGCATACAAACTACATCGCTCTCGATAGCGTAAAGCCATCATGTTTTGACATTTGAGGAAGTTTAGCAGCGAGTTCGACTTAGCGAACAAGGTCTTAAAAACTGTTGTCCTCAAATTTGCTAGATAAACAGTGTTAGGATGAAAAATGTCCTCTTCGAGTACTGGGGTAGAGACGTTTTAACAGTGACAGACAGCCATATATCGAATAGTAACTGTGAACAACGTCTCAAAATGGGATCTATTTAGATTTGGAAAACCGATGAAAGGAACATGAATTCAAGTTCAAGAAGGTTCGTATTATTTGATTACAGTTGAGAACGGCATAGCGCGAAGATACCAGATGGTGGCCTACAAACTAAAATCATTAAGGTGGTGAGGCCAAAGGTTGGTTTTTGTTTGTGTGAAGCCTGGGACAAAATCTGTTAATTACTACGTCATTTCACTTAAAGGATCTTTAATTACTTTACCTTAGGACTACGAACTAGAACGACAAGCACCTTTGAACAACTAGATCGTAACATATGACGGAAAACCTGTCTTCATAATAGGGAGAGAGAGAGAGACCTGAATATTACAACGAACATTTGTACTTTGTACGTGGAATAGTCGGCAGCGACTTTTGACATAAAATGAGTAATTCCTTTAAAATACGAGCGATTGGTCATTGCGGAGTAGGTGATAATGAAACTTAGAACAGATTGAAAGAGCTAATGAACAAGAGGCAAAATGGTAAACGAAAATCAGTTCGTAGTCGATTATAACCTGTTTCGAAAAATGAGATAACAAGACATGCTTAAGACCCTTAACAATTAAGTGCCCCTTACATTTGTCGCTCGAAGTATTGCACACCTCGAGGCACCTGTTCACAAAGCAGAGAAATATGAGTGAAAATTAGGGAAAATCGTATGTCAAGTTCTGTTTCTCAATAATCACTTTTAACAATTAAGTAGCCTGAAAATGAAAGAAGAAAACGCTTTAATGGGATTCGAGGTAGCGACTCAGGCCAAATCCGTTTTCGCATCCATTGACAATGCTAGTGAAGCAACGTTATCCACGTGTCTTGTAGGCTTTTAAAACACGTGAATTCTTTAGCTCGTGCTAAGTACGTGCTTCATTATGTTTCTGCACTTATCCGCTTGGTCAGAAAATAGTTCAAATTTTCACTATCAATATAAGGAACTTTCATTATCCGTAATGATGATATTATCATTTATATGATGGAGAAAATGAAGCTAGGATAGTTAACAACTCATAACATCTTCAACAAGCTTTCAACACTCTTTTCACTTTCAATGATAAAGAACGAACCTTTTCAAGCGCTTCCGACATATAATTGTTCAAGAAATGTTCAACGAGTGAAAAAGCAGGTGTCAGAAATCTAAGATAAGTCTGTACCATTATTAAACTGGATTTTAAAGTGTGAAATTAATAGATTTGCATTTAGCTATTTCTGGTTTTTTGATTTCGCTTCAGTAACCGATATCAGGTGTTTTTCACGTGACATCATCGCTGCACTATTGGTGAGGACAAAACCAAAGGTGCTCCATCACTGTCTCAAGAGATAAGAACTCGAAATAATTTGCAAACCCTCTATACTTACGCCTCTTCGGTTTAAATTTTAATGATTTTATCTTCTTATTTTCACTCTCGATTGATTTATAATAAACCCACAATGAACCTCAAAATTGTTGCATTCGATTATTTTGTAACTGAAAAGGCAACACACAGCTGCAATTTTAAGCTTTTAAACAAATCCTAGATTCGCGGTTTGCTTCAGGTTTGTTTCCACTGGCACTCATTAACACAATCAACGTATACATAGATTCATCAACATGTCATCATTAAAATCTCCTTACAAGACCTTAGTCCAACAAACGGTAAAATTATGACGACGCTGCTACTTTGCGATTGTTGCTTGCTTAGGTATTTGCTCTCTGCGACACTAAATCAATTGCTATGCAAGTTCTAAACGCATTTCTATGCTTGAGGTACTCACGATCTGGGCAAAGAAAGTCATCTACTTTTAATTTGGCGTCTGCGGTTAATACTGACGTCAAAACCCAGCAAGGATTCTGCTTGTCCCAGCGGACCTCATACCCTACAATGTTAATAAATATACCATACAACAAATAAACTACTAAGAAATGGCAAAGGTACCGTTACCTGGAGAAGCAAAAATGTTTAAAATCTGTTAAAGGAAAAAGAGGAGGTGAGACCTTTTGATGCACACCAAATGCCCTGAGGTATATACAGGTGCTTTCAAAATAATGAGCTCGAGCAAAGAGTTCGCCATGCTAGAATGCAGCGATATTAAAACAGAAAAACACTCAAAACCAGTTATCGTAGCTTTCTTTCTGTACAATTTTCTCAAGTTTCTAAAAATTGGTAATATTTTCCTCCTTATCGGAATTGATGATGACACGGTTCCTGAGAGCCATCCCGGAATACAACTTGATAGAACTCAAGACGTTGTTGAACAGTCGAAAGTGGCTTTTAAAGCCCGAAATCCAATATTTTTGCATCCGAACGTGACATTTTACCGTAACTGATTCTCTCATTGTTTTTATTACACTGACTCAATTGAATCCGGACTGACAGGAAATGTTCCGCACACCAACTTATAGCTTTCTTTCAAATAAAGAAAGTACAACCGCAAACTTTCATTGAAATACGTCTTCCTTAACGTCAAGAGAATATTTTGCTTCGGCAATTGAAGAGGTTGAGTTGGTCCGAAAATCAATTTTTGTTACTGAAAATTCGTGAATTAGGGATTTTGGGAAATCTGATTGGAGTTAATACTTTCCAGGTGCCTGAGAGCCTCCTGGAAATTCAACTCTCCCAGTAGAATACCTTTTTAATGGATATAAACTGGCTTTAAAATAACATACTTAAAACATTCCACCTCTAAAGTTCATATATGAAGTTCTGCTGTGAAGTACTTTTACTCATGATTGACGGTTTTCGCAAAACAAATTGAACCTCCAAATTAAAGGAAATGCAATAGCGGCCTGAAAAAATCCCGAGACTTCAATAATTTACAAGACTGTGTTTATTGTTAAGGTCTCCTTCCCGAAGGTACGTTTTCCATGTCAAATGTTTTTGAAAAAATCTCTTGTGCAGAAACTCAGTGGCCTGCCAGAGAAACGTGTCAACGAAAGACGTCCGACTTGTCCTTGTGAATGCGGTGATTGTTGCGCTAGAAATTAAGACGAGATTTTTTTGAACTTCGAGCATTGCGCGGCCAAAAATACCATAATAATCTTTTGCCGCCAGTCAATTTTAGTTGGAATCACGTGTGTTTCGCGCCAGGGAAGATTTTGATGGCCGCAATAACCATTTAGACTCACAAAAAGTCGTGTTCCCTGGCTCATTTCTAACCTTTGTCGGAAGGATATGAAGCATTTTGTGGTAGAAAAACCCCTAGGATGCAAATGGGAGATTTGCTTCAGTAAACTTGCCATGAGATGCGAACAATGCCGGCCGTTTGTCACAGAAGTTATGGCTGATTCTGACGGTTTGAGACGGTTTACTGTCGATACTATCTTGCCAAATCAATTCATTAAAGGTATGTAATTGTTTTACTTCTATAACCTAAGTTATTTCAATAACAATTGATACTTTAAAACTCTGAAATCTCTTTGAAAGGCTGTGTTAAAGCACAATTAGCGTAAGGGTCGAGCGTTAAGCCGGTCGAGCTCAACATGCGTTCTCCAATTCATTGAACGAGATTTTCCACTGAGAAAAAAAAGCTCAAACGAGATTATTTGTGAACTTTATGAAACTGCCAACATTTCAGAATGAAGGTTTTGACTTCACCTGTTCTGTTGAAACCGTAATTTTGTTAGTTGTTTCAGCGTAAGCGGAATATACATCCTTGAGTTTTTATGCGTTCGGGAATTGAAAATAAAATACACCGTTGTGCGAAACCCATATTACTTACCTCGTTCTTGTCAGGCTACGCTGCAAAAATCTTGTTGTACCAAGGATTGCACGTCTTAATTGAAAGTTTCTAGATGTTCTACACTTGATTTGAGCATTATTTGCTTTAAATGTATTTGAACCGGTTGTCTGATCTCGCCTCAAACTTGCAGGGTAGTGCATTTCTCAACTTTAAACATCGCCCTTTCAGCAAGAGATCTGCTTCCATTTGGTAAGTACTGGATTACTGATCATACTGTTATTTTGAACATCACCTCTGGTGCTTTCACTTTGCATAGTAAAATGCTTTTGAAATCATGAACTTTTCCAATCATTCGCGATTCCTTTGTGGCAGATATAATTGGTGAACGAATTCTTTATGGCAGCACTGTTTATCCGCTTTGTTGTAAGTTCATTGTATCGTGTACCAGACATATGTCACTACAATACAGAAAGATAAAGTGAAAGCTTTTCAGTGCTACATAAATAAATGTGGTATTGTTTTGAACCAGTCGCGTAAATATAGTTTGACAATACAACACCTCAACTTGTTTACATAATTGACATTCGAAACCACTTGCGTTCGAGCTTCCATCACGTGCGAGCGTTCTTCAGCCTGACGGTTGTACTTTTCATATTTGGACAACAACATTCTTTGCCTTGTACATTATTTTTTGGAAAGTTCACATCATTTCCAAGAATTTTTATTGCTCAAAAAAGTGAAGGTGATGCCAAAAAACTTAAGTTAGACTGCTGGCGTGTGGAAAGAGCAAAGCTGTTGAAATGTCCTGTTGATGGTGTTGGAAGATGTACCACTGTAGCAAAAATATGTTCGTTCTGAATTTTCTTGTACCGGAAACAGTCATATATTATTTGTTAACGTCTTTGCTTTGCTCATTAATCCTGGAGTTATGTCTGGTTTACGTTGGCTCCTCAGCATTTCACCTAAACGAGTTAGCAGCTTATCTACCACGATGAAATGCTCCGCGCAAGTTTTGTGCAAATATTAGAGTCCTGCCTTCTCTGCCATTATTTTGAAATTTCCTGCAGACAAACCCTTAAAAATTGTACTAAAGCTTATAGGTCTAATCTCCAGTTGTTCACATTCCTGTTTACAATGTATATCTGTCATAAAAGGCAGACTTGTTTTGCTTAATTGAACCACAAAACAGGTTGATTTCCTCCTCCCAATAATTCACTTATCCATGATTTTTGTTTTCCATCACAGGGGCCACTTTTATAAGATGAATACTCTTCACTGTCTAGATGATGGATAAATTCTAAGACAAAAGCAATGGTTTCTGGTGGAAGTTTATGACTATATTGGCGTCTTATTTTCGGAAGTGCTGCTCCTGGACCATACATCTTACTATAAAGTCTAGCTTTTGTTAATTCGTAGTCTGTGCATGATACTTCTTCTCCTCGACTGTTAGTAAACCTGAACATTTGCTTAATTTCCTTATTTGTGTATTGCTGTGCCACACAGTTCAACAGTTCAACCCATTTGGGACTTCCAGGTCTCTCTCTGGAGTAGCTGAGAGCTAAGCCCTCCATGATGTTAGCATTTGCATTCACTTTTTCCTGAATGGAATTTGAAAGAAGTGAAGACAATGGCTTGCTCCTTTTACTTTTTACTTCTAGTAAGATACACCTCCTAGAGAGTGAGGTTTGCATGTTTACAATCATGTTTCCAAAACATTGCTAAAGCCAGTATTCGTGCAAAGTACTGATAGAGGTGAAAAATATTGTGATCTTATTTTTTTATTATCAAAGGTAAAGGAAAAATGTCCTGACGTTGAATTAGTCAGTAATAATTACTGACTCTGATCTGATTATTAGAACGCAAAAAGAGTACTCTTTATAGCCTGGATTAGTTTTCTATTTTAGGGAATAATGCATACAGTACAAACTCACATATAAGAACCTAGTACAGGCTGAAATTTGGCATTTTAAAAATACCCAAAAATATAAGAACCTGCAGAGCCTGGCAAAGAAAAAGAGGTACTTTTACAAAAAAATCACCCTTGAGAAAACTCCTGTTATAGACCTAATCAGCTAACTCAATGTTGTACCCAATTCAAACCCTTTGGGAATAAAACGTTTTGTTTCAGGTATTTCCATATCATTTAAATATGAATGGTACATTATAATGCAAATACAATACACAAAGAATCTTAATCTCGGGAGATTTGAATTGGGTACAACATTGAGTTAGCCGATTAGGTCTATTGTGTATACGTTTTCTTTGATTGGCATTTTATTGGATTTTCTCTAGAAATATGTTTTCCATAAAGGTATAGTGCAATACTGTCTACATATCTTATGAATAAAATATAGAAATTTATTGTTGTTCCTCTGAGAAATAAGAACCTATTAAGAAACTACATGTAATCAGCCTGAATTATGAAAAATTAGCCTAAAATATTAGAAACTGCTCAGCCTGACCTCGAAAATTCTAGGTTCTTATGTGTGGGTCTTTACTGTATTTTGTAGGGTTACCAGTAATAACTTTTACCCTGTTATACAAGCATGACAGTATGCCATGTTTTCAGTTTTGCGGGCTTGGGAGATCCTTGAATTGTGTTCATCTTTTCATTACCAATCCAAATAAACTGAAAAACCAACTAGTAAGGTAGAATATGTATGGTAGAATTTTACCATGTGAGTTAAAAGAAGGAAAGTTTACCCCATCAAATTTGCCTTCAAGAATTTCCTAGCAGCCACTTTTTGCCTTGCGCAGTTTTAAAGTTTGTTTCAAATCCTCTGCTGAGTTCGCTTTGACGTCAGTTCATATGACACTGGGGCACAACCAACTTGATTTTGAATAGAATTGTTTGCAGACAGGGGCTGTGGAACACTTTTGTTTACACTGCGTGACAGCCTGTGCAACCTTACATAACATGCACCACACCACCTTAAACTGCTTATGAGGGCCACACAGCCAAACCTTTTTTTTAAAAAAGTTTTCTTAGCTTCAGGGAACAAATCATTTACTGACTTTGGGAGATATGTCCAGGTTTGACCCTAATTAGATGCACATAGACTTCAATAAGCGTCACGAAGTGTCCCCTTTCTCTTCTCGCCAACTTCAACATCACTTGTGTCTCAGAATACAGATAATTTATGTCACAAAGTGTCCCCCAAATGCTATTCTTTAAGTGAAGATTAGCTGCTGCATTTACCCAAAGCTAAAAATAATGCTGACCTTTACCCTTACCTTATTGTTGAAAATAGGTAGCAAATGCTTAGACTTAAAGGGACACTTTGTGTTGGATGTCAAAATTGGGCGTGTATCTAATTAGGGTCAAACCTGGACATAAGTGGACTTCGGTAGTGACTTTTTACGGAAGAAGTGTGCGGGAGATAAGCTGAAAATCAACTCTAAAGGAACCTATCCACGAATACTCGATACCTTTCAAAAAAAAAAAAAGGACAAAATTACCTTTTGCAAGGTCTAGCGATAGAGTACACCCAGCTGTAACGACAACAGCAGTCCGAAAACGATCTGTAGGAAACCTCACTGAACCGTAACGCAAGTGACAGAAGCTGCTTCCACATCAACTTGACTATCTCAAACTCGAATATCAAATCACCAGTCACAGACAAGGCAATGACAAAAGAACTGTTCACATTATTTTAATAGAAGTATAATAAGAATTCATTCTAGGTTAGCAATCTCAAGATAGTCCAAAAGCAAGTCTTGACACACTAATTCTAGACTGGATCTCTTATTAGCAGAGTCGGAGAACTCGAAATCTTACGGCAGAAAGATCTTTTCGAACAATTTGCGTACTGGTTATAACCTTGCAAGAAGGTTAAACTAAATACGATAAATTCACCGCTTCAAAACCTTTTTCAAAGCTTTACAGATCTTTCCGAAGTGACTGAATAAAATACCTGTGTAAAATGGTTGGCTAATCGCTTGCAATCAACACAACTTCTATGTGCTCTTCCACCGCGACACAAGTCCTGATCTGAAAGTAAGATGCGCGCAAGCTCTTATGGGATTTTTGGCCGCTGGCGCGCTTTATTGCTCGATATTCAAAAAAATCTCGTCTTAAGTATCTGAACAGAAGTTCCAATTTTGGTTCGAGAAATGTAGGGAATACAATGTGTTCTATGCAGTAAGTCTTTGGGAAAACGAATAACGAGGCAATTAAACAGAGATTGTACGAACCCCAGAGGAGATTTTGGATTTTGAATCACGCTTTAGGCAAAGCATGTTTGTGGACTTAATGAAAGGTTTTAACAGTAACAACTAGTCAGAGGGAACAATAAAATGCATGGGTTCGTATTTTGTTACGCCACCAGTTCAAATGATGCATGTCGACCTTATCATGACGTAGATGGATCAAAAAGTGCGCGTGATACTAGTGATTAATTAAAATGCTTAAGTGATTGCACCGAAGGAACCGAGGTTTAATCACTTTATGATGTTAAGATTCATCTGCCACCTGATCATATAAATCGCTTCTTGTCCAAAGTGCGCAAAACCTTGTTAATCGCTTGCTGGACCACGATCTTTGAAGTCAAAATCAGTCGGATCTAGTTTTGATTTTGTGGTCTGTGCTAGTGTTCCCTGGGTGGTCAAAACGCTAGGGGATTGTATTCAGACTTTGCTAATTGAGGTAAGTTTACAGTCTTTGAGCAGGCTCTCCAATTTAATTCGCGAGGAAGGAAAACAGGTATAAGCAACGTGGACGATATTTCAGTTTTAGGCGCTAAATTAATGTTTTCGAGATGCAAGACAGTCTAAATCCCCTTTTTGCTAAAAGGAATGGCGCAAGTGTTTGTATATACATAAATACATATATTGGGACTATTGATGCGTGTGAAACTAACATTCAAGGAGTTTGTTTTCCCCAACAGCCTATCTGGTAAATGAAAGCGTTTTTACGTGAATATATTCAAATATTGAAGTCATAATTCTGAATTTCTAGGTATTATTAAGCGGTTGATGAAGGTCAAGTATTGAAAGAAACGTTCATTCCGATTAAAAGCAAAACTTGAGGTTTAAAAAACAAGATTAGAATTGTGACAACAGATAAGTTACTTCTTGAAATAAATAAATAAATAAATAAATAAATAAATAAATAAGATATAGAGAACACAAGGCGGAATCACATTTGATTTTTTAACAAGATTTGAGGTGAATGTCTCGGAACCTCCGGTCTAAAGCAATCGTGAGTACACCATACAGGGGAGTCTTCGTTTACA
>NC_090892.1:36269761-36279761 GCF_036669925.1 Montipora capricornis
GGTGCAATGCTCTAAAAACTGAGCCATGAAGCCACTCAATTGTCCATAAGAAGCAATCAATTAAATTGTTCAGAAAAATGCGAGGATCAATTATATATGTCTTTCGTCTTTCGTTTTTTCCCGACCTCAACTTGAATTTCCCGGGAGTGCGAAAAAATACTGAAACGGACCGTGTTTCCATGGTAACGGTCCGTACTGCAAATCCCCACCAAACACCAGCGAATCAGAGTGTTCCATTTAGCCTGAGAATTTTTTGTCATGTAATGAAAACGAGGTAAAATAGTTTTTCAGTAATACAGCATTATCGTGAAGTTGAAAACCCAAAGAGTTCATAAAACGAATCACTCGTTGAACATTAACAAAACGAAATATCGGTAAAACGAATACAGTAAAAGAAATACAATCAAAATAAAAAGTATAATTACATTGTATACTAACTGAACTACGAATTGAATATATTTGTGTGAACTACTTAAGCAATAATGAATGACATTATATTAATCTTCTTTACATTTTAACGAAATCTACTGAGAAAATGGAGTTTCTGTGTTAATTAGTAGTAATGTTGTTTGTGATGTCAAGTTCCATGAATTAAAGAATGAATCTATTTAGTCGGTTTCATGATCATAGTGGTATTATGGGTAATTTGGGCAAAGCGAAATCACATACCATACATGGACCCAAGACCCAACGTTTCAGCAGCTAGGGAATACCCTACGCACCGCCCATGAAAGTAAGTAATGAGCTGAAGATGCCGTGCTGGTTGGTCCTTTTTTCAATATTTCATTTCTCATATATTTTAAACTCCTACAATGAAATCATCCTCAGCAGGGAAGTGGATGACCAAAGCAGCTTTCAACGAACCAGCAACCATCAAGCCGAATGAGTCCCAACTTTTTGAAAGAGAAAAGAGTAGTTGTCGTCTAAAAATTTCTTGCAACCTGTTACTTGAAAAGCATACAATTTCAACTTATTGCCATTTTGATGGCTTCATAGCAATGCTTATCATAACTACGTTTCCTGGGTGACGGTTACTGTTTGTTAAAAGCTGTGGTTTTGTCGGTAGGAGAAATCCCGCTCTCTATGAGTACAACAAACTTTCTCACTTCACCCAGATCAACCGAGAAGCGGCCACGATGCTGTCCCGTTGTGCAGCGCATGCCACTTATCTCTGCGAGTTCTGTGCTACATATTGGACCCTGAAAAACCCCTTTGAATCCTTTCAGCTCCCAGGAATCATTAAGGCTCTGTTTTGATCTTTATAAGGATATGAAGTTGTTGTTTTGTGTGCTTGGTTGTTAGAACTATTGCCCCGACAAGAATAATCTGGAGCCTGCCTTTCATGTTGAAGTGTGTCGTATACGAAAGAGCCGCGAGCGTCCGTGAGGCCTCCAACAGATCGTCTTCGACTGCAAAAAAATGGCAATGATAACATGTCAGTAATTGCATCAACTGAAGTTTCTAAATGTAACATTTATATGTTACAAATTGGAATATATTTCGAGAGCAAGTCCATAACTTGTTTCCGCCAATCAATCTCTTGGCTCAATTGGTCGAGCATTCGAATACTGTGCGGGAAGTCGCGGGATCAGAATTGAGGCTGGACTAGTCCTGACTTTGTAATAACAATGATCTGTAATTCTTTAGACTCTCTAGTCTTCTGGGATAACGACGATAAACCGTAGGCCCCGTCTCACAACCCTTCAATGGGGAATTTAAGAACTACGACGGCGACGGTTGACGAAAACGTCACCTCAAAATATAATTCGGTCTCGTTCACGTCCTACAATGTGGGTGAAGTATCCTGGTACGAGTGGTTTTAGAGTGAATATAGAGAATGAAGGATTCTCTGTTGCATGCTTACGTTGTCGTCAAAATCTCAAATCTGGTGATTTCACGTCGTCGTTATGCAGAGGACCGCTAAGATACTTGCCACAAAATCCGTGACGTGCAGCACGATTATTTATACTCTTTTAACCAATGATATTACTGCTTTGTGGCAATGACGTAATCGTAGCCGTCGTCGTTTCATAAAATCCCTAATGTTGGTAACCCTTTGGGATGTTAAAGAATTAATCTGCACACTATTCGCAAATTGTAATGTATGGAGTTCCCGGAGTTGTGATCCGTCATCTGTGGTATATCATGGTTGGGAGAGTAAACGACCGGAAGTCGATCTTTGTCGATCTGTGATCTCCGTGTTGTTGACTCTCCACCCGCATTGTCCCTGAATGCATAAATAATAAATATATAAATATATTAAATAAATAAATAAATAAATAAATAATAATAATAATAATAGCAATAATAATAATAATAATCATCATCATCATCATAATCATCATCATTATCATCATTAAATGCTGCCAATAGAGTGCACATATTAGTGGCATGGTGGCGAGGGAGTGTAATCGCCATTCATGCGCTTTTCATAAATTTGTTTTGGTTTCGATTTCGAGTTATAGCTAATGCGATATTTGATATTGATTTTGCTCCAGCAGGCTTTCAGGTACGCAACTCAATGAAATTAATATTTGATTTTCCAGTTTGACCAGAAATAAATTACTGTAGTTGAAACTCTGTGAAGACGTCATTGTGTACTCCCATGCATTCCTTTTTCACGTGTATTGAAAAAGGAAATAGTTGGAGAGAATTAAAAGAAAAAAAAGAAGATGTATCTCTGTTAATGGAAGGCAACTGTAAAAACTATTTCACACAAACGTAAATTTTTCTCAGTTAGTGAATCTGTAATTATTTCACCTGTAACAGTTCTTCCTTTAGTTAATTCTCATCGGTATTTTAAGCTGACTTTCCATATATTGTAATTATTTTTATGGTACTAATAGTTAACACCTATGTATACTTAACAAGGTGTCTTCAATTAACTAGTGGCTTAGCAAAATACGGCACGACCGTCTGCTCGCTCTCTCACTCTCTCACACATTCATTCATTCATTCATTCATTCATTCATTCATTCATTCGCAGCCCCACTCGTTCATTTATTTTCGGTACTGCAGCTTAACATACTGCAGTAATATTCGCGGGCGTGCACTGTTACATACCGTTCCGGCTGTTTGTAGCGGGTGTTCTCGTAATATTGTTCAAACTCCAGGAAGATGTTCTTCAGATACGATGGAACGTTCAGTGAACCATCCGAAGCAATGTTCATGTAGCAAGGTCGATGGCTTGAGATGGGAACATCGACGTCATTATAAGGTGTCTCGTATCCATGGCTACATGTGAATGTTAACAATTCTGTCAAGCCAATCAGGTGACGAAACTGCGTAAGGTTTGACATCTCGATTTAAGCCTAAGAGAGATATACTGAAAAGGTTTCATTTCATCGAGAGCAAAAAGCGATATTTTTTTCTGAATAAAAAAAAACGTTTTGTGGAAAGTTTAGATCAATTCCGACGTTTAGAAGTACGCGAAAAGGTCTCTCTGACCACCAGGTATTACACAACATCGCATCTTCATCAAGTTTTTTCGGTTTTGCTCGGATTTTTTTTTTCTGTCGTATTTCGTACTTCCAAACTTTTGGAGTTTAAGGAATTTGATAAAACAATTATTCCATTGGCGCTTGCTGGATATGAGACTGGTTATAGCCAACTTGGCGCTACGCGCCTCCTTGGCTATTTATAATCTCATATCCAACGCGCGCCCTTGGAAAAATTGTTAGTTATACTCTGGATAGTTAATTATGCTCTTGTGGATAACGTTGTCCTGTCTTTTAACGACTGGGGCCTGATACTGAGATACAGGCTCTAAATTTTACTAACTAGAGGCTTGTGTGAAGTACACATTGGGTTGCTTGCTAACATAAAACGATATTTGAAACCTGAATAAATTACCAGGACAACCGAAAATACTGCCTACTCGTGGCAAAGAAATTTATATACTTTCGATTACTTCTATCTTCAGCGCGGGGTTACAAAGTACTCAATGATACCCTAAACTGTGCAAAAAAGCTACGTGACATTCACTGTTCCTTCTGTCCCTCTGAATCAGAATCACTGTACAATTTTCTTTGTCCTTATCTGTTTGAATTTTTGCCTCGAAGTTACAATAAAGAAGACGTACAACTGGCCTTGCAAGGTATTATTGTGGTTGATCATTGGAAAGGCTATATGTAGGTCTGTTGAGCGAACTAAACACCTCCAAATATAGATGGCTTTCAAAATACGATTTTGGCGAAATATGAGACAGAATAACACATAAGATTATGAATGAAAACACAGGTCAGTGGTCATCGCTTTACCAATACAGTAAGAATCCTAAACATTCATTAAAGCTAACCTTAGGCCTGGCATTGGTAAAATAAACGGTTAGGGTTGTTTCTGTATTGGTAAAACAATGGACCTATGACCTGTGTTTTGTACCTTCCCTGAATGAACTCACCATTTCCATCATTGTTCTCTCCTCGTTTTCTTTTGTTTCTTATCAACAAAATAAATAACAAAACCGCTGCAAGGACAGTTATCCCGGACAAACTGGCAGCTATGACTGTTCCTGCAATTGAAAGCAATTGCCATTCACCCTATTTTGAGTTAACAGTTAAAATGTTCGACGCTAATTGTTTATTTTTGAAGAAGGACGCAGTAATAACATACGTATGGCTTTTTTATGAAGTCAACTTTGTGTAACGACAAAATATAAAAGGAGTCGATTTCTCGTCAAAATTGAGTCCTTCATTGATAAAAGAAAGTACGTAAATCATGAAGTAAATAATTAAACGTAACACTTTTCTTCAGTGGAGTCTGACGTCCCAACCACGTGAATAAAAAGCCGAGACCATACGATACTCTTTAATTCTTTTCAATAAAGGCCTGTTTTGCAGACGATGGAACCTCGCGATCACGAACTTCAGCAATGGAAATCGAATCTTGATACTCATATGCAAAAACTTAGATCAATTTACCTGTTGCACCATTTGTCTTGGAGAACACGGTCGGCTGAGATGAATCTGGAAATTTATGCATATAATTTGTTATCTTCCTAGCAAACACAAAGACGACAACCCTCCAAAAGCAAATAATAACATAGCTCATATACAATTTTTTATCGTAACGAGCTTGGAAGATAGTCTGAACGTTGGGAGTTGACTTATCATATAATATAGTTTTATTCTTAAAAAAAGAAAAGAATTCTAAATCATTGCTTGATTTCACATACCGGTATTTCCAATCTGGTCAAAGAACTGTGTGCTTTTTTTCTTAGACGTCTATAAAATACTTGTAAAAAACTCTAAAATTAATAAAATACACGGAAACATTTCTCCAATCTGATTGGCTAAGATTAACGCAGGTTTCAGGTAACACAGTGCAAAAGAGGTGACGATTTGTCAATTTTCAAAGAAACTCACACATAGCCAAACAAATGCGAGCCCTAGAGACCTCAAAATTTGGATGAGTGATTCGTGACACGCAATACGCGTTTGTTGGTTCTGCATAATTGTTAGGGACAGCACACTTACATTGTTAATAATATACACGTAAAACCTTCCCCTTTCTGATTGGCTAAGAAACAAATCCAGTTTCAAGGTAACACAGGACAGAAAACAGGCAACTCAGTGCAAACATTCTGTTTGGTCAATGATCAAAGAAAGTCTCGGATAATCAATCAAACGTGAACCCTAGATGGAACAGTTTTTGCGTGATTCGCGTGCACTTCTTCTGATCAATTACGATAATCTCATCTCAAATTGAAATTTTTTATGCATATTATTCATAAGTAATCACATGCTTTTTCCTGTGCAGTTTCGAATTTATACGAAGTACTCGTAACGTTTTTCAACGACTACAAATCGCCACTCAATTGCACGCGTGCAATTTGGAATTAATAGCGCGCTTGTAAGTTTTTTTCAATGTCAACAGATCAGTTACTCGCCCAACGGGCTTGTGCAATTTTTTTCACCTTTATCACTCGACGGCCATTTTGGAGTCCGTGGGGAATAAAGGCTTTGTCTTTGCATTGCCTTTGCACGTCTAGCCTCACACTGAATGAGAGATTAGACGTGCAAAATCTTTTGTTTGGACATTAAGTGATATGGGTCTATTGGTCTTTGAAAAATTTACCCTTGCATATTGCTTCCAAATTGCATTTGAACTAATGCGATTACTTGTACTAGAGCGAGTTTCAATCGAGTGTCGTAAAACCAAAACCAAAGTAATTACTTTGGCCAATCAAAGAGGACGGAGACAGTAAACCAATCAAAACTCGAAGTTATTAGACGTAGCGGACCCAAGCGCGGTAAAATGTGCACGCGCGAGCCACGATTGGTTTCGGTTTCACTTCTGATTAATTGACAAATTGGCGCGAGAACTTTGAACCAATCACTAAGTGAAATAATGCAAAACCAAAGCAATTCGCTAATTACTTTCGATACTCAATTGAAAACCTCTCTAATATACAATTTCTTTCCTCGACACATTTCAATATGGCTAGCAAGTAACGGACACTCAACACGCTCAGTTCACCAACGGAGAACGCCTCCTCGTGTTTACAGGTACAAAAGCATAGACACCATGACCTGTACGTCCAGATTAAAAGCTCTAATTCTTTAGGATCTGATCAGTTAAACTCTTCATTTTGTGTCAGCAACTCGTATACAGTATATCAACGTGCGGAGACATTTTGCCAGAATCAAAATGCTAGTTCCCTGCCAGATGCCTAATTTCCAGCTAGCGACCTGTCCTTGTTAATTGATATTTTGAGATTAGGCGACTCGAAAAATTCGACGTTGACTCAGAACGATTCCCGTTTGACCTTCCCAACGGGGAAAGCACCCTTGGCTATCCCTCAAACGGAGATTTCCTTTTTTATTCAACTTTTACGACGTACATTCTACTTCAAAGAAACAAACATTTTAAACATGCAGAGAAGATTCAGAATACGCGACGCAAAGAGTCGACCCCTGATCGATGGCTTCTAATTACAGTTTCGGATATCCACTAGACTAACCGTATAAAAGATGCTGAGAAATCAAATCTAAGAGTATTAACAAAGTGGAACCCAGCAAAACAACTGAAAGCTAACCGTTTTCAATGTGGTTTTTAGGCCTGAATACTGTAGATCAGCGCGGATTAGCTCAGAAACGCTATTTCTTGTCGAACTAAAGCTCTAATTCTGCCTGTTTTCATTTTTCTTACAGCGGTAAGCTTGTAAAATTAAGATGGTATATTGCGTTGTGTAATTGTTACGAACCCCCTTTTGAGGGATGGCTAAGCGTGCTTTCTAATCGGTCACGTGATGATAACACGCATGTCACGACTAACCGTTTACAAACTTGCTGTGTTATCTCGCTTTTAATCTTCTCCCCAGAGCCCTCATAACCTAATCTAGCGGAAAAGGTAGATGTCTTGACCGAAAGGGTCGCAGACACTGGAAACTGGATTGTCTCGTGCTCAGTTTTAGTCAGCGGATCAGTAATTCTAACGGGCAATGCACGGAAAAAACATCACGAAAATCTGATTATAAAACCGATTTGCAAGCCAGGGGTCTCCTCTAATTCCATCCCAAGGTATAAGAAAATTAGCCTTTTTATTCGATTGAAAAATATTTTCACCATCGTCATTTTACCTGCTCGAGTTTTCACGAAGTATTGGGCATTGATCTCTCCGTCGCCCTTCGCTGTGAACGCAAGTATTTGAAAGCTATAGTTCCTGTTGGATCTTAGGCTTTCGATCTTTACGCTGGTTTCCTCTGGGGAATGCACAGACTTGATTCCTCTCGACATGCTGTTAACGTCACTGAATAATACCAAGCACCTCCTCGTTGGTATGTTCTGGAGGGACTGGTCCCCAATTAAGCTGAACTTCATCCACTCCAAGGCCAATTGCTGACATGTTTGTTGGAGAGTGGTCTGGGACTTAGAAAAGAAGTTGCACAAAGAACTATTCTCTGTTAAGCACTCAATTGTTCAAATTTGAATCTGAATAGATGGATCACACACTGCAAATCCTTGTGATGAATTCTCTAGTGACTTATCCAAAGCACCACGGCCCGGAGTACACCCTCTCAAACAAACTAATTTTCGAAATCTATCGAAAAGATTATTTTCCTATTAAGGACGCATAACGTGTACCAAACAATTATACACTCAGAGTAATAACAGTATATGACAGCAATATTCAAACGTCATCCTGAAGTCTTTATCAGTCGAGGAATCATTCTGAGAAATTAACTTCAGATTTCTTTGGAATTCTCCTTCTTTACCTCTTCCAGATGTTCATTCAGCAAAGCTTCAGCTTTCACCTTATGATAAATGTTTTCATTTTATTTTCTCCTGTCCGTCGGTCGGCCAGTTAACCATTCAGTCATATCATTTATTTGTTATGAGGCGAGTTTACCTATTTACTTACTGAATATTATTATTTTTTAATTTTTTTCATTTAACATACCGTCTTCATCAGTTGAAATGACGAGTTTTTCAATCCATATACCGTTTCCAAAGTTGTTGTAAGCCCTTAGACAGCAACTATAATTTCTGTGTTCCTCAAGTTCTATGAAGACACAGCTATGATTGCCGAGTGGCATATCCATGATTCCTCTCTCAGAGCAGTTGACAAGATGGCAAGCTACGCGAAACCCAAGGAGAATTCCTCTTATTTAGGACTTTGGAACATCTCCCCAGGTCACTTGAATGCTTGTGGAGCTTAAGTTGTGACCGCCAAAGTTAGAAGGTGGACTGGATGGCACTGATGGATCAAATGGAGGACAGCGCATCGTTATTAATCAGATAAACCCAATTCATTTTAGGCAGGATATAACCTAGGAGGAACATCGCCGTCCCTTAAGGGCCCACAGACGGATTTTTCGCGCGTTGCTAAGGAAGTGAAATGTTACTTCCGGTAACTGACGTCATCATACCATGAGCTGACAAGAAAACCCACTCACAAGCAAAAGTCACCGCACAAACTGTTGTTTCCATCGAAGATTTTTCCTCGGCCTTCCTCGAGCTCGTTCTCAGATCAACTGCGCATGCGTAAACGAACTGACTTCCGGTTTGAGAAAAAAGCTAAATTTCCGGCGGTTTTAAATTGAATTAATTTTTTTTTACATGGCACGTTTCACCCCCAAATACAGAATATAGCTAAGCATTGATTTTTTAAAATCATCTTTTTTGAAAAAGTTATGGGTATTTCAGTATCGTTTATGTCTTTAAAAAGAACATTTTTCAAAATAAAAAGAAAACCATGCTTGGCTGGATGCAAAAACGAATACAAATTATCAAACCATCGATTAAATACCCAAATTGCGTAGCACGGAGACAAATTTAGAGTTTTCTTTTATTGGTCACGTGACCATGGGCGTGGTATGATGACGTCATATTTAGGGTCATTGGCTTACAAAAGTTGGAAACTGACCAAAATAATGCCAAATTCTCTCAAATTACTTAACCATTACATCCTTAGCAACGCACCCCAAAAAATACGTCAGTGGGCCCTTAAGTAAAGCTTGCGTTGCCAGAATTGCGTAACTATAACGGCAGTTCCTTCATAGCTGAAAGCATTTGTTAATTCAGCAATGTTTGAACGTGTAACATGCGTGCAAATTAGATGACGTTTGTTTTCTGGTGTGTTGTATCAATTTCTTTTGCCTAAGATCGGCACGAAATCACCCCACAGCACGAACTTCTTTAATTAAATTAAGTCTACTCACCCTCTTTTGCACATCTGGGCACGCCACAGTACTCCCACTGCACGGTCTCATTTGTGGTGAAACACCATGGCCCGTCCAAGGCAAGGCCCCCTGGATTACGACACGAATTGGTACTATTTTTGATTTCCTCATAAATCGATCCCGTGATGCCGTATTCACGAGGAGTTGTGGCATTCCACGACTGACACTTGTACCCGGACACTGTGGTGCTCTTGTTCCCATGGTAACCTCGGCCGTCTCCATAGAAACACTCTAACAAGAATCAATGATCCTCATAATTTCTGTCTAACAGAAATGTTAAGGAAAGAAGTCACGTGACGAACTGTCGCAATAGCCCTT
>NC_090892.1:36282261-36284761 GCF_036669925.1 Montipora capricornis
CGTTGGCTTAATGTATTTCTTCTTCTGGCGCTCAAAACACATACAAAGAAAGGCACACGCTTTTCGCGGTAGACCCACACTAAAAGATGTCGAGCGTCAGCTTCGGAACGAACTGAATAAAACTAAAATGTACTCAAATGTAATTGAAATGGACGCAAGTATTGAAGGCGATACAAGTCAAAAAAATACTAATTCTTGAATAAGCAGCGGTACTTTATGGAGAACTACTTTGAAGATGACAGCGACAAAGAAAATAACTCTACAAACAACATAGATGCCAGTGTACCATTGACTACGAAGATAAATTTTTGTCTATTGCGTTTTTTTGTTTTTTACTGGGTTGCCAGTGTGGCAATCCCAGTCGGAAAGTGGGTGGGATTTGTTTGTTTTATTTATTTTATTATTATTATTATTATTATTATTATTATTTTTTTTTTTTCCGTGTCGGTAAAAGTCTTGCCTGTCACTCCCCTGGTAAGTGGTGTCTTTGTGCATAGAGCCTTCTGCGCGTATTTTCTTAGGATCGAGAGAGTAGTGGAAATGCGTAGATTTCTCTGGTGGACACGGGAGAATCATTAACTTAGCCTGCAATGGCGTCGAAAGTCATGTAACGCGAATGGCGTTTTAGTGGATCCTTAAACAAAATATACCCTTATGGAGCTCAATAATGGAAAGTCAGTTGGATAAACTAGGCAGGCGGTGAAAAACCAACACCTGGAATCTCAAAAGCGAGGAGTAATGGACTTCGACAACAATCTATCGCCCGTCGAGCCGAAATCAAAGTGAGCTGTATTTCTAAAATAATATTTTACCAATTGTGGTGTTATGTAGAACACCGAAACCAAATGGAAAATTCTCTGGTAACTTATGGGTTCAACAAAGACAGAGAACGAATCGAACACCTTACGTGGATCTGTGATCAACGCTGCACAGTCCTCAGGTAAAAAAAAAATAATTGGAAATGTGGCAGCCAAGAATTTTTTGAAAGAAAGCTTGTCGTGTATTTTGTGCTTCATTATTCAAGGAAAAGGTTCTTCTTGTAAGCGGTTTGATCCTGAAATTTAGTTTGTTGCAATATTGCGCATATTTGACACGATTGAGTTTCTTCTCTTCACGCACGTAATGAAATAGAAGGGGTTCTTGCCTCTAATAGCAAATATTTTGTTTGTTTCAAATCATTGTTCGCTGGAAAAGGTGGCCTTTATGAATTCATCATGTTTTATGATATACGAGCTTAACTGGATAGTTTTTGTGCCAATAGTAAAGCATTTTCTTGTCAAAATGAGGTTAGCGTCTTTCTGGTGTGTTAACTTAATTAAATCGTGAGTTTGTATTTGCCGTCTGCCGCGTAACCTTGATTTCCACTCTCAAAATTACCTAGCTCCAGAACCTATTTTTTGTGTAGAATAAGCTTTTAGAATGATGTTCTTGTTTTGCATAAAGCAAGCTAACAATATCTGTACCTTGCTGAGTTCGCATTTGTTAGCGTTAATAGTATTTTCGGTCCGATGCTTCTGTTTTATGAGGGGTTTATTGTTTTGGTCTCCCATCCAGACACTAACCCAATGTTTTTCGCTTCTCTTTTATTTTGTTATTCTTCAGAGACTGGAATCCTGTAGTTCAATACCACACAATTCAGTGCCTTCTGATTTTCTATAACACGTACCACAGGCAACCCAGTGTATGCTTCACGGAAGCATCTCGTTATTGCTTTAAAACAGTTTGTTTCTTTGTAATGGTCTTATATCCTTGGTTCAACAAGCCGTATGAGCGATCGTGTTCATTGCCATCTCGTGTTTATAGTTCTGTTCTAGTTTTACAAGATTTGATATCATCAGCGGAGACTGTGATCAGCTCTTTAAAAAATAATTGTGATGTAGTTTGAAAGGCTGTACAGTTAATTGATTCTCAATGTTAAGACTTGATTCCAAAGGATTTGCATGTACATCGACATAGACGTGACCGAGAACCGAGCAGAATTACAGAGGAAAGGCTGAGACGTCTATTTTAAAAAAAGAAGAAAAAGGAGGAAACTTGCTGGAACATATTTGATTAACAATGTACCGAGGTCATCCAGGTTAAATTGGTATTTGTAGACTTTATGCTTCGATGTATTGTGCACATAAACAAGTATGTGTTATTTTCTTAAATGGTTAATATTCCTTGACAGGATTCTCACCGTTCAGAGGGTTTGCGTTCACATTTCTAGATTTATTTCTCGAGAGTTTCAATAGACGAAGCGAAATAAATATTACAGTTCATGGACCGAGTGACCCACACTTCAGTATTTCATCTCTTCTCGTGCCCTTACCATTCCGGAAACGAAACACTATTTAAAAGAAATATATAGTTTCTTTTTAAAAGTCTGGTCCACCGCTTGGCATATTGCTGGTAACTTTAACCTTTGCAGGGACGTAACCTAGAGAAACCCTGGTTCACATGCCATCAAGGGATCATCAAGGTGATGTTTTATTGTATGGATCAAATGCTGATAGTGAAT
>NC_090892.1:36289761-36302261 GCF_036669925.1 Montipora capricornis
TCTTGTCTCATAGCCAGATAATACTTAAGATATGTGCCAATGCATGTGCCCAAACAGGCACTGCATAATTGGAATAAATTTCAGAAGCAAAAAAATTTAGTCTAACACTTTGTGCATAAGATGTATATGTATTTCATAGTATCTGTGTTTGATGTATCTTGAAGCGTATACATACGGTAAAAATAGTCAGTACTGAAAGAGATAATTGATAGATATGCCCTAACAAATGATCTACGACTGGGCACCGTTACGGGTTAAGAATTCTCAGTTTTCTTGTTTGCTTTCTTGTTTGTACTCAATATGGGAATTTCATTTAAGGCTCCATTTAGGCATAGTATATAGTGTTAACACGTGTGTTATATTTCACATCGCTTTAAAGGAAAGTGATCCTAGTATGTGATTGCTATCCCCTCATCCTGTTTATAATGAACGATTATGGTGCTTGTAGGAATTTGCAGGAAGCCACGCGCTTATAGAAATTTGCAGGAAGCCACGCGCTCGTAGGAATTTTCACGAATCCACGCGGGGCTTCAGGAATCCTACAATAATAAGACAATTAAATAATGCAGTTTATTTTTGTTGAATGATCATTTACAGGTTGCCTTTTCCAGTTTATTAGCCAAAGCTGCTATTAATTAAGCCTGGTTCTAACTATTGACAACAGTAGAAGGACAAGTATCAGACGCTTCACAAATATTCAGGCCAACAAAATTGACCGACTTTAAACTGAGTGGCTTCATAGCCCAGTTGATAAGAGCACTGCGCCGGCATCACAGATGACGTGGGTTTGAATCCCGGGCTGTTAAAGTCACCTGAATTCTTCAGGTGTCTATAAAGAGGCAATTGCTTAAATTGAGTAGTTAGTTCGATCATTTCTCCAATTCACCTCTAAACCGCACTTCGCAAACATTAATTTTGTCAACCAAAGACAAACTTTCTTCGCTTTCCGCTATTGTTCGGAAAACTGCCTTGCTAACGACGTGATTATCCTTGCAGGAATCCGTAGGAACCTGTAGGAATTTGTAGGAATCTACTACCATATATGGTGAACGGAGATATTCAATGATTTTGTTACACTTTTCGCGGTACGTCCGTTAATTATTTAAACGAATTTTTCGGGCAATACCGCGAACCGCGAACCTCGGGAAATCACCTGATCTTGTCCTTGCCAATCTCGTTTGCAGTGTGCGGTTCGAGTTTTAACTTCAAGATACCATTCTTGCGGTAAGTGATTTACGGAAGCGTTGTATAACCAGAGATCAATCAGACATCCCGTTTGACCGCATCAGTCATGTTGTTTTATCTGTTTGTTATCTATTGGGAACAATTTTGACGATCAAATATAATTTTGGGAGAATTTGAGCTGTTTGATTGGAAAGCAGTTGTAGCGATGAAAAATCCAAGATGGCGGCGCCGTTGTCAGCTTAACAGGAACGGCTTGCTAAAGTTCAAAATCGAGCTAACCTCTAACAGAAAACATCTAACTGCAAGCCGTGGTTTGCAGTTTCCGGTATATCCCGAAAACGTCGGTGCTAAAGGTCTCTTTTATTATATAATTACTCCTCTGGTAAATTTTTATTCAATTAAGATATACATGTGTATGTTCTTTATTTGGTGCACTTTTACAAGTCAGTCATTAATTCCACCCGGAAAAGAGGAAAAAACTACAAATACTATGCATGTACAGCGCTGTTCATTGTTACATCATCTATTGCACCAACCAGATGTTGATTGGTTGTCGAAAGGGTTCTTTTGTTCCATTGGCTGGCAAATTGGAAAATCAAAAGAATTGCTGTAAACGATGAGTATCGTTATTGCTCAAACGTGAATGCTTCTCGTCTTAAGCAAAAAAAAAAAAAAAAAAAAACTAGTTGTTTCGGTTAGAAATCAAATGGAATGGTTAATGTCAACGTTTTTGTTTTCCGAGGTAAAAGGAATACCTTCCAAGGCATTTCGATTTATTCCTGGCTTTATCGGAACAATAAGACGTTCTCATGTGGTCGCCGGTCCTGGGTCCTAGTCGGTTCATGCATTTGTCAGTTGCTCCATTACTGAACTGCGATAACTTTTGCTTAGAATTAAATCGTTAAAAGTTTTTTTTAGTAAAACTACAATACTTGCCGATAATTTTGTCCTAGTTTCAATGATATCACTTGCCTAACTTCATGTACAAATCAATGATAAATTAAACGTTGAAGGGAAGTTCAACCTCTACTGTGACAAAAGACGACTTTCAACCGCAGGAAATATCGTTCAAAAACAACTTTGTTCGAAAATTGTATACATAAATTGTTTGTAGCAGGAAAAATTGAATTTCAAAATCTATTATTTTCAATTTCAATATTAAATTTCGGGTGCGCCCCCATCTTGAATTACTGTTATATGCTATCTGGAACAAAATAGGTTTGTAGAATAACCAAATGAGGCAACAAGATAATGCATCAAAATTAAAATTATGGAGGACTTCGGAGAAGTGAGCACCTTTAAAAATAACCTTGCCTGTAATAATGACAATATTGACGTTGATTTAACTGCGAACTGTCTACAGCGCAGGGGCATAGTACAGAAATTACTTAAAATGATGTCCACTCATATCGAATGGCTTTGAGGAGGGGGGAAATCCAAGGTACCCGGCGAAAAACCTTGAGAAACAGTTGAAAACCAACAAACTTAACCCAGTTCCTTGGCGATGGGTGAAAGAACAACTGCAAAACCAGGATCATCGATCCAGTAATAGAAATGGATTATCAGTATATCCAAAATATATTGGCTCTTCATCTGTTAAAAATATGCTACAACTAAAATCGACTTATCTTAATATTAAGACAAATAATGTACACTAACTTAGTCCTACATATAATGTGATAAAGTAAATTGGAAAAGGTCAAGCTAACCACCCAACACGTGCACTATGAAAGAAGGCAGCGTTTCCTTAAGAGTTCAAACGTCTGCTTTGAAAAAGACCTGAAGTTTTCACATGATTTAATGGCGCACGCGGGAGGGCATTGAACAAAGAAGCAATGGTGTCCTAGAAAGTGTGTGATTTACATGATGTACGTGGGATGGTTAAGTTAAGGGTACTGCTTGAACGTAGAGTGCGAGTATGGGTAACTCTATCCAACGGAAGCGAAAGAGGCCGGCTGCCGGAATGCAGTGCCTTTGGGTATTTTTTAGTCAAGGCAATGCCAGTCACGGCGCTCGCGCATGGGTAGTCACCCCAGCCTGAATCAGAATCAAAACAGTAACACCGGTCTGATTCTCGACCCATTGAGCTTCTAGACAGACTCCTGGGGAGCTACAATAGGTCGTTTGTTTATCTAGGTCTTGAATGGACAATGTTCCCCGCTGGTCTGCGAGCTCTACAAAGTCATGCCCCTCAAAGTCTCAAATGAAACTACGAGTGTTGCTTGAAAAACACCTTTTGTTGCATTTGAAACCTCGGTCTGGAAGTTGAACCCAGGCCACGTGTATGTACATTTATGGGAAGAGAGTGCTGTAACTTCTGCGGCCATCTTTACTATATCCCTAAAGTTTATCCGCATAACCGCGATTCTTATCTTTAGCGTGTAATGCATCATATACACTCGCCGGTGAGAGACTTTGAAACGTCGACCGTGCCCTGTCATTTCAGACAAACGGTCAAAATACTTTCCTAAATTTAAACGTTCAAGTGGATGACGCGAAACGGGATCACTAGTTTTAAAAATCCTGAAATTAATAATGGTTTGAGCCAGAGAGTTTGAGCAAATTTCTCTGAAAGTTGGATATTTTTAATAAGAGAAACTTTCTTTTAAGGGGTGGACAACAAGTCTAAATCAACCCTCTCCAGACTACACAGCAACATGCCTTTCGGTTGTTGTGTTTTTCGGTATAACAGTGATTCTTATCTTCAGCCCGTAAAGCTACATCTGTTAACTATTACTGTAATAATCTACTCAGACATAAGCCGCTGGTAGCTGGTTAGCAAGGCTTTCACTTTGATGTGTTTCCCGCATGTCTGCTGGCCAGTGATCAGCGACGGCCGGGTTTTCTGTAGGAGTCGATTTCATCTCTGTCATTGCAATAAACTCTCGGACTTCACCAAGATCAACAGAAAAGCGCCGGCGATTGTGACTTGTTGTGCATCCAACAGTATCTATCTCCACTGGTTGCGTGCTGCAAAATTTATCTTGAACAGCCTCCCTGACGCCTCTCAGCTCACCCAAACTAATAGAGTGTCGCTTAAGTCCTTCACGAGAATCTTTAACTGTTGTTTGGTGCGCTGGTTCCCGGCTCAAGCTGTTAGGAGAAACAGATGGAACCGGCATTCCACGTTGGAGTGTATCATATAAGAGACCATCATTAGCGTCCGAGGTCCATCCGATGAAACGTCTTCCGCTAGAAAAAAGATATCACCAAAGACATCACTAAAATTGCATTACTACATAAATCATGATTTTATCCGCCCTCACAAGCACTCCAAAACAGTCGTCATTTGGCACACAACGATCAACAAAAGATTTTACTTGCTCCTTTTGTCGTAATCAAGAAACAGAGATCGAAAGATCTGTTTAATCGAGGCTACAAAGTGGAATTATGAAGCCTCCACTAAGGAGGAAGTCAGTTCTCTAGGGCCGCTACATCGGCGACTGCATCGGCGCTATTTCATCCAGCAAAGAAGAACGGGATGAATTTATAACCTCCATCAATTCTCTTCATTCGGCTCTTAAATATACCTGGGAAATTTCGAAACTTTATTGCCTTTCCTAGATATCAAAGTCTCGATTAGTGGCAACGTGCTATGTACCAGTGTGCACTACAAACCTACAGATTCTCACAGTTATTTTTTGTATTCATCGTCACGTCCATTACATGTCAAGAACTCCATTCCTTATTCTCAATTTCTTAGACTTGACGTCTATGTAGTGATGACTCCGATTTTTCCAGCAAATTAGAGGAGATGTGCCAGTTCGTCGAAAAACGTGGCTATCCTGTCTCTGTGGTCAAAGCGGGCCATCATCGCGCCCAACAATTTGATCGGCAGTCAGCACTACAAACGTCATAAGAAGATGAGAATGACAGAATTCCATTCACCCTCACTTTCCTTCCTCATAATCACGCAGTCAAAAGTATTACTCCAAAATGATCCCGAGACTGGTAGAATCTTTTCGCAACCCCCACTTATTTCATTCAAACACGACAAAGAGGTTTTAGGTAGAAGCGCGCTCAAAACTAACGAGCAACCCGGCACTTTCAAATGTGCGCGCTCACGATGCAAAACTTGTCTTTTCATTCTTAACACTAGCAAGATATCTGAACCTAAGCGATCAGTTCTGTTAAGATCACCGATCGTTTCACACATACCTCCGCAGATGTCATTTATTGCATAACCTGTACGTTATGCAATAAATTATAAATCGACGAGACAGGTACACGACTAGGCGACCGATTCCGCGAACACCTTCTCGATGTTGAGAAGAATGAAAAGGGTGCATCTAAGCCAGTCGCTCGTCATTTTAATCTCCCTAACCACTCCAAAAAACACATGGCTATCTGCGGTCTTTCCCTACATCTAGGTACGACGGAAAGCCGCAAGAATCTGGAACAAAAATTCATCTTCCAAATCGGCACCGTTAATCCTCACGGTATTAACGAACGCTTTTCATTTAACTGATATATTCCTATTTTTCACGTTGCCATATTACCACCAATAGCGTACTTCCTACTCTACTATAAAAACTACACGTAACCCACAATTCCTCGATTTGCTCTGACGAAGGCCTAACGCTCGAAACGTCAGCTTTTAGAATCTCTGTACCGTGGCCTATTTACATTATCAACTCCGTTGAGTAAGTCTCTCTTAAGATGTGCAAAACGACGTTAATCCGTCGTTTATTCAAGAAGGTCGTTAAAAGGGGATTAAAAGATCTTTAAAGTGGTACTATGAAAAAAAATCATTTTCTCCTTGGATTTGAAAACTATGTTAACTAAACACTAGGTGACCCAAGTTTTAAGCCATCATTTCAAAAAGACACTTGCTTATTTTAACTGGAATTTCCTATTTTAAGTCTAATTAATGGTCCGCCATTACTAACTTTAAAATATCGAGAGAGTGGATCGAGGAGACTTTTGACTTCAAAGAATCAATAGTAATACGTCTGGAATGAATTAATATGCAGCACGGGAGTTTCGGGCTTTCAGACTTTTAAACTCGTGTTTTGCATATATATTAAGGTGATTCCCTAGTATTGCACTGCGCATCCTGTTCTGCGCATAACACAGTGTAAGCCCCGTTCGTATTCAGGCATGGCTAAGAGGCTTTATGGTCAAATTTCATGGCTCTTTGTCTCACAAGTCTCAACGGATATTTCTAAACAAAACAATGTTTAAATTTAACCATAAAGACTCGTACCAATGTGTGAATATTGATATATCGAACGTGGCCAAAAACATTTCAAAATGGCGACCTTTCGTGAGGGAAAGCTCGCTAGAAAGAAGAATGGCCGTTTTCAGAGCACAGCAGTAAAGAGCAAAACAAGAAACGTTTTGGACTCTCACAAAACAAAAAGTCGAGTGATAGCCTTGATGATGCTAAAGAACATTTAAGTCCGACTGTAAAAGTGAAACCGCGCTATCGGGGAGACGTGTTGTCGAGGGGTCGAGCTTGGTTTGCTTTCTGTTTTCTCCTAAACGAGGTTGGTGACCTATCTTTTTTTTGGCATAATTTTATTCTCTTACTCATCTTCTTTGCGCTGTAAAAAAGATACAAAAAAATTACGTCAGAAAAAAAAGTTACAGGAAAGATAGTATTCGTAGCCATCACTCGTGGACACAAAATTGTCTCCTCGAGATCACGCACCCGAAGAACATTTGTAGTCAGTACCTTTTCAAGACTTGTGCCTGTGCCATAAAACAAACATTAAATTATTCCTTTTGAGCAACACAATTCACCTGTTTTGTTATTTCAAGAATTACGTCAAAGCTGTGCTTCCTGTTCGTGCAAAACGTAGCCTGAACCGATGGAATAAACTTGTCCTTGATAGATGAAGACGCAATGATTAAATGAGTAACTTGAGCAAGTTATGTCTCTCAAACGAGCTTGGTGACCTACTTTTTTAATTGCACATTTCGAGTCACCATAATATAGGGAACAATCGAGAAAAGTTTTAAAAAAATGTTACGACAACTTCTATTACTAAGGAATCACCTTAAGCTGAGTTAATACGCTGAAATTTTAAGCTAATGAGTAAATGACGTATAATTTAACTTGCCCTTCTCCTAGACGTGTATTAATTGTAAAACACATTCCTTCCCTCGCCGCTTCGCCGCTTTGCAGCCGCTCGCTCTCGCGGCCAAAACTCAACGGAGCAACAATCGATTTACTTGTGCTTGTTTAATAATTTCGCGATAAAATATCTCGCCAGCTACTTACACTCCGGTTAAATTTAAATTATTTTATTTTTTTTACGTTCGTTTGTAAGATTGATTTATTTATAGTATTTTTCATTTATGAATTTAAAATTATCATTTTAACACTTTTTTCATCTTTTTATGCAAAAGCGTTAAAGAGTGAAGTAATGCTATGTAATACGAAAAAGTACAGTGCCATGACAAGACTGAAAGATAGAGCTCTCCCTCTTTTCTCGTTCACACTTTCATGCTAGCTTCTGTTTGACTCGCACTCGGTTTTCCAAAGCACTTATCGGAGAAACTGGGAAACTGCAATAATTATAATAGAACTGAAGTAAATAATAATGATGGATGGTGGTAGGGAGAGTTGACAATCACATTTGTGAAGGCGACACTGCCCATCCCCATTTACCTAATCCTACTAAACGTGGACTGTGCTTAAGAAACCTCCCTGCTGCCTACGGCTGTATCATATCTTTGTTGGTTTGTCATTACATACCGTTTCAGCCTTTGATAACGCGTGTTCTCGTAATATCTTTCAAACTCCAGGAAAATGTTCCTCAGATACGGAGGAAGTTTCAGAGACCCATTCGGAGCGATGTTGATGTAGGGTACCCGCTGACAGGTGGCTGGAACATCCTCGTCAACTTCATTTTCCATTATCTCGTAGTTATGAGAAGCGATGATTCTCTCAAGCCAATCCGGTGATGAAGCAGCATAGGGTGTAACAAGGGGGTGTGGATCTAAAAAGCAAATACACATGCAAAATTATTTTATGCAGTTAAGCGATGAACTGCTGTCATTTTGAACCATAGGCTGCGACAGTTCGTCTTTGACAACTTTCTCCACCAAGGAGAGGCAAATGTCAAACATGTCATATTCACCTGTGATCTGTTCTGTTGCAAAGCACGCAGGAAGCGGTTAGAGCACTCAAGAAGTGTAAGGGAAACACGAAACATAGTCGAGCGTTTTCCCTATTTCTTGAGTGCGCTATCCGCTTGTTAAGTGCTTTACAACAGAACAGATCACAGGCGAGGTTTCTTTATTTATAATAAAATAAAGAATTTCTTAATTTCCTCACGCATTCGGCGTAAATGTTTGGAAAAAATTATTTTTTGAATCCTAATAACTATCCAGCGGATAAATCACCATTCAGCCGATAAGCGCTAGCAAAACCAATTGAGTTATCCAGCGGATAGTGATTTTTCCGGCCGATAGCGCTATCCATCGTTTGAACAAATGGGGCAAGGAATGGGAATCTCTAACTTTTCGCCGTCATCATGCTCCTTTATGTACAATGTACAAAATTACAAATGAAATTATTCGTGTACTGAATTCTCAGTATTTGACATTACCTAATCAAACTCGTACTATTGTATTGAGCACGCAAGTAATGATGTCTTTAAATATTCCTTTTTCCAAGAACAGTTAAAGAATGGAACAGATTAGATGATGAATATTTTATTGAGGAATATGTTTATTTTTCATTTTAATTATTTTATCAAATTGATTATTATTGTTATTATTCATTTATTTAAGTACTTTTTTGTGTTATTTAAAGTTAGCGTGATAACTACATAAAACGGTTCCTGCTAACGTATAAATGTAGATGTAGATGGATATGAGATGGTGCCCCGAGTTGGCCATAACGAGTGTCGTATCCAACAAGGACGAATGGAACAATTGTTTTATAAAATTTGTCTTTAAATTCTGAACGCTTGGACCCTTGGACCAACCGATAATCGATGAGAAAACTGATAATCGACGACCGATAACCGATAACCGTATGACCATATTAGGTCAAACGGTATATGAGCTGATAACCGAGATTGACTGAAGTAATCTGAAAGCTAGTAAGAAACGCAATTTATTATATAAACACCAATGAAATACCAAGGGAGCTTTCGCGTGAAAACATGATATCTTCATACGTGAAAAGATCACTGTTGCTATGGTTACATATGAAAATCGCGCCTTTCGATGCCTTTCGTGAAGTGATTTAGTATTTCATTGGTGTTTATATAATAAGTAGAATATTACATGGCTGCTTGGAAATACGAAATTTCTCTTCGATTGTTAAAAAAATTTTATTCGTATCTCCGTGTAATATCCTTTATATCCAAGGTCGAAAATTCAATAATAACAAAATATTTACTGTGTTGAAGGAATTATATTATCTTAATGAAACTTCCTTTGCTTTTCTTAAAATCGTAATACCTAATAATAAAAGAAAATCAGTCAATAAAGTTGGCAATTTGGTTCCACTTTGTTTTGATGCGCAAGAGATCCAACATTGCTGAAAGTATTGTGTTCGTTCCGGTGATTGTAAAGAGAGGTCAAGGAACAGAATCTCGAAGCAAGCGTAGACTAGGAACTGCTTTTAAATAGTGCTAGTGAAATATGCAGATAAACTCAAGGCCGCTTGAGATTTAGAACCCAATATAGGAAGCTGCCCTTTGCGATAATAGGCTAACGACGATAAAGTCAAGTTCGGGCTGGTCTTTCATATACCGGATCCGAAATAATTAATGTCCGTAAAACAAAAGAACAAAGCGAACATGACAATACCTAATTAGCAAGGGCTAAACGGAATAACAATGGTTCTTTTGTCATTTTTGTCCGGTATATGAAAGTCTACCCCAAGTTCGTTTTAAGAACCACCACTGTTTCCAAGTGACATTACTTAAAGTGCTCCTGTGACGAAAAACAATTTAAAAAAGCAATTCTTCTTCTTGGATTTCAAAAGTATGTTAACTAAACACCAAGTGACCCAAGTTTTAAGCCGTGATTTCCAAAAGA
Organism: Montipora capricornis; assembly: GCF_036669925.1. Classification (NCBI taxonomy): domain Eukaryota; kingdom Metazoa; phylum Cnidaria; class Anthozoa; order Scleractinia; family Acroporidae; genus Montipora; species Montipora capricornis. Next base: position 36,299,950 of record NC_090892.1, read on the forward strand.
CACCTTTTATTTCAACTGGAATTTTCCTATCTTATGGTACGTACTATTTTAAAATCTTGAGATTGCTGAATCGAGGATAAATTAGGCTGATTTAGCAACAGAACGGGAACATCAGTGGCGACGTCGCGCGCAGCAAAACTACCAATGAGAATTTAGAATAGAAAAGAAAAGATAGGAGTCTATTCTATTCTGAATTCTCATTGGTGTTTTTTCTGCGCGCGCCGTCGCCACTGACGTTCCCGTTCTGTTGCTAAATCAGCCTAATGACGAATGTGTGTGTACGCGGCTGAATTGATTAAACTCGTGTTTTGCATATATAATAAGCTGCATTTACAAGCTGGAATTTTAAGCCATTGAGTCACATTTCCTGCGATTCAACCCTTTGAGGTTCAATCGGTCAGTCTTTAACTGACGTCAGGAGCCCATCAGTAGGAGCTTGTCTCCCCCGTACAAGCCCTATGAGTCAACCTTTGCCCGTATATTTCTATTTTTAGAACGCCAAGAGTTGTTCGGCACTGCACGCGCTGTTTAAAATAGCCAATCAGATTAAGTCATTGTCTAACGAAGACAAAAATAGCAAAAGCAATGTACGCAAATTGTGCGAATTGATGTAAATTAACGTAAATGTCAGTCTCCTGCTGAAGGGTTGGTTCTAAAAATGGAAAGATACGGGCAAAGGTTGACTCAAGGATATAGAGCACATGGAGGCTCCTACTCATGGGCTCCTCCTGATGTGAATAACGGCGGAAGGTGAAATCCAAAAGTTACACTCAAAGTAAACATCTTTCGGATGAAAATCAAAGCCCACAATTTTGCCAGTCAGGGGTTAAGCAATTTCAAAATGTGAAGATAAAAGGAACTGATTTTTTCCATTATAGTAGCACTAAAAGGTAAACCGTTTTATTGGATTAACATTCCCATTAGACTGAGTTTCAATCGAGTGTCATAAAACCAAAACCAAAGTATTTACTTTGGCCAATCAAAAAGGACGGAGACAATCCAGTAAACCAATCAAAAATTGAAGTAATTACACGTAGCCGACGCAAAACGCGGGAATATGTGCATGCGCGAGCCACAATTGGTTTTGGTTCAACTTCTGATTGCTTGAAAAAGTGGCGCGAGAACTTTGAACCAATCAATGAGTGAAGTAATCATAAATTAAAGAAATTCGCTAATTACTTTCGACACTCAATTGAAAACCGCTGTATGTGGCTCACCATTTCCATCGTTATTTTCTCTTTCAACTTGTCTTCTTTTCTTTCTGATGTACCAAATAGTAAGGAAAACACCTGCGAGAACTGCTATACCGGACAACACTGCAGCTGTGATTGCTCCTAAGAAGAATTGAAAAGAAATGCTATTCAACCAATTTGGGGTCGACAATAAGATAATACTTGCTCAGTATCAGGATTCTCCAAAAGGACACAACATTTTCAACTTTGCAAAACATGTTTCAACATATTATCTTTAGTTGCAGTAAGTTAATACATACAGTCTGAATTTGAATTTGAACAAACCATCGCTACAAAGTACGTAAGGTTACATATTTGCGTTACAAAAACACGTCAAAGAATTCCGTTTGAGAGTACGTTTAACAATTTGAATTAACGGTGGTTTGTTCAAATTCAAATTCAAACTGTATAACTTGCTGTAACTGAAGAAGACAAAGGATGTCGAAACACGTTTTGCAAACTTGAAAATGCTGTCTCTTTTTCGATAATATTTGTTGCGCTGCTAATTTGCAACTGTTAGCGCAGAATTTTTTTGAAGGAGGGGGTCAAGGACTTTTGGTTAATCACCCCTGAATGGGGGCTTGTTTTCGAGTTGATACAGAACTCCTTACCCGTTGAATCTTTGTAAATCTCATTGAGCAGTGGAGGGGGTGCACCTGGAAGAGAAAAATGCCAGTTTTTATTGTAAAACAATAAGGAAGACAGCAATCCAAGCAATAATAAAATCATATAAGTTGCAAATTTCTTATCAACACGCAACGATGAAAAAAGGCAGTGTACTTTAGATAACTTAAGTGTGAAAAAATGTTAATAGGTGGAAACGTTTTAATCGCGGGACAATGGAAAATAGCAAACAAAAAGAATTGCTCAAGCAGTTTTCAACAGATGCTAAAATTTGGAAACATCTCCTTCGAGATTTTTATCACTCAGTATGCCTATTTTTTACCAGAGAATTAGCCCTCCGTTGTTTATAAATGTTCAGAAAAATAAAACATTAATGCTATCGAACTTTAGAAGACTTACCGGTACGTGTTTTCAAATTAATTCAGTTACTCAAGACTCATTTCCACCATGTAGGTG
>NC_090892.1:36307261-36349761 GCF_036669925.1 Montipora capricornis
TGAAAAATATAGTTCGTGTGGGGTGTTAGTCCTTCGATATTCTGAAAGGTTTTCCCTGTGGAAACAGTACTTTTCCCACGTGTTGTGCCGTTTTCGTCACCGTAGAACACTTTGTAACCAAGCACCTTCCCATTGGTGTGTTCCGGGGGGACTGGGTTCCATTCGAGTAGTACCGCAGATGATCCTATCGTAGTTGCTGATATGTTTAATGGAGGGTGGTCTGGAACTAGGGAAAGGCCAGACGTGCAGTAAGTATTTGCGTAAACTTGAATAATAGAAAAACCTGGTTCACATCACTTAAACAACAAAGATTGTGCACTGTTGTGGCAAAATCACATTCTAAGTAACAAGATCTAACCATGATTACAAGATTAGGGCAAAACCTGTCCGCACTAATTTATTTTAGAATTGTCTTTCTTTAATCGTTATTTTAGTGACTGGAACTCTTTACCTGCATATTAATTTGATGTCATCACCTAGTCTTTTTAAATCTTCATTGCTCAAACATTAAGGAGCTCACTGAAATTATGTAAGCATCCTTACTAGTCCTATTGTTTATTCATTTGTATGTGTGAGTGTGTGCGTGTTGAGCGTTTCGCGCGTGTGTGAGTGTGCAAGGATTAGAAATGGATTTGAGTTTTCCCCTACTATTTTTATTATTTATTTATTTTTATTTTTTATTTTATTGTTTCCTCCAAACGGATAGAATAAGTAATTAAGTATAAGACCGAAAGGGGAGAGGTGATACGATATACCCCCAGCCTGTTATGGAAATTTCATTAGAGAAGACAAGGCTTGATGACAGCTCAGATTCCTCCATAGAGTCTGGGGTAAGTGCCTTCAGTATGAAGCCAGAAATACTTTGAGAAATAAGTATGTTGATGAAGTTAATTTCAAAGGGAAACTCCTTCAGATTAATCCTGCTATGCCATTAGTACAGATTATGAACTCGAAAACAAAAGACAGTGACAAATTGAAACTAGATTTGGCAAATTTCAACGCGGAGCTTATGGAGGCTATCAGTTATGTTTTACTGAGGCCTATTTTTAAGTGTTTTGTGATATAAACTCTATGCCTCGAATTGATTCAAGTCTGCAAAGGCCTATTTGTTCAGTTTTTCTAGTTTCCTCTTAATGATGTACCAAAATTTCAGTACCCAAATGAAATTGGTGAATCTGAAAAGAAACTTCTAGAACACCTGACAGTTGACAAGGGCAAACTGAATGAAATTGAAAGAAAAACTACTGCAAAAGCTGATTCAGGAGCAAGGAAAAGTGAAAGAAAATATAGGTTTTCTGCCTCCAAGTTTGGACTAATAATGAACAGAAAAAGAAATCAGTCCTTGTACAGAACATGTTACATCCAAAGCCTTTTTCCTCTAGGCATACTGCTCATGGTAAAAAATGCGAGTCAGTGGCCCTAATGCAATACCAAAAGTATATGTTTTCTACTCGAAAACCAGTTCAAGTGTTGAAATCAGGGTTTGGTGTATGCCTAGACTTGCCAATCCTTGGTGCTTCGCCTGATGGTAAAGTTATTGACATTGGATGCAGAAATCCTTACGGATTAGCTGAAGTTATATGTCCTGAATCGAAATTTAATTTCGTTTTAGAACTGGTTGATGGAGAGCCTAGACGTAAGCGCATACATCATTATTATGCACAAGTACAAGGACAGTTAGGTGCAACGCAGTGTAAATGGTGTGACTTGTTTACACCAGCAAAGGCATGAGCATTGAAAGAACAACGTATGACCATGCATACTAGGCAAGTATTAAGAATAGGCTGAAGAGTTACTTCCGTGATCATTTTATTTCCACAGCTGCTACTGAGTTTTGTGCATAGTCGCTTAACAAAATACTGTGCTTTTTATGGTAATTTTAATCATTGTTTAATCATTTAGTGATTCTGTATTCTGGGGGTGAATCCCATCTTGCCCCAATAAAATTGAAAGGTGTGTCTGCATTATATGTAATGAATAGAGTGGTTATCTCGACGTATAGAACACCAAATCTTTTGTTTCTTTTTGCTTGTTCGTTATTTTTAGTTTTGACTGTAAGTCTCCTAACGCCCAATGAATTCATTTGCAGCATCCACGCATGAACGTCGTATTTGCCCGTTGGATTTTGCTATTGTTCTAAAGCTGGAAAATAATGAAAAAGATTCCGGGGAAATGCAACGGCTGTAAATGAATCCAACCTGAGAATGTGCTTAATTATAGCCTGATTAATTCAAATCCTATTCAGTTGACTTTTTCCCTTTTTCATTCTTCTAAGACAACATTATTGCAATTAGGTGTATCTGTAACTACATTTAAAGACGTTCGCGGCCATTGCTACTGCACATCCTCACAGCTCACGCAAATTCACATGCCACGTCATGCATCGAGCGCGCACGCTAAGTACTAAAATGAACAATGATAGGGCAGATGGCCATTGCTATAGCTTTTCTTGGATTTAACGATCTTGGATGTTCGGTGACCCCCACTTTTCTTTTCAGAAACATATTTTATTTACAATTATCCCCACATTGTCCAAAAATGAACAAAAAAATCAATGTTGGAAGTTAAAAAAAATTCAAGATTTGTGTCCTCGGGACACGGAATCCTGCCATCTTGCGGCTGCAAGGCGCATGAAACTATGGTCACTAAGTGCGAACTTGTTTTTTAAGGAACCTCATCAGTTACCTAAATTCACTTGATGGGTCCACTTAAACAAAGTTTGGTAGAGAACATTTCACTTCAAAGGTGTAATTGCAATATTTTTGGGCTTACAGACACTGTAGCCTTATTGGCTAAAGAAGCCGGATTTTTTCAGATATAGGATGTTCTCCCGGGCAAGTTCTTTCCAAAACGAAGACGGTGACCTCCCATTTTTTTTTTTTACATTTCTGACATCACTAACTCATCATCTTTCAATGGTAAAATTTGCAGAAAAAAATCAATGTCAGAAATTTTTCGCGCGAAGGTCCTTAAAAGAAGAAAACGATTGATGGTTATTATCCACTGCGCCATGGCCATTTGATATTTCAAGTTCTGATGGTGCCTATCGTTTTTCGGTGATCAAATTACACTGTATTATGTGGACGGGAGTGTTTTACCAGGAACTAAAATACTCGAGGAATCAATACGACCACTACATTGGGGAACCGTGTGACGTATTTTTCGTATGTAACAAGAGTGGTCATATTGAGCCATGACGTCATGATTCCCGCCTTTGTTTGTTTGCAGTAATACCAGTACCCTGTATTTGTGTTAAACCCTGCTTGTATACTTAGTGTCTATACATAAAAAAGAAAATTACCCGTTAGCTCGAAGATATGAAGTTTATGTTCTCGTGGCAAAAACAATATCTCACGAGTGACCGCAGCGATAGATCTTGTTCTTGCCACTCAAACATAAAATTTATATCTTCTCTCCACCGTGTATTATCCTCTCTATATAGGTTGGCATCTTTCACGCTAATGACTGGCGGTAAGGGTCTCTGAAAAAAAGGACAGGTAATATTTCGTTTTCAAAGTAGCAAAGTGCACATAGTTACCATCTTCGTCTGTTTGAGCAGTTACATCTTTTACTGGCCCCTCTCCGCGCTGAGTCAGGCCGCGAACTTTGACCATATACTTGTGGTACTTCTTAAGCCTGGTGAATGTAACGTTTCTCGACCTTGTGAAATTTTTCATCTCACCTCTCCCTCCTTTCTCTTCTGCAGATTTTATTTCAACTATGTACCCCAGTATTCTTCCATTACGTTCGCCAAAAGGAATTGGGCTCCATTCTGCATATAAACTAGTTGAGCTTTGATTCCACGCCTTCAAACTTTCAGGTGGAGCACCGGGGACTATAAAAGACAAGAGTAGATGATGTTGATAACCAGCTTATTGTATGTATTCAGTGCCTCGACTGCCGAAGGACGGAATCGCAGATCATGAAGGATGACTTGAGGTGATTCCCTGGTTTTGCATTGCGCAACCCCACTGCACATAATTTCTTGCGTGATTGACACGCGCATCAGCTCGTGTACGTTGGCGGATTTTCATACCCGGGGCTAATCCGTCAAGGAATGGCTATTTTCTCCTGAACGGATACGGTTACCCTATTTGTTATTTTATATTTTTTGCTGAGAACGGTGGCTTCGTGGAGTAGTAAAAAAATCAGCAAAAATCTATGGTCAGTTTTTTGGCAATTTCGTAAAATTGTACGGAAGGAGCCATTACGACTCGAACAGCCCTCACTCAAGTTAACTTATCCTTTTTGGAGTGTTTAGTACTCACAAAGGCATTCAAATGCATTATGCAGATACGTGCGTGAATTATCCTTAGAATTACACCAGGCTCTGCGTTATATTATTGATTACATTTATAAAATCGAGCTAAATTTATCCAACATTGGGATGCGCGCGGAAATTCTCAAAGTGGCTTAAAGAGCCTTGTTCGTCTGCATCGTACCGTGGAAACGAACACGATAACCCCCATTTTTATTAAATTTTTATCATCTCCTTGACATGTTACAACGTGCGATGTTTCATCGGAAATCTATGACAAGTTCTGTTTCTAGGGAGTAAACCTAATCGTTACTTAATTTCCACCACTAATGATCATCTGCGGATACCGATTGTTTTAAATAGCAAGGGACTGTAAATGAGCAACTTTAGCATTTGCGCAGGAGCCTGAAAAAAAGCAGGCTTTCTCTGTGCAACTGTGTTGAATGAAACGCTTAATATCAGTGACTCCAATAGAGATCAACTAATTTAACGTTAATGATTACAAGTCCGAGTGAGGCCTAACTTTATTGTGTAGTTTTTTATATCCAATTATTCCAACAGAGATCAACCCCAGTATTGGAATTGGACCCACACAAGGACAGAGAAAATCTCTGACCAGGGTGGGATTTGAACCCACGAACGTTGAACGTTGTTTGTCGATCAGATAGACACCGTCATTTGTTTCAAGAAATAAAACACAGAATACGGTAAAGATTACGCGGTCAGTCAGTGAGTCAGTGAGTCAGTGAGTCAAAGAGTCAGTCCTCCAGACAACCAGTCAACCAGTCAGCTATTCAGCCTAGTCAGTCAGTTTAAGTCCGTGGCTCGGTCATTTAGCTGTAGTGCATCAGTAAGTCATCATCAATCAACCATTCATCATACCGTCTTCGTCAGTTGAAATGACGAGTTCTTCACTCCACGAACCGTTTCCAAAGTTGTTATATGCCCTTAGACAGCAGCTATAATTCTTGTATTTTTCAAGCCCTCTGAACACACAGCTATGATTCTCGCGTGGCAAATCCATGACTTGTTCCTCTGAGCAGTTGACTAGATTGCAAGCTACGTGAAACCCAAGGAGTATACCATTCACTGACGATTTTGGAACATCTTCCCAGTTAACCTGAATGCTTGTTGAGCTCACGTTGTGACCGCGAAAGCCAGAAGGTGTACTTGATGGCGCTGATGGAATGAGAAGATCGACGAAGGTTGATTAAATTAATAAATAAAATAATAGCTTTATTTCCAACATTGTAGACATTCATATTAAGAGATTTATTTAAGCATAAAACTGTAAAAACGAACGATAAGAAAAGATAAAATCCGACGTTTCGGAGTAGTCATGACTCCATTATCAAGGAAAATTATATCACGTAATGTAAATTACAGTATTTAAAGTGAGTTTTGGCGAAGATTATTAACAAAGGTGCGAAGATTATAAAAATACTTTCGCACGAATGGATTCTGATTGCCACCAATTTTAAATCAGCAGTGTGTTGTTTATACCTGTGTGATGCGGTTATGTGCGTTACACACGCGGACATTTCCATAAACGTGAGGTTACAGGTTAAGGCACTCAGCGTGTGAATTGTTGGGATCTACCAGCACAAGTTCACTAACAATGAACGAGAAATTTCAATACCGCACGAGGCTTTACCGAGTGCGGTACTGAAAATTTCGAGTTCAGTGTTGTAAGCCTCATTTTACTATAACAGTCATAGCAATTCAATTTACGAGAGTCCTATGAAATGGAATGGTGACTAGTATGATGAAATTGGACTTTCCTTTGGTACGTGTTGAGCGAATGTTGTCTTCCTTTTTCAGTAATTCTGACAAAGTCTTCTCTAGTAGGTGCCACATGCCTTACTTCTAAGAACACTATGACGCCTCCTACCCATTCTCTTAGCTTCCAATTAAGGACGTTGCCTACTAATTAAAGACATTTTTGCCCTTTGTGTGTGATTATGCGGAAAATGTAGCTCTTAACAAGTGTTATTGAAATCCAAAAAGAAAATTGGGGGAAACCACGCATTTTTCAAAGATAATTCATTAATAATATTTGTAAAAAGCTTTAAAATACAAAGCAATGTATGGCGTTCTTTCTCAAACTGAAGTTTAATTATCTCTCAAAAATGCATGGTTACCCCGAATTTTCTTTGTGGATACCAAGAGTACTTACTAAGATCTACTTTCTCCGGATAGTTTTAAACCGCGCAAAAATATCCCTGTGTTATTAAGCATCGGCGATAGGAAATCCGAGTATTTGGAGATGCGCAGAACGTATGCGCAATAACAATAGTAGTTCCTTAAGGTGAAACATTTTGTCCCGTGTCATCAAATGAATATATGTTTACTTATTACGGAAACGGAGATAAGTACGTTGACTCACTAATATGACAAATCTTGGCCAGAGGGGTCGTTCTTAATATAAATGGTGCGAGGAAACGAATTTAGAGGAGAGATAATTATGTGATTTGTAACTTTCAAGTTATGAGTTCCTGAAGGTACTAACCTTTTTTGGCGCATCTAGGCAAGCCACAGTACTCCCATTGCACGGTGTCACTCGTGGTGAAACACCAAGGCCCATCCAAGCCGAAACCCCCCGGATTACGGCACAAATTGGTGCAATTTGTGATTTCCTCATAAATCAATCCCGTGATGTCGTGTTCCCGAGGAGTTGTGGCATTCCACGACTGACATTTGTATCCGGAAACTGTTGTGTTTTTGTTCCCATGGTAGCCACGCCCATCTCCATAGAAACATTCTAACAAAGAATCAATTTTTTGTCTCGGTCATATAAACGCGTTTGAGGGATGATTTCGTTTCGTAAGTTGGTAATATAGACCCGGAGCCCGTTTCTTGAAAGTCCCGAAAACGTTTTGGGCCCGAAAAGCCATTTGTGAAACTGCCAACCGCTTGTTTTGCAGAGCTGATCTTTCACGTTTTCAAGGTAATAAAAAGCAAAATGACTGTTAGGTTTGACGACTTAAATCCTGTCCGTTCTTGAGATACAAAGAGAATTGTGACACCCGAAAATGGCCCGTAAAGTTTCGGGACTTTCAAAAAGCGGGCCCCAGAATACAATTGAAATCAGACATACCTTTACTCTCTAGGATGTTTAGTTGATCTAAATAAGACATAAAAAAAAAGCCATCAAAGAACAATTGTGGTGGTAAGTGAAAAAAGAATACTTGTTACCTTCTCAACAGCATCTTGTGATGGTTGGTGCGCAAAGTTAATAAAGTAAAGAGAATTTCGACAGTCACTGCAACGAAATCTCTAAATCAAAGGAAAACAATGTTTCCGCGGAGATTTGCCTATAAAAGGATATGTCTGCCCCCCTGGAGGGTTTCAAGTGGCTTGGGCAAAGATCGTTGAATGAGGGCTGGTCCCTATGACTAGGAAAGAACAACTAGTATTCTGAAGTAATTGGGCTCGTTGCACATTGATTGGCGTAGATAAGAATACCTAGTAAGACAAGCTGTCCTCATTATAAATGGTCGTAGAAAACGACAATTCCTCAACGAGATATGTGAAGTACATCTTTCAAGTCATTGCCTACTGGTGAAACGCGTTGAGGTAAATCACGTCTGCCCAAATGAAAGAAATATATTTGTGGAGCAGAGCGGTTCTTCATCTCCTCCAGTCTACTCGTTCTGGATTATGTAAAAGAAAAGGAAAGACCTTTGGAACGTACTAACCTTGTATCACATCAGGATAGTAACAGTTGCTTGTTTGATTCCGATATGGTAGAGTTGTACAGTTTATGATATCCCAGTAGTAAGGCCATGAGAGCACTGGATTATCTTCGTTAAAAGTTTTCGCTACTTTAATTTCGTGATCACACACTTTTAAGAACTTTTCCTCGCATGCTTCTCTGCAAACTGGCTGAGGCGGGGAAGAAATGTAACATCGCGGAAAGTAGTAATGACAATATATATCATCGACTGCTGCAAGACAGCTTTCGCGCACGTCAAGTTCCTTGTAAAATTTTGAATAAACTTTCAGCAAGTTATAACGCAGCATGCTGTTTTCGTTGTTCCGTAAATCTTCCTTTGTTTTTCCAAACACTGGTGAGTTACCAAGGATGTGCTCGCAGTAACCGTCAGGAAATAGCACGTCATATGCTTCACAAACATTCCTATTCGCCCTGCCAGGGGCCAGCCATCTTAAAAGAGGAAAAAACGTTTATTGAAAATAAAAGTAACCAGCTGATGCACTCTTTAGATCAATTAGGCTACGATCATTTATAAGCAAAGTTCAATCAACCATCATTCCTAATAGTCTGTCAGTCGCAATTCGGAGCAGAGAAAGGAACAAAGATCGCGAGCTCGGGAATCGAAACGGGCTTAAGTTGGTGGAAGGGGAACGCTCTCACTATCTCTATACCTGCCAACTTATAGGGGACAGATCATGCAAACACCCGACCATGGTCAAAGACTGATGAAGTTCGGAAGAATTCGGACGAGTTCCAAAGCCTGTTCGTGCAGTTCCGTCCAGCCTGGCTCAACAATCGCTGAATCATCTCAACCTTGTTCCAAGAACTTTTCCCGCCCCACTTCAAAGCGAACGAAAGGTCCTAGAAATGAGGTTGTGATCATGGCACCATTATTTAATTCTTAGTACCCACTTTTCTTGTAAAACTGCTATCGTGTGGCCACCGTCTTATTTTAAGAAGGGAGACTGGGGTTGAGCTTAAATGAAGAAAAACAGACTGTCATGCCGGGCATGTTATTCAGATTCGCATGAGGCATTTAATGCCCAGCATGAGAAAAGGAATGAATGCTGGTAAAAAAAAGCAAGGGAACCCAGCTAAGAAGGCGGTACGACAACATCACCACTGAAATGGTGAGATGATTTAAAATGAGCTATCCAAGACCGTAATCTCTGGAGAGCTAAGTCATGTGGGTGCAAATTCTCTATAGGCGGAGATAGGGCTCTATATTATGACGAGAAAAAGGATAACAATGGGTCAAACTTATCCTCTGGACGAGATTAAACAGTAACTGCAAGCATAAGAAGACGTGAAACCAAGGTTTTCGATTCCCATTACTGACATTCACACCTTACGAGTGACAGTCAGCAATTATTGGTGTGCCATCCTTCAGTGTTCCTCTGAAAGTAAACTTTTCATCAAGTCTAAAATAGGCATTTTTATATAAATTCAAATCACTGCCACAACTGGATTTCAGGTTGCTTTTGTAGGTAAGGGATCACAGTTTACATCATCAAATTATCCCTACGTTAATTCTGTGCACTTGCATAATTAACAATAATTAACAACATCATTGTTGCACAGCCGCATAAAGCGACCTGACATTTTCTGTATAGCCCAAACAGAGCAACTAAGACATCCATCATTTTTCCATCATGGTTTCACCTGAACCCTTCCAAAAGTCAACTGGTTCAAACGTCTACAGTTCCACACTCCAACATGGCCACACGACCACATGCCCGGAAGTCAACGCTTCCCCATATCCACAGGCCGACACATCCACATCTCACACATGCCCTAACATCCAAATATCCTCAGGGCCACATGCCTACATGTCCACAAAATGTATTTTCCATACATCTGTAGGTCCACAGGGTCACTTGTCCACAGGTCACATGTGCATATGTGCACATGCCAACAAATAGGTACCCCTGTCTACAGGCCCACACATCCATATCTCCTCAGGTCCACATCCCCACATGTCCACACTTCTTCAGATCCTCAGGTTCACATGCCCACACTTTCTCAGGTCTACATGCCCACATGTCCACACTTCCTCAGGTCCACATGCCCACATGTCCACACTTCCTCAGGTCCACATGACCGCATGCCCACACTTCCTCAGGTCCACATGCCCACAGTTTCAAAGGTCCACAGGTCCACAGCCTGTATGGTCCACACATCCGTATGTCCACAGGTCCACAGGTGTACAGATCTACATGTGCACATCCAGAGGTCCACATGTAACTTGTGCATAAGTCAATATGCGCAAAAGTGTCCACATATCCACAGTTCCTTTGATCGTGAGCAGAGTACGGGGAAGTAATGTTGCTGTTGCGCAAACACATTCTCCATCTCAGTGAAGAAAGAAAGTTACAACTATATACAGAAAATGCAAGGAGTGACAAGCCACACAGTCCCTTTCGGTGTGAAACATATTTCGAAAACTCTTTCATGTATATTTTGGCACTGACGAGCAGATCCTTTAAGGATTTCCCTTTCTTAGATAAAAGGATAGGTGGTTGCTTGAATATCTGGCGAAGTAACGGTTGATTTTGTATTAGGTGCCATTTTTTGAGTAAGGCTTGTTTTAAGTTAGATATTGATGGTTGATATTGTGTTGCAAAAGGCAATATTTCTTTCATTTTTTGTTGTTCTGTTTGAGCGCTGTAGCCCTTCCTGTAAATTATATTCCTGATAGGATTTTCTCTATTAGATTGCGTGGGTAGCCTCTGTCCAGCAAGTGTTTCTTGAAATTTGAAATGTCCTATTTGAAAGTAATCTCTGAGGAATTTTTTGTTAAGCATTCGCCCTTCACGAATCCATTTTTAACACTTGGTGGGTGACACGAGTTAAAATGTGTGGACTGGAAGGTTTAAATTGGCTTAAAAGGTGTCTTGATTTCAAGGATCGACTTTTCCTTGAATCTGTTGCCTTTGTATATAACCGTATCTAGGAACACAGTCTCAGTGTCAGAGATATCAGCCCTGAATTCTATAATTGAGTGATGTTAATTTGCTTGTTCGATGAAAGTCTCAATACCGGGATTACTTAGGTCCCATAGGGAAAAGATGTCGTCAATCTAGCGTTTCCAAACTGTAGGTTTAAAAGGGGTTTTCCTGAGGATTTCGGTCTTAATCTTTTCCATGATTATGTTAGGAAAGGAAACAGCTATTTTCGTTCCCATAGCCGTCCCCTGAATGCGAAGAGAATGCTTTCCATTGAATCGGAAAGAATTTTCTTTGAGAATTAGCTTAAGCATTTCTCGAAGTTAGTGTGTCGGTATGGGAGGTCTGTCCTTGTAAAAATTGTCGTATGCTTTGCATACTGTGTACCCTCGTTTTGTGGTATATTTTTGTAGAGGCTTGTGACATCCATCGATACAAGGAATGTGTAGTTTTTGACGTTTGTGCTTTCAATAAAGTTTATAAAATCAGTTGTGTCTTTAAGGTATGACTTTTCTGACTTAGATATTGGTTGAAGCAATGTGTCAACAAAAGGCGAAATTCTTTGTGTTGGTCTATCACAACCCGAGATGATTGGTCTCCCTGTAAGAGGTTGTTTGTGAATTTTTGTTCGAGTGTAGAATTCTGGTATTCTTGGTGGGCAAGGTGTTTGGGAAAGCCGCATCTTTAGGTCATGTTGTCAATGTGGTTTTCACGGTGCAGTGGAGTGACACACCACACTGATTCCCTTCCTGTGTGAACACATGTATAGAACCTTTTATAGCTTTGCTCTAACGAGCAGATCCTTAAAGGAGTCTCCTGTTTTGTATGAAATGATAGGTGGTTAAATTTGGCGAAGTGGGGGTTGATTTTGTATTAAATGTCATTTTCTGAGTAAAGCTTCTTCCAGGTTTAACACTGACGGCTAGTATTGTGCCACAAAAGATAAAATTCCTTTTTGTTTTTTAGTATTTCCTTTACGCACTGAGCCCTTCCTTGTGAATTTGATTTCTGATAGTAGCTTTTCTACCAAATTGCGTGGTTAACCTCTGTTCAACAAATGGCTTTTAAATTTTGAAATATTATCCTCGAAAGTGTCTTTGAGGAGTTTGTGGTAAGGATTCGTAAGGATCGACCTTTGACGCTTGGCGGGTGACAAGAAGTGAAATTAATGTGTATATTGGAAAGTTTCCGTTTTAAAAAGTGTTTTACATCAAGGATTGAGTGATCCTTGAATGTCGTGATTTTACATACTATTGTGTCTAGAAACACAGTTTTAGTGTCAGATATTTCTGCCGTGAATTTAATCGTAGGGTGGTGTAAATTTGCTTGTTCGATGGAAGTCTCTATGTCCGGTTTACTTACGTCCCACAGGGAAAAGACATCGTCATTGTAGCGTTTCCAAACTGTAGTTTTTGAGACGGCTTAGCTTAGAACTTCTGTTTCAGCTTTAGGCAAGAAAATATTGGCAATAGAAACTGTCGTCTTGGTTCCGGCATAAGTTATGGTTCTCATTAACAACCTCCTCTCTATAATTGTAAATTTCTTTCTTCACTGAGTTGGAGAATGTGTTGCGACAAAGGAAAGGACCATAACTGAAAATCGCAACAGTAACATAACTTTACCTTTACTCTGCTCACGATCAAAAGAACTGCGGATATGTTAACACGTGTGCGCATATTGACTTATGCACAAGTGACGTGTGGACTTGTGGAGATGTGGATGTGTGGATCTGTGGACATGTGGATGTGTGGACAATACATGTTCTGGAACTGTGGAGCTTTGGAAGTGTGGACATGTGGGTAGACGGACCTTTGGAGGTGTGGACAATTGGGCATGTGGAGCTTTGGAAGTGTGGACATGTGGGCATGGATGTGGATGTGTGGGCCTGTAGAAAGGGGTACCTATTCGTTGGCATGTGCACATGTGACCTGTGGACATGTGCCCCTGTGGACCTACAGAAGTATGGACAATACATGCTGTTGACATGTGGGCATGTGAACCTGAGGAGATTCGGATGTTAGTACCTGTGTGAGATGTAGATGTGTCGGACTGTGGATATGTGGACGAGTGGACATGGTGTATAGAACTGTAGACGTTTGAACCAATTGAGTTGTGAAGGGTTCAAGTGAAACCATGACAGAAACATGATGGATATCTTCGTTCCTCTGTTTGGGTTATACAGAAAATATCAGGTCGCTTTATGCGGCTGTGCAACAATGATGCCGTTAATTGTTAATTGTTAATCATGCAAGTGCACAGAATTAACGTAGGGATAATTTGACGTAAACTGTGGTCCTTTATCTACAGAATCAACCGGATTTCAGTTTTGTGGTCCGGAAGAAAGTGAAAGGTTTCGATGCATTCCCTGAATTTTTGCCAGAGTTGGTCTTGCCCGCCCCGGATTTGCGACGTAAACCATTTTAACTAACTAATCAAGTCAGAGACTGATTCTACTTACTGCGGCTTTCATAATTCTGCGGAATCTCATCTTCAAACGCCAAGGGCCAAACTACGTTTTGAGAGTTGACACCAAACCACACATGCCGAAATCAGTTGAAGCGTGACATAGCCTTCCAATCAGCATCTTTGTTTCCCTAGGTACATTCGACGCCGATGGAGAGCGATGAAAATTTGCTGAAGGTGTTCGAGTTGCAGACTAAACAAAATCTCCAATTCACTTTCCGGAGGCGGAGTCCATCTTCCAGGCTATGTTCGGAAATTTGGTTGATGGAAGCTAAAACGCAGTTTGAAGGTGAGATTCGGCAGAATTCCCAAAATCGCAGTAATAACCCCGGTTTTGTTGTAGTTTTGTAATTTGTTTTTTCAAAGATGTGGTTCGTGATCCATTTGCGTGTACCGTGAAAAATGACGTTGTAAAGGTGTATATGGAACCAGTTTGCTGAGATGGTCTGATCTCACAAGGGCAAATAGCAAATGAGGGTTTGTCCAAATGAGATCAAATGAATCACTCGTTAGTTTCCTCACCGGAATAAAATGCCAAAAGGAATGGAAAATTTCGGGTAATAACAATTTCTTGCCAAGTTGAGAATTTTCAAATTGAGTGCAACCGGAAATTACTGACTCTTGGTTTGTCTATATCTGATTCCTCTTTCAGAGTTGGTGCTGATATAGCTCCAATCACATTTAAATGTGGTCGGTAGTCATACTGAATCTCAGGCGTCCGAAGCTCAGTGTGAGTATGGCCGACAAAAATATAAGGATTTGTACTGCAATCCCGATAAAAAGCTTAAGAAGATAATTATATGAAAAAATTCTCAATTAAAAAGCCTAACCTTATTGCCAACGTGGGTAACTTCCCTCCTGTGTAGTTATTTTCCAGATCCGACGCGATTTGAGCCATTTCTCAATTTCGTGGTTGTCAACGGTATAATCACAGGCGCCCCAAGCTCAGTGTGAGCATGGCCGACAAAAATATAAGGATTTGTATGAGAATACCGATAAAAGCTTAAGAAGATAATTATATGAAAAATATCTTAATCAAAAAGCCTAACCTTATTGCCATCGTGGATAGCTTCCTTCCTGTGTAGTTATTTTCCAGATCCGACGCGATTTGAGCCATTTCTAAATTTCGTGGTTGTCAACGGTGATAATAAAATCCCAAGGCTGAAGACTAAATTCTCAGGGGCCACCAATTTGAGTCAAATATTCCTAGATGAAATGTTCCCACGGTCACAATTCCACATCATAATTAACTGACAAAGATTGAACTTTCATCTCAACCCACCATCAATGCAATAGCAGTCCTACGATGGCAAATAAGGTTAGGCTTTTTGATAGAGATTTTTTTCATATAATTATCTTCTTGAGCTTTTTATCGGGATTCTGATACAAATCCTTATATTTTTGTCGGCCATGCTCGCATTGAGGTTGGGAGGACTGTGGTATAATAAAATCCCAAGCTAAGGCTAGAAACTAAATTCTCAGGTGCCACCAATTTGAGTCAAATATTCCTAGCAAATTGTTCCCTCGGTCACAATTCCACATCGCAACGCAATAGCAGTCCTGCGAGCGACCTGAGGCGGTAATATTGCAGGGAAACAGCTTTCGAAAGGTAGGCCACCACAGTGGCCACGGCTTCGACCGTTAATAACGAACTAAGCCTTACAGGGGTGGCAGACCGTAGTTTTGTCAACCGCAAAATTCTTTAGTCCTTTGGTTACAGATATGGCTGCATTGACTCAAGCTTTCAAGGAATTAACATGCAAATAAACTTTGTTCTCGTGGGATATTGTGCTTCGAATAATTTCTATCAAGTCCTATCATCTAGTAAAAGCGGCATGGATGCGCAAAAGTTTGTTCACTACGGCTGCCATTCTCGCATCTTTCAACGCTTTCCGGCTTCCGGAATGTATTTTTGAAATTTGTCAACAGGAAGGAGGCTTGACTGTGATTGGACGACACGACTGAGTCAATGTCATGTCTGGATCCAGGGGAATAAAGAAATTTGCGTGTTACAACACTACGGTCTGCCACCCCTGTATAGCCTGTGTACAGCCGCCCGCTCTCCGAAAAAAAAAGATCGTAGAGGAGCGTCTGTGATTTACCGTTAGTAATCGTGTTCCGGAATAATTTTGCACACATTATTAAGTGATCTACGCTGACCAAAATTTGCATTGCTCATATTTCGTTGGAGCTAAATTCTCAAAATGGTGGTCAATGAGGTAGATTTCAAACGTGAATTGAAGAGCGTCTCCGATAGTTTTAAGATACCTTGGCTTTATAGCATAGAAGCACGGAAGGAAAGGATGTATTTCATGCCTTCCAACCGGGTACGGCTCTGATCTTTAGAGCAGCACAGATCGTTGCCGATGAGCTGTTATTTTCCTCGATGTGTTCACATCTCAAATCTTCCAGGGTATTACGCTTTGTAGATTGTGCTTGAGAATGGCTAGGCTGGTCCGAGCAAGGCGTTGGGATTACATTAACTGGTAAGGAATAGCGGGAGACGTTTCCGAGTGGACAATCTTTTGAATAGTGCTATTTTCACCTCGTGAAGAGCGCTTTCGTTTCTTTTGCGCTGACAACAATTCCTACAAATGTACGTCGAATCGATTTCCACTTTACACTCCATAGATAACAATTCCGCTCGTACTTTAAAAGGAAAACCTCTTTGACAATCGACTCAACTCATCTCTCACGGGGGCAACCCTAAAACTCGAAATGCGGAATCCGGAATCACAGGTCATTGTTTTACCAATACAGAGAGTAAAAACTATCCTAAACATTCATAAAAGCTAACCTTAGGCCTAAAAACGGTTGTTTAGAGATAATTTGGCCTAAGGTTAGCTTTTATGAATGTTTAGTATATTGGTAAAACAATGACCTTTGATTCCCGATTCCGGATTCCAGGTTTTAGGGTTGCCCCTCTCACGGTGGTTCTCACCGTGTTGATGTGGAGAAATAAAAATAAAAGCCAATCAAAACTCGTTGTTTCAATGATGTACTGATCGATGGGTAATAACCAATCAGAGAGCGGGCGGCTGTACACAGGCTACCCCTGTAAGGCTCAGTTCGTTATCAACGGTCGAAGCCGTGGCCACTGTGGTGTGGAAGAGCACCTTTCCAAAGCTATTTTCCTGCAATATTACCGCCTTAGGTCGTTCGCAGGACTGCTATTGCTTTGCGATGTGGAATTGTGACCGTGGGAACATTTTGCTAGGGATATTTGACTCAAATTGGTGGCACCTGAGAGTTTAGTTTCCAGCCTTGGGATTTTATTATACCGTTGACAACCACGAAATTGAGAAATGACTCAAATCGCGTCGGATCTGGAAAATAACCACTCAGGAAGGAAATTACCCACGTTGGCAATAAGGTTAGGTTTTTTAATTGAGAATTTTTTCATTCTCGTTTATCCGGATTCCCATAAAAATCCTTATATTTTTGTCGGCCATGCTCACACTGAGTTTGGGGGCCTGTGATTGAATTTATTGCTTTTTAACCACTAGAATTTTAAAGTCGATTTAAAATTCACGTTTAAAAGACGCTTCGAGTAAAGACGAAACGGCAGTACAATCAAATGTCATGCCAATCTGAAGCAATTATTTCAAAGAGAGCTTGTGCAATGAGAGATAATTTAAGTATTACGGGAGAGGCCAAAGGAGCAGTTTTTTGGCCAAACGTATTTTAAAAATAGGTCTTCACTACGCCGATAGCCTCCAACAGTCCGAGGGAGTCGGGCCTAATTGAACCGTGGGTTGACATTCGAGAGGTTTAAGGTTAAGATAAGGAGAGGAGGAACGGTCTTGTGTTTTGGTTGCGCTGGGTTTTAATCACTCTCTGACACCAAACTTATTTTCATTGGACGTCCCGCCGTGCTTTCTAAACAGCCAAGTCATTGTTTTCTTCCAAACTGCGGTTCCTTAACCTTGTAGCCATGACCAAAACTATCGGTATACCAGTAAGATATTAACAGAAAGGGTACGTTTTTTTCCAATTCCAACGCTGGTCCTGTATCTATCAGACTGTAATTATTCAAGTGCTATCTTTATTCACATGCAATCGATCTGACCGTTAGTAATGGAAATAATCAGTTCATGCCGGAGCCTTGGTAATGAAATGTCTCAGTAAAAACGAATGAATTCCCACGAACTCAGATAGCTAACAGTAAATAAATGTGGCCTTCTTTAAAAATTAGTATCACTATGTTAACTGCAAACACTTTACCTTGATGTCTTTGGATTATTATTATTATTATTATTATTATTATTATTATTATTATTATTATTATTATTATTATTATTATTATTATTATGTGGCAATAAACGTCAAGAAAATACGTACCCTTCCGAAGTTCGATTTGTTTTATCTTCAATGACTGCGGCCTCTATAAATAAAAATCAGGTTATACACGTATTTAATAAAAGAATGATTATTGGGTAGCATGGAAACAATTTCTTGTTGTATTGAATAGATCGAACTCCCAATAAATCAACTTCTTCAACAGTTAAGGACGGTGCCTACTATTGTTACTGCGCATACGTTCTGCGCATCTTGAGATACTCGGATTTGCTATGTGTGGTGCTTATTAAGATAAGGATATTTTTGCGCGGTTTTAAACTTATCAAGTACTCTTGGAATCCAAAAATAAAATTTGGGGTAGTCATGCATTTGTCAGAGATAAGTAGGCTTATGCAATTGAAAGCTTTTTAAAAACATTGTTGATTAATTATCTTTGAAAAATGCGTGGTTACCCCAATTTTCTGTTTGGATTTCGATAACACTTGTTAAGATCTGCTTTTCCCACATATTCAGTAAACCGCGCAAAAATACCTTTGAATTAGTAGGCACCATCCTTAACGACAATCCCTAGCATTGACTTTCTTGGTGAACGACTACTGCCCGCCGAGTCCGCTAGAGATTTGGGTTTGGTTGTGGATCCTCATCTTGAGACAGCTGATATAAAGCAGTTATCAGCTTCCTGCACAGCAAAATTGTCCCAGATAAACCGGGTCAAGTATTTATTCAATCAGGAGACGATGTCAAACGTTATCAATGCGCTAGTGATAAACGAGCAAGATTGATTATTGCTCTATTTGGCCTAGTACTTATGAAAGCAACATCAAGAAATTACAACTCGTCCAGAATTTTGCTGCCAGAATTATTATCGAGAGACAAAGCTTTGATGACATTACTCTGGCTCTGACGTGAATTGGAATGGGTCCCCATGAAAGACCGTCTTCTTTTTTTAAAAATGCTTTATTAACATTCAAATGCCTCAACGGTCTGGCACCTCGTTATTTATGAGAAATTTACCAGAAGAAGACAGATCCACAGCCTATCCACCAGGCCCCAGTTGTTCAAAAGGTGGATAACGCGCGATATCCACTAGATAAATCACTATCCATTGGACAGCGCAATTGGTTTCTACTGGATAGTGATTTATCCGGCGGATAGCGTTATCCACCTTTTGAACAACCATTCCCAAGTATCGTTCTGCTTGCAGTCAAACAACTTTTTCCTACAGAGCAACTGAGATTTGGAACTTTTAAGACAATTCACTGAAGAACATCATGAATTTTAAGACTTTTTCTTTCCTCTACCGATGTAGACTGCAAGCAGTCTCTCTTTTGCTCTAAATCGTTGAAACGAACGAAAACTTCAAAATGGCTGAAACTGCGGGTCGCAAATACCGCGGACGTTTGTTAGAGCGAAAAGAGATACTGCAATGGTTTCATATTGCGTTTTGGAACAACAGTAACGGATTGACAGCTCTCATCATACGGAAGGCCATGCCCATTTGGAAAATATTCTCGCGGCATGAATGAGCGTTTTTTGCCGATAATTACTGGGTTGCCTATGGCAAACCCAGTCGAGGTCTGCGTTTAGTTTGTTTGTTTTCTTTTTTTTCTTTTTTTTTTTTTTTTTTTACCGTGTCGGTAAAGAGAAACTTACAAACGCCCGGTATCTTGCCATCATGTGACACAGATGCCTCACTGTTTGGCGAGTAAACATGCCAGGGTAACTTAATCACGGCGCCCGTTGAATTCCGGCCATGTCACTTTCGATTTTGCAATTTACTTAAACGTAGCAAAAATCTCCCAAAATGTTTGTCGCTGATCGTAAATTTTTATATTCTATATTCACGGTTCAAAATTAATGTTGTTTTCATGTCGTAAATATTTTATTCTCGATCGACCGTCCCGGAAACTTCCTCCTGCTCTTTCTAAAAACTGTGTATCGATAGTTATTTGCTTTTTCAACAATATTTGTTTTGCATAAAGCAAGCTAACAAGATCTGTACCTTGCTGAGTTCGCATTTGTTAGCGTTAATAGTATTTTCGGCTTGACTTCAGTGAAATTTAGTATTACAAAGCTGTCAGATGCTCAGAGGGCACACTTGTGGTGAAACGAAGTTGTGAGGGAACTTGAAAATTATCAACATGTCAGCCCAGAAGCCAATGTTTCTCGCTCCTCTTTTATTTGTTATTCTTCAGAGACTGGATTGCTGTATTTCAATACCACAGAATTCAGTGCCTTCTGATTTTCTGTAGCATGTACCACAGGCAACCCAGTGTATGCTTCACGGAAGCATCTCGTTTATATGTAACGTTCGTTCGCCAACGAAAACCGTGTAGCACTTTTATTTTTTGAGGTTTAATTTTTGCGGTATAATCCGAAAAATATCATGCTACATGGTAAGGTGATGCGCGATGATTCCATACCAAAAGAACAGCAACAATTAAAAAGCCGTCCATCTCGGATTTTACCCGTTTATGTACTGAGAGTTCCTTCGAAATAATGAAGAGCCAGAGCCGGTGAGCCTTCAGAAGGCCAACAACAGAAAACATCGTACATGAGCATGGATAGTAATTTTAGCGTCTCATGTCGGAAGGGAGAAGAAAAGATTTCCCTGAACTTTATTTTGGAGAAGCTTGGATTTACTGCATTTAAAAGTTACTCGCGTTCTCCTTGTGTGAAAGAGCAACAGATGATCGCAGGACAAAGGAAGCGATGTCACCGAAGGAAGATTCAACCGAATGTTATTGGCGTAATGGAGCAACTGCAGAATATACCCCTGGGAGGGACTCCAATATAACAAGGACAAGGGTGCTCGTCGGAAATTTTGAAAAGAACCCCTAAGAGGTACCAAGATCCTGTCTTTCGGGCGTGGCATGAAATTTTTTCCACCTCTAAGCTTAAGAGGTACCAAATTATGGGTTCTAATTTGCACTATGGGGTAGAAAGTAAGCACATATGGGGTAGAAAAGAACCACTTCACATTACACTCTAATCGAGTTAAGTCTGTTGAAATATAGTGCTTCACGGCCAGCGTTTGCAAACACGTAACCGTTCCTTGTACTTATTCTGCAGTAAAGCCGGCGTGGAGGGCGTAATTCGCCAGCGATAATCATAACATCCCTGTGGTACGAAATAATAATGATCACGCCTGGCACAAATGCGTCGATAACATTTTTACAACAGTGGAACTTTGATTAGTAAAGCTTTTAATAAAACCTGTGGGCATAATGGCCAAAATATCTTGCTTTTCAAAAAGTGCGAATGCGGTTCCTGTTCTTGTTTTAAATTCTCATCGTAAACAGCCTTCCAACGCGGCTCTAGCAAGTTCCTTTCATTTGAATGTGTTTTAAAAACCTTTTTTGCGTTTTACCCCTACTTTCAAATAATAGAGTTTATTGAAAATTACCGTTGACCAAAAACGTAAGTTTGCCTACAAAAGCTCATGCTTATCGACTTCCTGTTTACCCTTCGAGCCAGAGCTTTTTCATGCGTTAACGGTTGACGGGTTTTGAATGGTTACCAGGGTAAAATTAGCTTTTGTTTTCAAAACCTGAAATGAAAATTGGTGAAGCAACCATTCAGGCATAAAATCGGAATAACGAGCTTGCCGAGAATTTTATCCGCTTATCTTTGAGAATATTAGATGCTGTCATAATCCATCACGAACATGCGTTGAATCATTTTCATCTCGGAAAATGGGCTGAAATGGTCATATGGACAAATTTCCATCCTTAAAAAATGAGATCTCTGCCTGAGAAACCAACGCCGGCCTTTGGTTTAGTCAATTGTCTTTTTTGACAGAACCAGCTACTGTGCAGGTTGGACTTTAACACAGCATTAACTATGATTTGAACTAAGAACCCACGCGGGAAGAATAAGAGAATCAGAGAGAAAGTGTTTTGAGTTTTGACTTTAAGGGTACCCCTGCGAAAATGATCATGAATTTGCGGAAGAAATTAAACTTTAAATGCTTAATCCCCTTATTTACATTGCGTCGTTGTGTAAACATAACTTATTATCTCTTGTATTAAGACTTGTTCTAATAAGATCGCCGTTAAGTGCTAACAAACGAGGAACGATCTTTGAAACTCAACTTTCACTGTGCTTTATTAGGAGATGTGTTTTTTTTATGAAAATGAAAGCCAGGGTTAAGTTTATAATAGACCTGAATTTGCCACCTGGAGGAAGAGTGCACTTTCGAAACGACTTTGAACGAGCCATTATCATTACACGAAACGACAGCGATTAAACCACATAATTTTTGCATTAATCCCTTCAATGACGTGTATTGCAATTGAAAGTCAAAAACGTCTTCTGAATCAGCTAAATGTTGTTGTAAATATTAAAAAAAGTATCATAGTCAGGAGTGCAGGGATACTGCAAGTGGTGCCGCCATAGTTGGCGTATAAATCGACCCCGGAAGAAGGAAACAATCTCAGTTCGAACTTGAGAAAATATCTCTAACTCTTTAATTAACGGCCGAATTTAAACCAGAGACGAATAACTCGTCTAAGACGAATTGTCCTTCTAAGACAGAGGAATCGTCTCCATTGCGTCTATATATAAAACCAAAATTTGTCTTGAACAGATTCCTCTGTTAGCATGCCTCTGGAGGCTGTTTAAAACCCACTTACAACTGGGATGGTTCCGAAGCAAAAAAAAATTGACAGTGTACTAGAAGCTTGTGCCCCTACCTGAAATCACGGTAATAACTGAGAAAATGGCAGAAAGAGACAGAACCAAGTTCATCGCTGACACTACTGTCTGAAAGGCGATTTTGCCGACAAGAAACTTGAGCTGAACTCTACCAGGTTACGTTAACTCCTTCTACCGTTTGAGCCACTCAAGGAGTACCAAGGGAAAAGGAAAATCGACCGCCAGCACAGTCGGCAAGTATAATAATGTTGTCTAAAGTACAGTGAAAACTGATACTTGACAATTGACCTTGATTCAGTGGGAATCTAGATAAAGCATGCATGCTTTGCATACAGACTCGATACAGACTGAGAAAAAGTGACCGATGCATCCGCGTCCGCTGTAACGGATGCATATCTGTGAAATTCCCTGATCACGTCTCAGTTTTGAGTTGGTGATAAATATTTTGAGTGAACTCAAAGTCTATTTAATCACGAAGGCATCTTGATGACAGAAAAATATTGAGACAACACAGTCGTCATGAACATGCAAGATAGTTGGTCGGATACTCTTCAGTTAACAAGATGCCTAAGGGCATTTTCGTGGGAAGCATCAACAGTTCACACAAATAGTCCAGTTATAGCACGCCGCCATGTTTAGTTGGAGGGAGGAAATCACTGGTAAAATTTGAACAAAGTGGAGCTGTCCTGTGGATAAGCAGCACAGGCGCGGTCGTCATCCTGCTCCTGCTGAACAACGACAGAAGAGATTAGGATGGTCATAGGAGGATAAAAAACGGTTGTTTGAATGTTACATCAGGAGTGAACCAGAGAGGCGAGGGTGCAGAAAAAGCCTGCTAGACTTGTGGAAAGCCCGTAACATCAACGAACTAACAGAAGTCACCGATTAGAGATTGGCTGATCAAGTACGCCATATGAAGTGTCATTGCCTGAGAAAGTGTTCCAGGGGCCAAAAGTTGTGGTCAACCGATTTGGCTGAAACTTGGCACAAAAGTTGGTTGCCATGAGATATTTCAAAAGCCAATTTGGCTCACTTCTCTGACATAGTTTTGGAGTTTCAGGGGGGTCTCATTTTTTGCCCTTTGAGCACCAAAAATTCAGTCTTTCAGGGGACATTTTGAAAGTGCCATAAAACTCAATTGGTAAATTGTGCTGCCAAATGAATTTGACCATGAACTCTACTATAACAGAGTTTTTATTTCATGCATGTACCTTTGTTTTCAAGGTATTGGACTGAGAGGAGCCTGGGGCTACAGTTTGGCAAAAGTCAAAATTACAACCCAAAATTGCTATATTTTTCAAAAAATCAATGTATCTACCCGCCTTCTTGCACAACTTCCGTACCTATACCATTATTTACTTTAGTGACCCAATTATCAAAATTAGTTGAGAAAAATTTGGCTTAACAAGGTTTGTTGAATTTTTGCCACAAACACTCCATGCCCCTCTAAGGCCATTCAGAATGGAATTCTGAGCATAATTCATGCCGTACTGACAACCCAAATTGCTGACATAAAGCCCTTATTCTGTATTTGGTGAGTGAAAATGAATTGTAAAATCCAAATTAGCTTCGTTGTTCAGAAATACTGTGATTCTTACCTTTCAATTGCTCTTAAAAGGCCTTTGATTTGCACAACAAACACCCTGATTTATAAAAACAAGGGTAAATGTTTTCTTTCAAAACTTAGTACTCATCAAACAGGACAAATGATGAAGGCCTTACCTAGCCTTCAACGATGCTTGAATTCATCATTGATATATATTGTTTCAAGTCATAATTCTTCTCCGTTGCTCCAAGAATGGAAAATCGCCATATTTTGAAAGTCCTGATTTTTTGGATGATTACAAAATAAAGTTAGCTTAACAAAAACGTTTGTTAGCATATAATCTATGTCTGTTAACAGCCTGCAAAGTTCTTGTAAATACCCACTAGTAAAGGAGCATGACCATGCATACATAGATATATTACAAACATACCAGCTGCAGTTTATAGCAGTGTCGATGTGACCGGTCATTTCAGAGTCCTTTAGAGCGGAGGCACGGTAAATGAAACCATCCGTCAAGAAGGAATGCTCAGTTAGGAGAGCTGTATAGTAAAACAAAAAGGTTTTGTTGCAAATACAATAACCAAATGAGGCCTTGCATTGAGATGATCTATCAGCTGGCCCACCATTTTGGACGGCATAGGAGAGAGTGGGGACTAGACCGAGTTCCCATTCCTCTTCCGTTTCGTGGATATGGTTTGTCAGGTGTAAGAACTTCGAGGGCAATTCACGATGGCACTTTGTTCCTTTGGAGGGGTAAGTGATCAGTGCGGTGCCTCGTCATGGGCTGCGCAGGAAACAGGAATGGTTCCTTTGTTGTCCTGCGAGATAGACATGGCTTAATGGTTGAAGGAAAAGTACAAGGGGTCAGGTGCGTCCGACGCAAGAGGAAGACCGGGTCATACCAAAGCTACAGGTGATTCTAAATATCAACGAGAAGCTCCGAAAAGCTTAGACTGGGTTGCCTGTGGTATGCGTTACACAAAGAACTGCAGCGGTCCAGTTAATTTTTTCAAGAGAGTATGAAGGTAAGAGAAGTAATCCCTCATATTGGCCCTATTCCCATCGTAATCCTTCTTAAGTTATTTTTAGATCTCCTGCGAGATCCGATATTCCCACGAGGGTTAACTGATAGCCAATCACATGTCCCCATTTTTACCAATGTTGACAGCTGAACGAATTCCCTCGCAATGATTCGCGTCGTTCGCGAAAATGGGGACGTATGATTGGCTATCAGTTAACCCTCGTGGGAATACCGGATCTCGAAAGGAGATCTAAAAATAACTTAAGAGGGATTACGATGGGAATAGGGCCAATAAGAGGGATTACCTCTCTTACCTTCATACTCTCTTGATTTTTTCAAGTGGGGCGTCATTAAGACAATTTGAGGGGTCACCCACATGTCGCGCTAGCAGAGGCCCTTTGGCTCACACGTTTAATTATTGTGTAATATCCTGTCCCATTTTAAGGTCTTTTAGTCTTTTAAGCTTTCGTAATAAATTCAGTTTAAAGATAACAAAACACGCTTTTGAGTAATATTCACTCGTTTCTTCTTTAAATAAATAGTCGGCAAAAAACTAACTGCAAATTGCTCTGACGGACGTTTTCCAGCATGTCTAGCAGTTGGACTAAGCAAACGTTTATTGCACATACAAGAAAGGACTAAAGGTGTTGTTTCCGCTTCATAATGTGACGGTCTAATCTGATGCCAGGTCAAAACATTGTTTGGCTTTGCGTTTGCACCAGAAAAAGGCAAGCCAAGAGACAGATGAAGAAAAAAAATAACATAGTGTTCATATATAACTATGAATCGAATACTCATTGAAAGATCTTAAAAACACGAACATTTTTGCGGTCTCTAACGTTTTGTCAAAGGGAAGAAATTGATCACATGCTAGGCAACCGTAAAGGTGCACGTGATCACCCTGTGTCAACTGAATGAACTACGGGAAAGAATGTTTCAGAGTAGGACAACGTACGTTTTAGCGAAGAAACTTCCGTCGTTAGTTAATTTTGTTGTAATATTTAAGTGAATATTTAGATTTCTTCTGTCGGGTCAGGAAGCCTTCTTTGTCGGGTTCCTGAGAAACGTATCTATTTTGACTTCAGGGTGAACTATTTACACAATCGAGAGGTTGAGTGGTAGACTGCGAACGCAGACGTATTTCCGGCGATCCTTTCTCTCCCCCGAAAAGTAGCTACTTTTCGTAATTGAAAATCTAAACATCTATGAGATACAAAAACAGACTTGCGAATTACCGCAAATCACAATGCTGACAAGCACAAAAGCGAAGAAATGGTTAAGTAAATATGAAGTTTGTTACTATCTGAATGTATTTGGGTCAGAGTATTAAAAAAGGGATATATTGTCACGCAAATTATGTAATTTCATGACACTCAAAATTCGCAAGAAGCGCGAGTTTCACGTACACAATCTTCGCACTAGCAAGTCGCAGCAATAAAATTGGATTAACCAGGAAGTTAAAAGAATATTGTTGGCTTCCCAAATAAATTTCATCTTGCACTACAATGACAAAATCATTTGTCAGAGAAATAAAACTCCTTTCTCGTGTATCACATTTCAACGCACGTATGCAAATTTCTTAACTCATTTTCAACGCGATTCCCGGGAAAAATACATAGTAATAGCAAAAACATTATTTCTCGTCAAGTGTTGCATCTTTTATGTTCAAATAACAGCTAAAAATAAAGATTTTTTAACGATCTATCCGTCGGCTTCCTGGGAGCATACTCTCTAGAGAGTAAAGGAACTTCCGAGGTTAAATAAGGTGTACCTTTACCTTTACCTAGCTATCTTTTCATAATTTAATATTATCTGTCAAAATTTGCACAACAGTCAAATCATAAAAATAGCAACGCACGGGACCAATTTAGTCGCATTACCTCTTCGTCGAATTCTAATGCTTAACACAGGAATTTTTACTTATTGTGACAATCTTTCTATATATGTTAGCAATCATCCTTTCAAATTTCAGAGAAAGCGACCGGTCTGCAAATATTGTACGAGTTTCTTTCAATGGGATATCAAAAGGCGAAGTGGATGTTATTTGCATAATCGGGCAAGTTGCGCGTGTGACCCGTTATAAATCTTTTTTCACAAAATGTTCCCGAATCGTCAAGTATCACCAGAGAAGAAACGAAAATCATTCTAAAAGCTTATTTTACGCAAAAAGTAGGTTCTGGAGGTAATTTTGAGTGTGGAAATCAAGTTTACAGCAGATGACAAATACAAACTTACGAGCCATGGTATATTCAATTAAGTTAACACAACAGAAAGGAGTCGCTTACCTTATATTTTGACACGAAAATGCTTTACTATTGCCATAAAAACTATCCAGTTAAGCTCGCATATTACACACGATGAATTCATAAAAGCCACCATTTTCCAGCTAAATGCTTTTTGAAACAAACAACATATGTGCTATAAGAGGCAAAAAACCCTTCCTGTTTCATTTAATGCGTGCGTGAAGACAAGAAAATGAATCGTGTCAAATTACACTCCGTGTCAAAAACGCAACACGGTAAATAAATTTCCCACGAGTGTTTAGCATCAAACCCTTCACTGAAAAACCCTTTACTTGAATTATCAAGCAAAAAATGGGCAACAAGCTTTCTTTCAAATAATTTTTGACTAGCAGGAATTTGTGAAATTTCCAATTGTTAGCAGAAGACTGTGCAGAATTGAGTACAGATCCAAGTTTCTGTTTTGTTAAACCCATAAGTTACTAGAGAATTTTCCATTTGATTTCAGCGTTGTACAAAACACCACACTCTTACAATATTAGAACTACATCTCACAGTTGATTACGGCTCGACGGGCGACAGACTGTTGTCGAAGTCCATTACTCGTCGCTTTTAAGATTCCAGATTTTTTTTTCAGCGCCTTTCTTGTTCAGTATCCAATTGACTTTCCATTATTAAGCTCCATAATGGTATATTTTACTTAAAAATCCACTAAAACGCCATTCGCGTTACATGACTTTCGACGCCATTGCCGGTTACGTTGATCATTCTACTGTGTCCACCAGAGAAATCGACGCATTTCCCACTACCCTCTCGATCCTAAGACAATACGTTCAGAAGGCTCTATGCATAAAGACACCACTTAGCAGGGGAGAGACAGGCAAGACTTTTACCGACACGGAAAATAAAAAAAACGAGATGCTTCCGTGAAGCATACACTGGCTTGCCTGTGGTACGTTCTAAAGAAAATCAGAAGGCACTGAATTGTGTGGTATTGAAATACAGCATTCCAGTCTCTGAAGAATAACAAATAAAAGAGAAGCGAGAAACATTGGCTTCTGGGCTGACATGTTGATAATTTTCAAGTTCCCTCGCAACTTCATTGCACCACAAGTGTGCCCCCTGAGCATCTGACAGCTTTGTAATACTAAACTTCACTGAAGTCAAGCCCTGTTCAGCGGGATTAGTGTTAGGATGGGAGACCAAAACAATGAATCCGTCATAAAAAACAGAAGCATCTGACTGAAAATACTATTAACGCTAACAAATGCGAACTCAGCAAGGTACAGATTTTGTTAGCTTGCTTTATGCAAAACAAATATTGATGAAAAAGCAAATAACTATTGATACAAAGTTTTCAGAAAGAGCAGAAGGAAGTTTCCGGGACGGTCGATCGAGAATGAAATATTTACGACATGAAAACAACATTAATTTTGAACCGTAAATATAGAATATAAAAAGTTACGATCAGCGACAAACATTTTGGGAGATTTTTGCTATGTTCAAGTAAATTGCAAAATCGAAAAGTGACATGGCCGGAATTCAGCGGGCGCCGTGATTAAGTTACCGCGGCATGTTTACTCGTCAAACAGTGAAGCATCTGTGTCAAATGATGGCAAGATACCGGGTTTTTAAAAAGTTTCTTTTTCTGTCAAGTGTTATAAAGTTTGACAATGAAATGAGCGAAGTCAAAACAAAGATCACAATCGCCCAACTCTTGTTTATGCAAAGTCAAAATTTACTCTCCAAGACGCCTACGACGTTATTATCACCAGGTAATTCCATCATTTTGGAAATAGCAGCTACTTTATTATTCATCTGCGTCACAAGTTTTCACTGATTTTGGGGCTCATTTTGTTGAAACTCAAGCACGCTTTCAACAGGCCTGTGAACCCTTCCTGCTTACAGAGCAATACTAAAAAACTTCTCGCATATCACATTTCAACCTTAAGCTCGAAAATTCAATACACAACATGATATTATAATTCACAAAGGCAGAAAATACCACAGAATCCTTTTCCAGCAAAAGTTTTATTGAAACAAACAACATATTTGCTCTTAGAGGCGAAAACCTCTTCCTATTTCATTGCGTGCGTGAAGACAAGAAACTCAATTGTGTCAAATTACCTTGTACTTCAGGTAAATACTGCTCACTTTGATTTCGTCTCGACGGGCGATAGATTGTTGTCGAAGTCCAGTACTCGTCGCTTTTGAGATTCATGCCTAGTTTATCCAACTGACTTTCCATTATTGAGCTCCATAAGGGTATATTTTGTTTAAGGATCCACTAAAACGCCATTCGCGTTGCATGACTTTCGACGCCATTGCATTCTACTGTGTCCACCAGAGAAATCTACGCAGTTCCACTACCCTCTCGATCCTAAGAAAATACGCGCAGAAGGCTCTATCCACAAAGACACCACTTACCAGGGGAGTGACAGGCAAGACTTTTACCGACACGGAAAAAAAAAAAAAAAAAGAAAAAAAGAAAAAAAAGAAAACAAACAAACTAAACGAAGACCTCGACTGGGTTTGCCTTATAAGGCAACCCAGTAAAAATAATAATCTACCCATTTTCCGACTGGTTTGCCATAGGCAACCCAGTAAATAGGGATCACTCACGCGCACAAATGGCTTTTATCGCCATCCAGTAAAGTCTTTTTATTGAACAGAGACCACGATATTTTACGATATTATCGTCTCAAATTGTTTGTTTGTGACCAAGATTTCCCCTGGTAATTTACTTGGTTCTTGCGAAGCGAAAACAGATAGGCCTTTTAAATTCCGCGCGACAATAGTATAGAAAGGAAGCTGTACTTATAAAAGATGCTCTACAAGAAATCAATATATTGCCACTCAACTTCCTAAAATTGGCTTTTGCTCAAACGAATTGGAAACAAAATAAGTCTCTGTTGAAGAGTTAGAACATACATGTTTCTTTCGCTTCCGTAAATAGTTTTTTTCTTTCTCAGAAACTATCATGTCGTGTTTTGAATTAAAAAAAATAATAATATGAAAAAATGTAATTTTCTTGGGTGAAAATTCATCAATTTTGAATAATGAAAAGTGGACGGTTTCTTGAATTAGATAGATAACTTTTCCGACTGAATCCATCTATTTTCAGTAGAAAAAGAAAGGAAAAGAAAGAAAACTGACACTCTTCTCAGTTTTGCTAAAAATAAACTCTCAATGTGGTTAGAGCACTCACCTCCCATCAATGTATCAATTTATTCAGAAGTTTTTTCCTTTTACTTATCAGTTTATAGTAGTAAGAGTAACTATATTTTTTGCTGAAGATTTTTATAGACGATTGAGCATAAAGACAGCATGTAAATATATTTTTAATTACGGTAAGCTACACTAAATCCGATCACTTATTTTCGTATTGAAGAGTTTATGGCCAAAAATTATTTATTATTATTATTATTATTATTATTAGTATTAGTATTATCATTATTGTTATTGTTATTGTATGGAAAACCATACCATGTTAGGAAGCTAAGAAATTGGATGCTATTGAGACGGTTCGCTTCCAACCGAGGTTTCATTCGTGACATACTCAGTTTTGAAAACGCTGAGTCTTTTGGTAGTTACCACATCATTTGGAGTACAAACAATTGTCACAATTTACACTCGAAAATCCACCATGTTGTCTTAGAAATCCTCGTGGTATTTGGTTCCCTAATAGCATAGCTACAATTCATGATGACATAAACAGAGGATACCCGTGAAGTAACTGCAAAGTTTTATTAATGATAGAAGATATTTAAAGTATGTAGAGGATACTGATGATGCCTTTACAGCGAACCTTCTTCGAATCAGAATTCGTCTGTGTGAGGTCAGAACGGAGATGGATAATTCAAGCAAACAAATTATTAATGATTAGTTCTAGTTCATTTCTCGGTCATGCAAGATCTATTGTACTGTGATAGTTTGTCTTTTCTTTCGTTCTGACCCGGAACGTGAAAAGTTGTCTTTCCGCCATCTTCTGGTCTCGTGCGCCAGTACTTTAAACAATTACCCCTGTTAGTGACTGGCTCAACATTTTGACAATTACAACTGCTTTCCGTACCTGAAATCGGGATGAAAAACGAACCTGCTGCAAGAATCAGTACCCAGTTCACTTCTGGCATCTGAAGGAAGAAAAGCAACGTCTGCAAACGAATTCCACTGACTTCAAACAGATAGGCCTTATAACTTCCGCGCGACAATAGTATAGAAAGGAAGCTGTACTTATAAAAGATGCTCTTTTTGTTAAAAATAAACTAAATTATCTAAAATTAAATATTCCTTATCTTATTTTGCTAGTTTCAGGCAATTCTGACTGGTACTTTGCTGAGGCGCGTGTCTTTCTCGAAACCCCGAATAGTTTGAGGCTCTGGTGTATCTTACTGAGCGTCACAGTGGATTTCCACGTATTTTCAAAATAATATGAGACGCTGTACAGCATGAAACATTGGGTCGTAATTTTGTTTGTGAGGTTATTACGTAACTTAACCCACGGTTTCTCGTTATCTTAGTGAAACATGTGCTAGTTTATTGCCACTCACTGTGCCACCAACTTTCATGTAAACCGTCTGAAAAAATATGAAATATAGACTGTACAATAAACAGCTTAATGCAAAACACAGCATTCCGATTACGTGAGTGAGAACTAGCATTTTCTGGCTTTTTTCCATATGCTACACTAAACATTTTTGGGACAGGACTTGAGGTGAAAGAATATGACGTCTCGATTTGTGGAACGAGTCACCAAACAGCACTCCCGCTTAACGAAGAACTTAGAGAAGAAATCAGCTTACTCTCTTCGATATGCTAATAACCTGACTGATGATATTTTTGCAAAAGTGCGAAAGCATCATGTCTTAAGTAAGGTTTTCTTTGGATCGCATTTTGACTGACATACTGTGCGCTGGCGGGTCGAATAGTAATTTTGTCGCTCGTGAAGAAAATATGAGCTCTTTGATTAATTTGAATTTGATAGCGGCATATCAAATTCCTTTTGTCCACGAGCAGTATTTTCAGGTCGTCAGAGCCTTGTGAATGCGGTGATATTTGTCACGATGCTAGCCATAACGGCTGGGAGGCGAGAGCCATTTGGAAGTGGGAGAAATGGGGCGAGATTCTGGAGGCATTCAGCCCTGACAGGGGGTGGAATCTGTACCACTTTTTCTCTCCTTTGTATTTGGGGATTCATCAGTGAGGCGGGGAAAATAAACCGTCCGAAAAACCCATCAAGCCACCCAAGATAGCACAGAAATAAAAGGTAAGCAAACGCCTTTAATCTGACTGTCAGTAAAACGTATTTTGGCAAAGAAAGGTTGTGATTTGTAGTCTTTATGGAACGATTCCCTTGATCAGTTGAATCAAGCCGAGAGCGAATTTCCGTATTAAATATCGTGACGTCACGCAGCCTTGGGTTGTAGGTACAATGTAGTTTTGCCTCCCGCCCCAATCCCCTCCCAGCTTCGAATTCACAGCTCATTCGCTCGCCACACAGGCTATCCTGTTTCCTGCCAAACTCTGCTTCTCACGCGACGCAATGGAGTGATTACAGCTAAGGCCCTTCACTTCCGTAGTTTTCATAATTTAGAACAATTTTTGTATGTCAAGAAAAAATTGTGTATAATGTCATTTATCATCAAGTTGCTGATTATAGACATGGTGCACATCATGGCTTATTAGTTGGCACAACACAACTTTTATTGATTCCTGATGACTGGCTCGAGGCACTAGATAGGCGGAAACAAGTAGATGTAGTGTTTGATTTTGCCAAGGCATTCGACCTTGTTATATAACCATAACATTCTCCTCATGAAACTGTACGGGGTGCGAGGCAGCTTACTGGACTGGTGTAGGGACTACCTCTCTGGGCGTCAACAACGATTGGTTGTAAATGGAGAAGCTTCAGATTGGTTGACAATCACTTCTGGTGTCCCGCAAGAGTTATTAGGCCCTTTATTTTTTATAATATTTGTTAATGACTTCCCAGGGGTAAAGGAGTAAGGGTGGCACAGTGGTGAGAGCACTCACCTCCCATCAATGTATCAATTTATTCATATAATAATAACAATAACAATAACAATAATAATAATAATAATAATAATAAATAAATAATTTTTTGGCCATAAACTCTTCAATACGAAAATAAGTGATCAGATTTAGTGTAGCTTACCGTAATTAAAAATATATTTACATGCTGTCTTTATGCTCAATCTTCTATAAAAATCTTCAGCAAAAAATATATTCACTCTCACTATTATAAACTGATAATTAAAAGGAAATAAAATATGAATAAATTGATACATTGATGGGAGGTGAGTGCTCTAACCACAGTGAGAGTTTATTTTTAACAAAACTGAGAAGCGTGTCAGTTTTCTTTCTTTTCCTTTCTTTTTCTACTGAAAATAGATGGATTCAGTCGGAAAAGTTATCTATCTAATTCAAGAAACCGTCCACTTTTCATTACCCAAAATTGATGAATTTTCACCGAAGAAAATAACATTTTTTTTTATATTCTTAATTTTTTTTTAAATTCAAAACACGACACGATAGCTTCTGAGAAAGAAAAAAAACTATTTACGGAAGCGAAAGAAACATATATATTCTAACTCTTCAGCAGAGACTTCTTTTGTTTCCAATTCGTTCGAGCAAAAGCCAATTTTAGGAAGTTGGGTGGCAATATATTCTATACTATTGTCGCGCGGAAGTTAAAAGGCCTATCTGTTTTAAGTCAGTGGAATTCGTTTGCAGACGTTGCTTTTCTTCCCGTTCATTGGGGCCTCTGATGAGTGTATTTTACACGCTAAGATGCCAGAAGTGAACTGGGTACTGATTCTTGCAGCAGGTTCGTTTTTCATCCCGATTTCAGGTACGGAATGCAGTTGTAATTGTCAAAATGTTGAGCAGAGAATGTCCTTTGTCTCTTCATTTCCGCTTAACAGTCACTAACAGGGGTAATTGTTTATAGTACTGGTGCACGAGACCAGAAGATGGTGGAAATGACTTTTAAAATATATACAAAACTTAGCCACACTATTCCAGGTGAACTTCACCCGAGCAATGGGATTCGGGGAACAAGGCTTATTTGCATTTCAAAAGGTTCTTTTATCTGGGAGAGGGGTATGTCTGAAAATGCTCAGTTGAGGTAATTTTTAGAATTCAGAACAGTTCAGTTTTGGAACAAGAGAACTTTTCACGTTCCGGGTCAGAACGAAAGAAAAGACAAACTATCACAGTACAATTGATCTTGCATGACCGAGAAATGAACTAGAACTAATCATTAATAATTTGTTTGCTTGAATTATCCATCTCCGTTCTGACCTCACACAGACGAATTCTGATTCGAAGAAGGTTCGCTGTAAAGGCATCATATCTGTATCCTCTACATACTTTAAATATCTTCTATCATTAATAAAACTTTGCAGTTACTTCACGGGTATCCTCTGTTTATGCCATCATGAATTGTTGCTATGCTATCAGGGAACTAAATACTACGAGGAGTTCTAAGACAACATGGTGGATTTTCGAGTGTAAATTGTGAATGAAATCGGTTTCGTGGGTCGCTGTGACAATTGTTTGTAGTCCAAATGATGTGGTAACTACCAAAAGACTCAGCATTTTCAAAACTGAGTATGTCACGAATGAAACCTCGGTTGGAAGCGAACCGTCTCAATAGCATCCAATTTCTTAGCTTCCTAACTTGGTATGGTTTTCCATACAATAACAATAACAATAATAATAATAATAATAATAATAATAATAATAATAATAAATAATTTTTTGGCCATAAACTCTTCAATACGAAAATAAGTGATCGGATTTAGTGTAGCTTACCGTAATTAAAAATATATTTACATATGCTATCTTTATGCTCAACCTTCTATACAAATCTTCAGCAAAAAATATACTTAAACTCACTGTTATAAACTGAGAAGAAAGGAAAAAAAATATCAATAAATTGATACATTGATGGGAGGTGAGTGCTCTCACCACAGTGAGAGTTTATTTTTAACAAAACTGAGAAGCGTGTCAGTTTTCTTTCTTTTCCTTTCTTTTTCTACTAAAAATAGATGGATTCAGTCGGAAAAGTTATCTATCTAATTCAAGAAACCGTCCACTTTTCATTACTCAAAATTGATGAATTTTCACCGAAGAAAATAACATTTTTTTATATTATTTAATTTCTTTCTTTTTTAATTCAAAACACGACATGATAGTTTCTGAGAAAGAAAAAAACTATTTACGGAAGCGAAAGAAACATGTATGTTCTAACTCTTCAACAGAGACTTATTTTGTTTCCAATTCGTTTGAGCAAAAGCCAATTTGAGAAAGTTGGATGGCAATATATTGATTTCTTGTGGAGCATCTTTTATAAGTACAGCTTCCTTTCTATACTATTGTCGCGCGGAATTTAAAAGGCCTATCTGTTTTCTCTTCGCAAGAACCAAGTAAATTACCCAGGGAAATCTTGGTCACAAACAAACAATTTGAGACGACAATATCGTAAAATATCGTAGTCTCTGTTCAATAAAAAGAGTCCACTGGATCGCGATAAAAGCCATTTGTGCGCGTGTATGATCCCTAACTGATATTTAGAATCACCTGTAGCTTTGGTATGACCCGGTCTTCCTGTTGCCCCGGACGCACCTGACCCCTTGTACTTTTCCTTCAACCATTCAGTCATGTCTATCTCGCAGGACAACAACGGAAACATTCCTGTTTCTTGCGCAGCCCATGACGAGGCACCGCACTGATCACTTACCTCTCTAAAGGAACAAAGTGCCATCGTGAATTGTCCTTGAAGTTCTTACACCGTATTCACGAAACGGAAGAAGAATGGAAACTCGGTCTAGTCCCCACTCTCTCCTATGTCCAAAATGGCGGGCCAGCTGATAGATCATCTCAATGCAAGGCCTCGTTTGGTTATTGTATTTGCAACAAAAGCTTTTTGTTTTACTATCCAGCTGTCCTAACTGAGCATTCCTTCTTGACGGATGGTTTCATTTACTCCGCTCTAAAGGTCTCTGAAATAACGGGTCACATCAACACTGCTATAAGCTGCAGCTGGTATGTTTGTATAAATATATCCATGTATGCATGGTCATGCTCCTTTACTAGTGGGTATTTACAAGAACTATGTAGGCTGTTAACAGACATAGATTATATGCTAACAAACGTTTTTGTTAAGCTAACTTTATCTTGTAATCATCCAAAAAATCAGGCCTGACAAAATATGGCGATTTTCCATATTTGGAGCAACGGAGAAGAATTATGACTTGAAACTGAATATAAATCAATGAAAATTCAAGCATCGTTTAAAAAGATCGTTATATCTAGGTAAGGCCTTCATTATTTGTCGTGTTTGATGCGTACTAAGTTTTGAAAGAAAACTTTAACCCTTGTTTTTCTAAATCAGGGTGTTTGTTGTGCTAATCAAATGCCTTTTAAGAGCAATTGTAAGGTAAGAGTCACAGTATTTCTGAACAAAGAAACTGATTCGGCTTTAACAATTCATTTCACTCACCAAATACAGAATAAGGGCTTTATGTCAACAATTTGGTTTGTTTATGGCATGGAGTGTTTGTGGCAAAAATTCAACAAACCTTGATAAGCCAAATTTTTCTCAACTGATTGTGTGGCTTACACGAAGTGTAAACCACTCAATGTCATGGCCCAAGATATTTATTCCTGGATTTGTCACGGTGAACAGAGTGGCTGTCACGTGGTTTACTATCGTCGAAGGTAGGCCCCAGTCTACGCTCGGCTAAGCTACGTAAACTTCTAAACTTCAGAAAGCGGCCATTTTGTGGGTGTTGTTGAAGATCGTTTTTTATCTAGTTATTCGTTCTTCTTTGCTGCTTGGATTTTACACGTCGGGTTTCCTATAGTCGGCTTG
Source organism: Montipora capricornis (assembly GCF_036669925.1). NCBI lineage: Eukaryota > Metazoa > Cnidaria > Anthozoa > Scleractinia > Acroporidae > Montipora > Montipora capricornis. Next base: position 36,344,303 of record NC_090892.1, read on the forward strand.
TCTTCGAAGTTTGGATTACAGCGAGGAGCTCTCACAGGACAACATTTCAATTCACGGTCTGGACCTTTGGTACAGGTTCGCCACATGAAAACTTACGAGTCATTATTGACTCTCGCAAGCCAACATTTAACGGCTTGAATCTGCTCAGCAGACCTGCTTGAATATCTGAAAGTTTCTGAAAGTATTTGAAAGGCTCTGAAGTTACTTGAAAGCAAAAGGGACTCTCCTGTGCTTGTGTTGTCATTGCTGTTGTTGTTGAATCGAATTGGACGAATCATCCACGCACAGTTGACAAGAGCCTGCTAGCCCACGATTTCGTCAGAAGTAAGTAACATGGGAATCTCTGTTGAACAATTCCGATCAAGAGTCGGCTCTCATGACAATTTCCTTAAAACAAAAGATGCTTTGTCGCGTTTCAAGAATCGTTTTTGAAATATAATGCTAATGATGCTTTACGTGAATGTCTTTTATTTACAACATTGAAACAAGTTGTTGGACAATACAAAATATGGAACCCAATTTGTGTACTACACTTGCTCACAATGTTTGTTTTGGACCTTTTTGTATAGTAGATTAGCACTTTGCATGATGTCAAGTTCATCTATTCATTTCATGTTTCCACATAGCTTGAACTTGATAAACACACTGGCATAAAATTACAAAGTCCATAATAAGAAAACTTCAAAGATTCTGGTATTTAAAGTCATACGATACCATCATGAACTTCCCTGTACATTGAATACTGTAATCTTATTGGGTTAAAAGTTATTAGTAATTTAATAAGCACTACTTAACATATGGTTCATTAAAATATTGCTTGTGTTAAGGTATTGTTATGCGTCTTTCTTTTTTTCGCAAATTTTTCCACTTGCAACCCCATAGCCACTCACATCAACTAAATTTTTCTGTGTTTCTCTATTGAAAATTCAGCATTATGATACTTTACATGCATATATTGTCAAAAATTAGTCGTACATTCAAACTAAATCAAGCTCCCAATGTAGCTTCTAGCAAAGGTTACATCGTTTCCTGTATGTTCCAGCCCTTCTGCAAAGTTTTGTGCTCCTGCGCTGGTACACAAAATGCCAAAAACATTCATACCAAATGCTTCCCTGGAGTTGATTTCACAACACTTGCCCTGGACAAACTCAGAACTCAATTCCACTTGGTTACGTAAACAAAATCATGACTGAATCTATCAGCCCACACTATAGGACATGATGCTGACATTTTTTCAGTTCCTTAAATCCTCAGGTTACATGCGCAACCTCTGTTGTCAAAATGACACCTCCATAAAACTTTACCCAATAACCCTCATCTTGAAAATAAACATTTCAGGACGGATGTATGTCAATTATCTTATTTTATTGATTGAGAGGAACAATATTGAAACTAACCGTAATAAGATATTAGCTCTACTAATAGAAACTCAATGACAAAACAGATCCTTTTCATTTGTAACCTCCCCCATCAAAGCAGCTCAATTTCGTAAGTCACACATGTACGCATTGCGGACCTAATTTTTTGATAAGTTGGAAGTTGCGCAAGAAGGCGGGTAGATACATAGATTTTTTGAAAAATATAGCAATTTTGGGTTGTAATTTTTGCATCAATTTTTGCCAAACTCTAGCCCCAGGCTCCTCTCTGTCCAATACCTTGAGAAAAAAGGTACATGCATGAAATAAAAACTCTGTTATAGTAGAGTTCATGGTCAAATTCATTTGGCAGCACAATTTACCAATTGGGTTTTATGGAACTTTCAAAATGTCCCCTGAAAGACTGAATTTTTGGTGCTCAAAGGGCAAAAAATGAGACCCCCCTGAAACTCCAAAACTAAGTCAGGGAAGTGAGCCAAATTGGCTTTTGAAATATCTCATGGCAACCAACTTTTGTGCCAAGTTTCAGCCAAATCAGTTGACCGAAACTTTTGGCCCCTGGAACACTTCTCAGGTAATGACACTTCACATGGCGTACTTGATCAGCCAATCTCTGCTCGGTGACTTCTGTTAGTTTCGTTGATGTTACGGGCTTTCCACAAGTCTAGCAGGCTTTTTCTGCACCCTCGCATCTTTGGTTCACTCCTGATGTAACATTCAAACAACCGTTTGTTATCCTCCTATGACCATCCTAATCTCCTCTGTCGTTGTTCAGCAGTAGCAGAATGACGACCGGGCCCGCACTGCTTATCCACAGGACACCTGCCGGACGCGAAAACTTCAATACAAGCTCCAGTACTGTTGGCATCGTTAGTGTGAAATTCGATATTTGGCATTCTCTCATCAAATGAGGTTGTTAAACCCTAACAAGGGTGGCTTTTGGGTTGTTGGCACTTGCCAAGACCAAGACTCTGGTGGGCGGGAGCGTCCACATTTCCGTGGTAGGATGAGGCACCAACCTGTTCTACCTCAGTGTTGTTGTTGTTATTATTATTATTATTATTATTATTATTATTATTTAATAATCTGTGGAGACCTGTATTAAAGTATTAAATTTTAACGATAATGGAGTGATTTTAAAGTTGCGCGAAGTTTTGGTTTATTTGAGGGAAATTTGTTTCTAAGAGCTTAGTAAACTTTATGGTTGAAAGTGTTCTAAAGTAGGATTAATTTCACAATAGCAAAAAGATCGTTACGTTAATGTTCCTTACCCATTTCTGTTGAAACAGAAGTGGCTAATACCTTATGGGTATTTTACCTTATGATAAAATACGTTATGGTATGGGTACCCTATGGGTACATTATTGATACCTTCAAAGTGTATTCTGGTCTGCCAGAGGAGATCATTTATGTTTGTATTCCGTGAAAAAAGCAAAATTCCATTTTAACATTCGATGTCTCCACCAAACAACTTTTCATCTTGATTTTGCTTCTATGTTCATTCAGGCATACCCCAGTTTATAAAACAAAACTGTTGGCAAAGACATTAGTTATAGTTTTGTGTTTTGTCAAGATTATCAAAGTAAGTTCTATAAACAGTTCGTCACGAATTCACGGACGACAAACAATTTTGGACGAAGTTTCGTTTTTTAAAGTGGCTGGGAGTAAAGGATTCTCATTTTCACTCATAAAGTAATTCTGGACTCAAAGTTTGGGACAACTTTTAATCCCGTTGGATGCACCCCACGGTTAAAAACCCTTCGCGCATCTTTTTCGTTTTTTTTCCTAGTCTGGTATGGCAATTAGCCACGCGCTTACGCTTCTTACTGAAGTTAAGCCCTGTTGGTACAAATCACTTTTCTTTTCTCTTTATAAATCCGCTATCAGGTGGAAAGTCACATAAAAACACTTTTACCAGACTCGACCCGGTGTTTGAACTCTGCTCGGAGAGAGCATGAGATCTGTTAATGCGCCATTATCGCGCACATCCCCCCCCCTCCCCCCCACATTTTCAGCAAAAAAATAAAAATAAGAAGTAAAACATGTGTAATTTTACGGTTGATCCACGTTTATTTTTTTTTTTTTTATATATCCCGTCAAGAATGCTGACAGTATCATTTCCGAGCCAACCCCAATTGCATTTTAAATTTTGCTTTCTATGCCATTTTTAATTGGCAACTGTGCGTACTTTATTTGAAATTTAACAGTTCAAACTGTCTTACAGTAAAGGTGTGTTGTTTTCAGTGTTTGTGAATAAGCTTAATTCTAATTCAGTTTGAACACAAATCAAGGCAAAATGAAGTGGTTGATCTTCATCCAGTGTTCCAAAGAAATCTCACCTTAATATTCTGACATTTCTCGACAATCTTTATTAAAAGTAAATTTAGATGACTGTTGTGCTGAGTGTTTCCATTGGGAAATTTAGTTGTATGAATTAATAGATACATCTTATTTCTCTTTTGTACAACAAGTAGCAGCTACAAAGTTACAGCGTCACCAGTCTGGTAAATTTTCACCACTTTCCAAATTTTACCAGTGATTTCTTCCCTCCAACTAAACATGGCGGCGTGCTATAACTGGACTATTTGTGTGAACTGTTGGTGCTTCCCACGAAAATGCCCTTAGGCGTCTTGTTAACTGAAGAGTATCCGACCAACTATTTTGCATGTTCATGACGACTCTGTTGTCTCAATATTTTTCTGTCACCAAGATGCCTTCGTGATTAAATAGACTTTGAGTTCACTCAAAATATTTATCACTAACTCAAAACTGAGAAGTGATCAGGGAATTTTATAGATATGCATCCGTTACAGCGAATGCATCGGTCTCTTTTTCTCAGTTTGTATCGAGTCTGTATGCAAAGCACGCTTTATTTAGATTCCCACTAAATCAAGGTCAACTGTCAAGTATCAGTTTTCACTGTACTTTTGACAACATTATCATAAAGTTGCCGACTGTGCTGGCGGTCGATTTTCCTATTCCCTTGGAACTCTTTGAGTGGCTCAAACAGTGAAAGGAGTTAACGTAACCTGGTAGAGTTCAGCTCACGTTTCTTGTTGGCAAAATCGCCTTTCAGTCAGTTCTTGTCAGCGATGAACTTGGTTTTGTCTCTTCCTGCCATTTTCTCAGTTATTACCGTGATTTCAGGTAGGGGCACAAGCTACTAGTACACTGACAATTTTTTTTTCCTTCGGAACCACCCCACCACTCTTCCTCCAGGTGGCAAATTCAGCTCTATTATATAGCTAACCTTGGCTTTATTTTCATGAAAAAACACATTCTCTAATCAAGCGCAGTGAAAGTTGAGTTTCAAAGATCGTCCCATGTTTGTTAGCATTTGCCGGCGATCTTTGAAGAACGAGTCTGAATACAAGAGATACTAGTAGTAATCAAAGATTAGGAGTGCGTTCTCCGCCTGTGATAATTGTTGTCTGTTACTGAAATCATTACTGTGAACGGCTGAAGTTTTACAGACATAACATACTGACAAAGTCCACTGTTGTTCTGTGGATTTTGATATGACCTTTGATGACACGTTGCGTGATGGCTCCAGTTTCGGTAAACTCGCAAATTCCATGTTATTAAAACGTCTCATTTATTTTCACTTTTACTAGTAATGTTTAAGAATAAAGGCTAAATTTTTAAAAGAATTCTTGCATGTGTTACATATAGTACACGTACTCCGTGTATTCTGAGCTGGAAGCACAAATATCAGCTAACATCTGTGACATTTGCTCTCGCGTTTCCTTATCCGTGGTTTATTACTGGGTTGCCAACCCAGTCGGAATCTGTCTTTAATTTCGTGGTTTTTTTATTTTTCGTTTTCTTTTTTTTCTTTTTTTTTCCGTGTCGGTAAAAGTCTTGCCTGTCACTCCCCTGCTAAGTGGTGTCTTTATGCATAGAGCCTCTACGCGTATTTTCTTAGGATCGAGAGGGTAGTGGGAAATGCATAGATTTCTCTGGTGGACACAGTGGCACGATTAACTTAACCGGCAATGGCGTCGAAAGTCACGTAACGCGAATGGCGTTTTAGTGGATCTTTGAACAAAATGTACCCTCATGAAGCTCAATAATGGCAAGCGA
>NC_090892.1:36354761-36374761 GCF_036669925.1 Montipora capricornis
TTAAATATCAAGCATGCATTCCTTGCTTCCATCATCATCTGCGGTAGAATTGGGGACTTTTGATTTTGAACTATGAGGCGTGTGGCGAATTACTAGCGAATTACGCCCTCCACGCCGGTTCAACTGCAGAATACCCTGCCACTCCAGTAAAGTTCTGCGTAGCTGGCTAAGCGGTACGCAGAAACTAATAAATTCAAGTTCAAGTATATAATTTATTCAAAAGAGTATTTCTCGTTCTAAAGGCGTGACTCGCGAATTAAGCAGTGATCGATTGTGAATTTTACGGTTCGGTTAACTACATTTTTCACAAGAACATATGAAGAAAATAGCACTTGTTTACTGATTAAGCCTAAGCACTCTTTGAACATCTTAGCTTTCAATTTACGGTTTGGTTAAATACACTTTTTACGAGATCGTGTGAACAAAATAGCACTTGTTTACTGATTAAGCATAAGTGCTTGTTTCAGTGATTAGGCCTAAGCACTCTTTTAACATTTTAGCTTTCAATTTACGGTTTGGTTAACTATACTTTTCACGAGATTATCTCACTGCGTACCGCGTACCGTACCCTGGGTGCCAGAGGTTCTATTTTTCTTTCGCGAGGAGCGACCAGTTAAAACGGAGAGGCGAAAAATACGAACCTCTGGTCACGGCAGTTTAGAATCTCACTTCCATGGTTTGTGAGTATGAACACGGTCGCTGATTGGTTTTCATAGTCAGTGCCAGTTCTTTCCGAGTAAAAACAATCTAACACTCAATTTCACTGGCTGAACGGCGATAGTGCACACCAGTGGCCACAAAACCGGTTTTGAGCGCAAGGAGTGCTACGGAAACAAGGCTGTGAATTCGAGCGAGTATTTAGAGGTTTGCACAGTACAATACACAGCAAATTCTGGATTTTTGGAGATTTTAGAATTGAAACCTCTTATTCCCCTATTTTCATGGAAGTGAGATTCTAAACCGCCGTGACCAGAGGTTCGTATTTTTCGCCTCTCCGTTTTAACCGGTCGCTCCTCGCGAAAGAAAAATAGAACCTCTGGCACCCATGGTACGCGTACCGCGTAGCCAGTTTGTAAGTTAGACTTCCACCTTGAATTGATTGATTATCTCACTGCTTACTGCGTACCGCGGAGCCATGCAGCTTCTAAGAAAGCAATTTTCAATTAGCAATTTATTGTTACTTGATTAAATTACATAGTTCAGATTGAATTTGAAGTCGCAGGAATCTGAGTGGCAGGGTGTTCTGCCCTGGGAAGGGCGGGACTCCCATATAAAAGGACGGGGGTGCTCGTCGTAACTTTTAGAGCTTAAAAAAGCGGTTTTGGTACCTGTTAGGATTTTCAGTAGGCTCGATTACCAGCCGCTGTTTCGGGAAATGAGCCAGCGCTCACTCCCGAAATCTCGGCTGGACGCGTGAGGTGAGCCATTGTTAATCTCCGCCAATCAGAAACTCGCCTGCACAAATTCGTCTGGCATAAATTATATGTTTTGGCTGCGAAGGTATTCTTTGACCCAGCCTGTTCGAGGTTTACAGTGCTTTTAAGGTAGGAAACATCCAAGATTGCGACAACGAAAAGTGTTCGAGAAGCTGGAGAATGGGAACTGTGTTGTTTTCTATGGCCTGAGTTCGCAAACTTCACTGATTTTCCAGTTGGCGCCAAGGACAGATTCGCCGGTTGAATTCAAACTCACATTGATCATTCTGATCATTTAACCACAAACTCAAGCTCGTATCATCTGGAAACTTCGCACAGACGTTTTAAGCATGGTTATGTAATTTCTGTTTTCTTAAAATCAGTGTCTTAGCATTCAGTGTCTAATGCTATTTCCCCGCAACTATTGACTTCGCATAAATTATATTTTGAATTTACGTCACAGACACAATCTATCACTCACGCGTCCAGCCGTCTCTTCTCGGAGAGGATACCCGAACTCGAGTGAGCGGCGGAAATCGAGCCTAGGTGTTCAGCCTCAAAAGGTCCACAGCGGGAGCTTTAGTGTTACCTTTTAGGGTATTGAGCCGAAAAATTATGACAGGAGACATTTGACAATTAACTATCTTTTTAATTTCAAGCCCATACTTTGATACCTCTCAGGCAAATTTCATGCCACACCCACAAGACAGGATCTTGGTACCCCTTAGGGGTTCTTCTCAAAATTTCCGACGAGCACCTCCGGGGTATTCCGCACTTGCTCCAGTACGCCAATAACATTCGCTTGAATCTTCCTTCGGTGACATCGCTTCCTTTGTCCTGGGATCATCTGTTGCTCTTTCACACAAGGAGAAAGCGAGTACCTAACTTTTGAATGTAGTAAATCCAAGCTTCTCCAAAGAAAAGGTCAGGGAAAGCTTTTCTCCTCCCTTCCGACATGAGACGCTAAAAATACTTTCCATGCTCATTTACGATGTCTTCTGTTGCTGGCCTTCTGACGGCTCACCGGCTCTGATTTTTGATAGAAAATTGCCATAAATTATTTCGAAGGAACTCTCAGTACATAAACGGGTAAAATCGTTGCTGTTCTTTTGGTGTAGAATCATCGCGCATCACCTTACCGTGTAGCATGATATTTTGCGGATCTACACGGCTTTCAACTTTGTCAGGGAACAAGTTATCGGCAAAAAACGCTCATTGATTCCCGCGAGAATTACTTTCCAAATGGGCATGGCAGGCAGGATTATGAGTGCTGTCAATCTGTTACTGGTGTTCCAAAACGCAATATGAAACCGTTGCAGTCTCTCTTTTCGCTCTAACAAACGTCCGCGGTATCTCCGCGCTATTTCCGCGGTATATGTTCGTTCGTTTCAATGATTTACAGCAAAATAGAGTTTGCTCGCAGTCTACATCGGTAGAGGAAAGAAAAAGTCTTAAAATAAAATTCATGATGTTCTTCAGTGAATTGTCTTGTATAAGAGTTTCCAATCTTAGTTACTCTGTAGGAAAAAGTCCTTTGACTGCATGCAGAACGATACTTGGGAATGTTTAAATACGCTCTATTTCTGGCCACATTTGTTTAAAAAGTGGATAACGCTATCTGCCGGATAAATCACTATGCAGTGGATAAATAATAACGAAACCAATTGCGCTGTCCAATGGATAGCGATTTATCTAGTGGATATCGTTATCCACCTTTTTTAACAACTGGGGATTGGTGGATAGACTGTGGATCTGACTTCCTCTGATAAATTTCTCACATAAATAATGAGGTGCCAGACCGTTGAGGCATTCGAATGTTAATAAAGCATTTTTAAAAAAAGACGACGGTCTTTAACGGGGAGCCATTTCAATTCACGTCAGAGCCGGAGTAATGTCATCAAACCTTTGCCTCATGGTAATAATTCTGGCAGCAAAATTCTGCACGAGTTGTATTTTCTTGATGATGCTTTCAGAAGTACTAGACCAAATAGTAGAGCAATAATCAATCTTGCTCGTTTATCACCAGCGTATTAATAATAATTGACATCGTCTACTGATTGAATAAATACTTGACCCGGTTTATCTGGGACAACTTGGCTGTGCAGGAAGCTGATAACTTCTGTATATCAGCTGCCTCAAGATAAGGATCTACAACCAAACCCAAATCTTTAACGGACTGGGCGGGCAGTAGTCGTTCACCAAGAAAGTCAATGCTAGGGATTGTCATTAAGGACGGTGCCTACTAATTCCAAGGTATTTTGGCGCGGTTTACTGAATATGTGAGGTGAAGTGAGGTGAAGTGAAGTCTTTATTTATCGAGGGTAGCTCAAAATAGCATCTAAATGCTTATAAACTAGAGGCCCTCTTTACAAGATCAAAATAGTTAAAATAGTTAAAAATCAGAGCTTATGATAAAATTATCAAAATCTAATAAAACTATGAAACAATTATTAGCATGCAGCACAGTGACCCACAATATTTACATAGAAAAATGATTTAAAGATTGCTGGTCTTTAAAAATCCTATTCCCAAGAGAATTTTTAAAAGTTTTGAGAGTCTCTGATTCCTCATTTGAAGAGGTAGCTTATTCCATTCCCGACAAGCAGTCACAGTAAATGTTCTACCACCTTCTGTATTTCGATTAACTCGAGGGCAGGCTATATAAAGTTTAGCATATCTAGTTTGCCGTGCTTTTTCAAAGATAATTAATCAACAATGTTTTTAAAAAGCTTTCAATTGCATAGGTATCTATGGTGTTCTTTTCCAAATTGAAGCCTACTTATCTCTGACAAATGCATTGCTACCCCAAATTTTATTTTTGTGTCCCAAGAGCACTTGCTAAGTTCTGCTTTCTCCGCATAGTTTTAAACCGCGCAAAAATATCCTTATCTTAATAAGCACCACCCTTAGCATATCCGAGTATCTCGAGATGCGCAGAACGTATGCGCAATAACAATAGTAGGAACCGTCCTTAACTGTTGAAGAAGTTGATTTATTGCGAGTACGATCTATTCAATACAAAGAGAACTTGTTTCCATGCTACCCAATTATCATTCTTTTATTAAATACGTGTATAACCTGATTTTTTATTTAGAGCCCGCAGTCATTGAAGATAAAACAACCTCGGAAGGGTACGTATTCTCTTGTAGTTTATTGCCACGTAATAATAATAATAATAATAATAATAATAATTCGAATAAGATTAGATTTACTTAAACATCTAATGATAAAAAAGATCGAAAGAAACTTTACACAACGTTTCGATGACTCCATGTCATCATTTTCAAGTGAAAAGAAAAGAAAATTTGATAACTTAATATATACCGTGCGAAGTGATAAAACGTAAAAGTGTGAACGTAAATAGTGACAAATTTAAATAAATAGTTTCGCGCGTATGGAGTCTGATTGTGTGTTCAAGCATGGCCTCTTCTTCTTTATGAATAACATTTCATAAATCAGACAGTCCAGTTTTCCGTTGCACTTCTTTAAAACGGAAAAATTGTTGGAAAGGTCGCCGATGGTTTCAAGAGCGTGGTCGTTCTTTAAGTGCTTGCCGATCGCTGAATAACGGTGCTCGTCAATACGTTGGTGTAAATGTCGGTTAGTGTAGCCGACATACTCTGCATCACACAGATCACATTTATAATTATACACAACGCATTGTTGGCTAATTATAGGTGGTTTGGGCTCACACATCTTGAGGTCTTCACATATTTTGCGACTCTTGAACACAGGTAGAAGAGTGATCGATTTTGCTGCTTAGATCTGATAATTGCCTTTTCACTGCGTCAGCTGACTTTTGATCTTTAAAAGGCAAAACCACTCGGTGAACAGCATTTCCATTGGTGGATAATTGAGCTTGCTCTCCAGGGTTTTCAGACCTCACTGAGGTGAAAAAGTGAGAGATAGTGGACTTGATGAGGCTGTCGGGGTACTTGAGGTTAGTAAACATCACCTTGAGATGATCACATTCAGATTTCAAAGACTCCCATGAGGCCGACAGGTGGAACGCACGATTTATCATGGTCTTGAGTAGCGATTTCTTGTACCTTTTATCGACATGGCTTTGGTGGTGAAGCAGTAGGCCAGTGTTAGTTGGTTTACGATAAACACGTTTTATCACCTCGCACGGTATATATTAAGTTATCAAATTTTATTTTCTTTTCACTTGAAAATGATGACATGGAGTCATCGAAACGTTGTGTAAAGTTTCTTTCGCTCTTTTTTATCATTAGATGTTTAAATAATAATAATAATAATAATAATAATAATAATAATAATAATAATTATAGGAGCCGGGAGCTCATCAAGAGGAGCCTATATCCCCTCTAATTCCTTGAGTCAACCCTTTCCCGAGTAAATTTATTTTTAGGAACAGGTTTTTCCCGCGAAAAGTATCATAATTCCCTTGACGCTGTGATAGCTCTGTTTTGATTGGCTTTTACAACAGTGAGCGTGCTGAATCTCCCAAGGGCAGTGTTCTATAAATAAATCTACTCGGGAAAGGGTTGACTCCGAGGCCAAGTATGGGAGATAGAGGCTGCTCTTAATGAGCTCCTGTAGGAGCCCATCCTGGAGCGTGCAACTTCCATACAGCGTCTGTGAAACGGCGTTTTCACAAGTAGGTTTATTTTTAGACAAGCCCTTCCCGCGAATTAGGTCAAAAAACAAAGTCAGTTACGGTTCGGTGACCCTATGACATCAGCTTAATTTCTTGTAATTGGTCATCGGGCTCCTGTGGGAGTCTCATTAGCGGGAAATTCAATCTAAAAATAACCTTACTTGTGAAAACGCCGTTGCACAAGAATAGTTAAGTTGCACGCTCCGGGTGATGGGCTCCTGTAATAATAATGATGATGATGATGATGATGATGATAAAGAAGATAATAATAATATTGATAATAGTAATATAAACAACAATAATGATCATTACGATAACGATAACGATAACGATAACGATAACGATAACGATAACGATAACGATAACGATAACGATAACGATAACGATAACGATAATGGTACTAATAATCCAAATTAAAACCCAGCGCAACCGAAGCACAAGACCGCGCCTCCTCTCCTTATCGTAACCTCACACCTCTCGAATGTCAACCAACGGTCCAATCAGGCCCGACTCCATCAGACTGTTGGACTCTATAGGCGTAGTGAAGGCCTATTTTTAAAATACATTGGGCTAAAAACTGCTCCTTTGACCTCTCCCGTGATACTGAAATGTATCTTTCACTGTGCAAGCTCTCTTTGAAAGAATTGTTTCAGATTGGCATCACATTTGATGGTACTGCCGTTTCATCTTTACACGAAGCGTATTTAAATGTGAATTTAAGTAGTAAATTCAGTAGTTAAAAAGTAATTAATTCAATGTGAATACAGACCACACTTAAATGTGGTTGGAGCTATATCAGCACCAACTCTGAAAGAAGAATCAGATATAATCAAACCAAAAATCGATCAATCAGTAAGTTCTTATCGCGCTCAATTTGAAAATTTTTAACTTCGCAAGAAATAGAAATTACCCGAAATTTTTGGTTGGTCTAAAACACAGGTCACATTCCACAGGTTACTCGTTGCAGGCAAGAGATTTATAATCTCTTGTTGCACGTCATTGTTTTAACTTTTGGAAAGTAATCCTAGCCCTCAGTTTGGCTAACCCTAGTCCTAATTAGGGTTTTAAGGTAAAACAATGACCTGCAACGAGTGACCTGTGGAATGTGACCTGTGTCTTAGACCCGCCTCGAAATTTTCCATTCCTTTTGGCATTTTATTCCGGCGAGGAAACCCTCATTGGCCGTTGGCCCTTTTGAGATCCGACCATTTTAGCAAACTGGTTCCATATACACCTTTACAACGGCAATTTTGGGTATACGCAAATGGATCACGAACCACATGTTTGGAAAAACAAATTAAAAAACTACAACAAAATTGGGGTTATTCCTGCGATTTTCGTAATTCTGCCGAATCTCACCTTCAAACCGCGTTTTGGCTTCCATCAACCAAATTTCCGAACATAGCTCGGAAGAAAGACTTCGCCTGACTCCGGACTCCGGAAAATGAATTGCAGAATACCATTATGATACTTTTTAGGGGTTCTTCCGCAAAATTTCATCGCTCTCCATCGGCGTCGAAAGTACCATGCTTCAATTGGTTTCGGCCTCTGTGGTTTCGGGTCAGCTCTCAAAACGGCTCTTGTCGCTTGAAGATGACATTCCGCAGAATTATGAAAATCGCAATAAGTAGAGTCAGGCTCTGACTTGATGAGTTAGTTCAAATGGTTTACGCCGCACATCCGGGGCGGGCAAGAGCAACTCTGGCAAAAATTCAGGGAATGCATCCAAACCGTTCACTTTCGTCTTGACCACAAAACTGAAATCCTGTTGCTTCTGTAGGTAAAGGATCACAGTTTACGTCATCAAATTATCCCTACGTTAATTCTGTGCACTTGCATAATTAACAATAATTAACGACATCATTGTTTCACAGCCGCATAGTAAAGCGACCTGATATTTTCTGTATAGCCCAAACAGAGCAACTAAGATATCCATCATGCTTCCATCATGGTTTCACCTGAATCCTTCCACAGGTCAACTGGTTGAAACATCTGCAGTTCCACACTCCAACATGTCCACACGCCCACATGCCCAGATGTCCACAGTCCGACACATCCACATCTCACGCAGGTCTAATATTCAATTTTCCTCAGGTTCACATGCCCACATGTCAACAGCATGTATTGTCCACATATCTGTAGGTCCGCTGGGCCACACGTCACATGTACGCATGCCAACGAATAGTTACCCCTGTCCACAGGCCCACACATCCCCATCTCCTCAAGTCCAAATGCCTGCATGTTCACTCTTCCTCAGGCCCTCATTCCCACATGTCTACACTTCCTCAGGTCCACAAACCCACATGTCCACACTTCCAAAGGTCCAAATGTCCACACTTCGTCTGGTCCATAAACCCACATGTCCACACTTCTAAAGGTCCACATGTCTACACTTCCTCAGGTCCACAAACCCACATGTCCACACTTCCAAAGGTCCACATTCCACATGTCTACACTTCCTAAGGTCCACAAACCCACATGTCCACGCTTCCAAAGATCCAAATGTCCACACTTCCTCAGGTCCACAAACCCACATGTCTACACTTCCAAAGGTCCACATGTCACATCTTCTCAGGTCCACATGCCCAAAGCTCCACATGAGTGTCCCATTGTCCACAACTTCAAAGGTCCACATGTCCACATGTCCACACTTCCAAAGGTCCACAGTTCCAGAGCATGTATTTTTGCACACATCCGTATGTCCACAGGTACACACATCCACATCTCCACAAGCCCACACGTCACTTTTGCATCAGTCAATAGACGAGTTCACGCTCTTGATTGCATCATGGGAAATCAGGGCAACATGGCGGGAAATTCAAAGGTTTGTATAAAAAATTCAAAGCAAAATATACTGTACATGACTCTACTCTATAGGCTTTCGCCTTCATAAACCAGACAATTCAGTTCATGTTCACAACTGAGATGAACTAGATTTGGTATCCGTTCTTTAGAATTCCTAAATATTGCTTTTTTTATCTCCATACATTCTCTGTAATTTTGTGCCTTTGGAATTATAGGAAATGTATGACACAAACTCTTGTTAATAAATAATAATAATGATAATGATAATGATAATAAAATATTATATAGCGCCATCCTTAAAGTTCAAAAGCTATTAACAAGAGCATTACAATATATAAGACTAAAACAAAAATGGCGAAAGTTATAAAAATATTTTTTTTAAGAAAAGTTATTAGTTTGTTTTTAACAAATGGACACTGAGGAGTTGTTCTTAATGTCAAACGGCAGAGTATTCCAGAGTGTGGGGGCTGCTACAGAGAAATATCTTGCACCGTATGATCTCAAATTAAAACGCGGAATACAAAGAAGATTCTTTGATGATGAACCTAGCTGACGACATGGAATGTAAGGTATAAGTAGATCACGAATGTACGAAGATGCCAGATTGTTAAGAGCCTTTTACGTGATGAGTAAAATTTTAAACATGATACGAGAATGAATCTGAAGCCAGTGAAGATTTAACAAAATAGGCGTAATGAGTTCATGTTTTCTCGAAAGAGTAATGAGACGAGCAGCAGCGTTCTGGAAGTGCTGTAACTTTTTTATTTGGTAATTCGGAAGGCCATAGAGTAAAGAATTGCAATGATCCAATTTTGAAGATATAGTGGTTGACAGGTACTTTCTTATATAGCTGTGTGTTGTTACGGAGATGATAAAAGGATGATTTGCAAATACTTGCAACATGATCGTTGAAATGAAAGTGATTGTCAAAAATGACACCAATATTTCTAGCTTTCTGTACAGAGCGGATGGTCTCTCATTGACAACAGAGGTTTCTTGAAGGACTGATCTAGGTAGATGTTAAGCAGAGACCACCAGTAGTTCAGTCTTATCCTTGGTCAGTTTAAGACGGTTAACCAGCATCCAGTGATCAATCTCGTACACAACGCTCAATGTTAGACACAGCTAAAGCCCTATCCCCAGGTATAGTTGGCTGAAAGGACAATTAAAGTTGAGAACCATCACATGGCATAAAAATGGTAACTCAAGTTGAATTTCTTAACAATATCGGAAAGCGGAGAAGTATAAAGAAGTGGAACACCACAATGAAGAGCATGTTTCAAGGAAGCCCCATCATCAACAGACAAAAGGTGCATGCGACTGAACAGAAAAGATTGAAACCGTAATAACGGCTTGCCAGTGACTCCAAAGCGCTCTTGAAGACGAGAAAGAAGAATATGGTGATCAACCGTATCGAAAGATGCGGAGAGGTCCGGAAGTAATAAAATAACTGTTCTACGGTTATCAATGGCTGTGAGGATGTCGTTATGCACACGAATAAGAGCCGGTTCTGTGCTGTGATACGGTTTATAGGCAAACTGAAATGTGTCGCACAGATTATTATTGTTAATGTAGGAAATCAGTTGGTTAGCAACAGACTTCTCAATTGCTTTGCTGATAAAAGTAAGATTAGAAACAGGACGTATGATCCAAGGAAGGCTTCTTAAGGAGAGGGCACTTGGCCAGATTGCAGCGAAGTATTAATAATTATGGAGATAAATGGTAGCAGTGTGTCCAGAGCGTTTCTTGTGGCGTAGCCATTAAGAGGGTCAAGACCGCTCGATTTGGAAGATAATTTCACTACACATTTGTGGACTTCATCAACGGTTACCGTATTAAACTCATCAAACGTATATGGAGAGACCCGGTTGACATCTTGAAGTGAGTGGATAGGAGCTGCAGCATCTAGGTCCACCCGTATTTTAGTTATCTTATCGGAAAAGAAATCAACAAACTTATTTGCGAGTTCCGAAGGCGAGTTACAGGGCGGATATGGTATAAAACACTTTCTATGCAACAGATTGTCAATTGTCTTAAAGAAAAATTTATAATCCCATTGGTTATCATTGATTAGTGAAGTGTAATAAGATTTCTTTGACGAACAAATTAAGTTGTTGACAGTACGGCATTGATCAATGACATCAATAAACAACTGGCGATCCACTGGAGGTTTGGTCCTTCGCCATCGCCGTTCCGATCTCCTGCGATGTTTTTTCGAGTTGTTAATTTCCATGGAATACCAAGGTGCAGCAGGACGCAGAGTAACAGTTTTTTTTTAACAGGAGCATGGATGTCAAGAATAGAGCTTACTTACTACAATAGCCATTCTCTCCAAATTTACAGCTAAATTTATTCTGCCGCAGCTTTGAGCATATATCTTCTGTTTTGGAAAATAAAAAACCCAAAATTGCATATCCTGAAAACTTTTCATCGTTTTGAACTTCCTTACAAACCTTTGAACTTCTCTCCATCTTGCCCTGATTACCCATGATGCACTCAAGAACGTGAACTCGTCTATATGCGCACACATGTCAACATATCCGCAGTTCTTTAGATCGTGAGCAGAGTACGGGAAAGTAAGTTGCTGTTGCGATTATTAGTTATTGCCCTTTCCTTTCTCGCAACACATTCTTCAAATCAGTGAAGAAAGAAAGTTACAACTATATACAGGAGGTTGTTAATGAGAACCATAACTTATGGGAACCAAGACAACAGTTTCTTTTGCCAATATTTTCTTGGCTAAAACTGAAACAGAAGTTCTAAGCTAAGCCGTCTCAAAACCTACAGTTTGGAAAACGCTACATTGACGATGTATTTTTCCTGTGGGACGTAAGTAAACCGGACATAGAGACTTCATTCGAACAAGCAAATTTACCGATGATCACCCTACGATTAAATGCAGAAATATCTGACACTGAAACTGTGTTTCTAGCTCTATTTCTCCAGGGGGCCCTCAAACGGATACGATGGGGTATCATTTTTGGTAGGATTTGTTGAATGCCGCCATTTTCTCCGATCGCTGTGAAATTTGGCGAGTTTTTGCTGGGGAGATATGGGGGAAATATGGCCCCAGTTTCCCCAACAGAGGTCAATTATTTCTAATGCGATCGCTTCCGTTGCCGTTAGCAACGAGTCGCAAATTTGACACTTTTATTGCATTATCATATTACGTATTGATCGCTAATCCGATTACTCCTAAAAATCCAAAAATATTTGTGCCTCATCAGTTATTTCTCAAATTTTGGTCCAAGAAAGCTGATAAAATGAGGAACATTTTTGTTGGTCATTAAAAAACTCGTAATTGACGTTAAAATGGCCAAATTTGTGTGGAAAACTGATTTTAGACCACTTTAATGTTTTTATTGTTAAGTTTTTTCTTTCAACTTTCTTTTTTATAAAATGTTGTTGTCCTATGTAAAGAAGTTACATGTTTTTGGAAAGCTTATTTTCGTAGCTTTAAAATGATGCATTTCTTTCCCCCTAACGGAAAATACCTTTTGAGAAAAAAAACATTTTTTTGGTGATGGCTGACTTCGCGCGGCCATATTTGGAAAGTACCGTGTAGAAAAAGAGTAGACTGACATAATAGTATACAAAGGCACAAGATCCAAGGATCAATTAATCCTTGATGTAAAAACACATTTTAAAACGGGAACCTTCCAATATACACATTAGTTTCACCTCTTGTCACCCGCCAAGCGTTAAAAACGGATTCGTCAAAAGTCAACCCCTACGA
Organism: Montipora capricornis; assembly: GCF_036669925.1. NCBI lineage: Eukaryota > Metazoa > Cnidaria > Anthozoa > Scleractinia > Acroporidae > Montipora > Montipora capricornis. Next base: position 36,367,339 of record NC_090892.1, read on the forward strand.
ATCCTTACAACAAACTCCTCAAAGACACTTTTGAGAAAAATATTTTAAAATTTAAAAGACATTGTAGAACAGAGGGTAACCACGCAATTAGGTAGAAAAACTACTATCAGAAATCAAATTTACAAGGAAGCACTCAGTGCTTAAAGGAAATACCAAAACAAAAGAACGTATTTTAGTGTGGCACAACACCAGCCGTCAGTGTCAAACCCAGAAGAAGCTTTTCTCAGAAAATGACAGTTAATACAAAATCAACCCCTGCTTCGCCAAATTTAAACCATCTATCATTTCATACAAAAAGGGAGAATCCTTTAAGGATCTGCTCGTTAGAGCAAAGCTATAAAAGTTCTATACATGTGTTCACACAGGAAGGGAATCAATGTGGTGTGTTACCCCTTGCATTTCTTTATAAGGTATCAAACCAAACCACAAAACTGCACCGTGAAAACCACATTGACGACATGACCAAAAGATGGCTTTCCCAAACAACCTGCTCGCCAAGAATACCAGAGTTCTACACTCAAACAAAAATTCACAAACCAACTCTTACAGGGAGACCAATCATCTCCGGTTGTGATAGGCCAACAGAGAGAATTTCATCTTTCACGGTTGACACATTGCTTCAACTCTAAGTCACAAAAGTCATACCTTAAAGACACAAATGATTTATAAACTTTATTGAAAGCACAAAGGTCAAAAACTGCGCATTCCTTGTATCGATGGATGTCACAGGCCTCTACACAAATATACCACAAAACGAGGGTATTGACGCGACAATTTTTACAAAGACAGCCCTCCCGTACCGACACACTAACTTCGAGAAATGCTTAAGCTAATTCTCAAAGAAAATTCTTTCCGATTCAATGGAAAGCATTCTCTTCACATTCACGGGACGGCTATAGGAAAGAAAATAGCTCTTTCCTTTGCTAACATATTCATGGCAAATATTGAGACCGAAATCCTAAGCAAAACAGCCTTTAAACCTACAGTCTGGAAACACTACATTGACGACATCTTTTCCCTATGGGACCTAAGTGAGCCCGACATTGAGACTTTCATGGAACAAGCAAATTCACATCACTCAATTATAAAATTGAGGGCCGATATCTCTGACACTAAGACTGTGTTCCTAGATGCGGTTATATACAAAGGCAACAGATTCAAGAAACAGTCGATCCTTGAAAATTAAGACACATTTTAAGCCAACTTAAACCTTCCAGTACACACATTTTACCTCGTGTCTCCCACCAAGTGTTAAAAATGGATTCGTGAAGGGCAAATGCTTAACAACAAATTCCTCAGAGATTACTTTCAAAGAGGACATTTCAAATTTCAAGAAACACTTGCTGGACAGAGGCTACCCACGCAATCTAATAGAGAAAATCCTATCAGGAATATAATTTACAGGAAGGGCTACAGCGCTCAAACAGAACAACAAAAAATGAAAGAAATATTGCCTTTTGCAACACAATATCAACCATCAATATCTAACTTAAAAGAAGCTTTCTCAAAAAATGGCACCTAATACAAAATCAACTGTTACTTTGTCAGATATTCAAGCAACCACCTATCCTTTTATCTAAGAAAGGGAAATCCTTAAAGGATCTGCTCGTTAGTGCCAAAATATACATGTAAGAGTTTTCGAAATATGTCTCACACCGAAAGGGACTGTGCGGCTTGTCACTCCTTGCATTTTCTGTATATAGTTGTAACTTTCTTTCTTCAATTAGATGGAAAATGTGTTTGCTCAACAGCAACATTACTTCCCCGTACTTTGCTCACGATCAAAGGAACTGTGGATATGTGGACACGTGTGCGCATATTGACTCATGCACAAGGGACATGTGTATCTCTGGATGTGCACATGTAGATTGTAGATTTGTAGACCTGTGGACCTGTGGACATACGGATGTGTGGACCAAATATGCTATGGACCTGTGAACCTTTGGAACTGTGGACATGTGGAAAAGTGGACCTTTGGAACAGTGGACTTGTGGGCATGTGGACCTTTGGAAGTGTGGACATGAAGGCATGTGGACCTGAGGAAGTGTGGACATGTGGGTACCGGTATGTGGACCTGACGAGGTGTGGGCATGTGAATCCGAGGACCGGAAGGAGTGTGTACATGTGGGCATGTGGACCTGAGGAGATGAGGATGTGTGGGCCTGTAGACAGGGGTACCTATTCGTTGGCATGTACACATATGCACATGTGACATGTGGACCTACAGATGTATGGACAGTACATGTTGTAGATATGTAGGCATGTGGACCTGAGGAGATTTGGATGTTAGGACCTGTGTGAGACGTGAATGTGTCTCCCTGTGTATATGTGGGCGTGTGGACATGTTGGAGTGTGGAACTGTAGACGTTTGAACCAGTTGACCTGTGAAAGGGTTTAGGTGAAACCATGATGGAAACATGATGGATATCTTAGTTGGTCTGTTTGGGCTATACAGAAAATGTCAGATCTCTTCATGCGGCTGTGCAACAATGATGTTGTTAATTATTGTTAATTATGCAAGTGCACAGAATTAACGGAGGGATAGTTTGATGACGTAAACTGTGATCCTTTACCCACAGAAGCAACCTGAAATCCAGTTGGGGCAGTGATTTGAATTTATATAAAAATGGCTATTTTAGACTGTATGAAAAATCTACTTTCAGAGGAACACTGAAGGATGGCACACCAATAATTGCTGACTGTCACTCCGAAGGTGTGAATGTCAATAATAGGAATCGAAAACCGTAGTTTCACGTCTTCTTGCGTACGGTTTTCTTTTGTCCAGCGGATACGTTTTACCCATTGTTATCCTTTTTCTCATCATAATATAGAACACTATCTCCCCTTATAGCAGAATGTGCACCCACATAACTTAGCTCTCTCCAGAGATTACTGTCTTGGATAGCTCAGTTTAAATCATCTCACCATTTCAGTAGTGATGTTGTCGTACCGCCTTCTTAGCTGGGTTCCCTTGCTTCTTTTGCCAGCATTCATTCGTTTTCTCATGCTGGCCAATAAATGCCTCATGCGGATCTGAATAACATGCCCAGCATGACAGTCGGTTTTTCTTCATTTAAGCTTAACCCAGTCTCCCTTCTTAAAATAAGACGGTGGCCACACGATAGAAGTTTTACAAGAAAGTGGGTACTAAGCTCCAAATAATGGCGCCATGATCACAACCTCGTTCCTGGGACCTTTCCTTCGCTTTGAAGTGGGGCGAAAAAAGTCCTTGGAACGAGGTTGAGATGATTCAGCGATTGTTGAGCCAGGCTGGACAGAACTGCACGAATAGGCTTTGGAACTCGTCCGAACTCTTCCGAACTTCATCAGTCTTTGACCATGGTCGGGTGTTTGCATGATCGGTTCCCTATAAGTTGGCAGGTATAGTGATAGTGAGAGCGTCCCCCTTCCACCAACTTGACCCCGTTTGGATTCCCGAGTTCGCGATGTTTGTTCCTTTCTCTGCTTCGATTTTCGACTGACAGACTATTAGGGATGAGGGTCGAGAAAGCTTTGCTTATAAATGAGTAGCTTGTTCTAACCTAATTTGATATAAAAGAGTGCATCAGCTAGTTATTTTTATTTTCAATAAATGGTTTTTTTCTCCTTTCAGATGGCTGGCCACTGGCAGGGCGAATAGGAATGTTTGTAAAGCATATGACGTGTTATTTCCTGACGGTTACTGTAAGCACATCCTTGGTAACTCAGCAGTGTTTGGAAAAACAATGGAAGATTTATGGAACAACGAAAAAAAAATGCGGCGTTATGACTTGCTGAAAGTTTATTTAAAAATTTCCCGGCAAATTGACGTGCGCGAAAGCTGTTTTGCAGGGTTCGAAGATATATATTGTCATAACTACTTTCCACGATGTTACATTTCTTCCTCGCCTCAGCCAGTTTGCAGAGAAGCATGCGACGGAAAGTTCTTAAACGTGTGTGATCAAGAACTTAAAGTGGCGAAAACTTTTAATAGAGAAAATCTAGTGCTCGCATGGCCTTACTACTGGGATATCATAAACTGTACAACTCTACCATATCGGAATCAAACAAGCAACTGCTATTATCCTGATGTGATACAAGGTTAGTACGTTCCAAAGGTCTTTCTTTTTCTTTTTACATAATCCAGAAGGAGTAGAGTGGAGGAGATGAAGAGCTGCTCTGCTCCAAAAGCGTATTTCTTGCTTTCGCTTTGGCAAACTTGATTTACCTCAACGCGTTTCGCCAGTAGGCAATGACTCGAAAGATGCACTTCGCTTATCTCGTTGAGGAATTGTTTTCTACGACCATTTATAATGAGGACAGCTTGTCTTACTAGGTATTCTCTTCTAAGCCAATCAATGCAATGTGCAATAAGCTCGATTACTTCAGAATACTAGTTGTTCTCTCCTAAAATGGAGACCAGACAGACTTCATTCAGTGATCTTTGCCCAAGCCACAGACAGGCTTTTGTGGACAACCCTCCGCGGGAACATTGTTTTCCTTTGATTTAGAGATTTCGTTACAATGAGAGTCAAAATTTTCTTTCTCTATTAACTTTGCGCACCAACTATCACAAGATGCTGTTGAGAATGTAAAAAGCATTTTTTTTCACTTACCACCACAATTATTATTTGATGGCTTTTATTTTTATGTCTTATTTAGAACAACTAAACATCCTAGAGAGTAAAGGTATGTCTGATTTCAATTGTATTCTAGTCTACTGCAAAACCTTACACCAAACCATAAATATTTCCAACTTACGAAACGAAATCTTCCCGTAAACGCGTTTACATGACCGTAACAAAAAATTGTATTACTAATTGTAATTGGTGATTGATTCTTTGTTAGAATGTTTCTATGGAAATGGGCGTGGTTACCATGGGAACAAAAGCACAACAGTTTCCGGATACAAATGTCAGTCATGGAATGCCACAACTCCTCGGGAACACAACATCACGGGATCGATTTATAAAGAAATCACAAATTGCACCAATTTGTGCCGTAATCCAGGGGGGTTCGGCTTGCATGGGCCCTGGTGTTTCACCACGAATGAGACCGTGCAATGGGAGTACTGTGGCGTGGCTAGATGCGCCAAAGAAGGTTAGTACCTTTAGAAACTCATGATTATGACTTTAACGTTACAGGTCACATTTTCCTCCTCTAAATTCGTTTCCTCGCACCATTTATTTTAAGAATAAATTTTAAAAGAGGCACTACAATCAGCGTATCATTGAGGTTGAGCACGGCCCCTTCAGCCCCCTCGTGTTTACACCCTATGGCGAAAGTGGAAGGGAAGCTGAGCGCTTCTTAGCTGAGCTCGCACACAAAGTCTCTGTGAACAAACACATGAGCTACAGCACTGTGATTGGCTGGCTCAGAGCCAAACTCTCCTTCAACCTACTAAGATCAGCTCTGCTATGCATAAGAGGTTCAAGAGCACCCAGGCAGGAGTTTAATGTTGATGTTACTGAAGCAATAACCTCTGAAGCAACTGAAAAGATCAGATAATTAACTGTATATACATATTACATATATATTTTCTTAATTTTAGTTGTACATAGATTGTTAAATTTTTGAAATCTTTTTAGGTGAAGTTTTAATAAAGTTTCCATTTTTATTTTAAGAATGACCCCTCTGGCAAAGATTTTTTACAAATTAGCCAATCAACATGTGTATCTCCAATCCCGTCATAAGCAAACATATATTGATGACACGGTACAAAGAGGTTTCATATTTAAGTTAACCGGAAGCTAAGAGAATGGGTAGGAGATATAAAAGTCTTCTTAGAAGTAAGGCATATGGGACCTGTTAGTGAAGACTTTGTTAGAATAACTGAAAAAGGAAAGCAGCATTCGCTCAACACGTACCAAGGGAAGGTCCAGTTTTATCATACCAGTCACCATTCCTTTTCACAGGACTTTCGTAAATTGGATTGATTTGTCTGTTATAGTAAAATGAGGCTTACAACACTAACAATGAACTCGAAATTTTCAATACCGCACTCGGTAGCGCCTCGTGCGGTATTGAAATTTCTCGTTCATTGTTAGTGAACTTGTGCAGTTGAAATCCCGACAATTCACTCACTCGCTGAGTGCCTCAACGAGGGTGTGACATTCAGACCCTCCTTAACCTGTAACTACACGATTATGGAAATATCCGCCTGCGTAATGTAAATAACCCGCATCAGACAGGTCACATTGAAAACTATAAACAACGCACTGCTGATTTACAATTGGTGCTGTTTAGTGCACGAAACGCTTTTCATAAGAGCTTTAAAGCCAAATCTCAACATCCAATTACACTCCATTCGTGCGAAAGTATTTTTATAATCTTCGTACATTTGTTAATTCTTCGCGCCAAAAATCGCTTTAAATACTGTAATTTGCATCATCTGATATAATTTTTCCTTAATAATGGAGTCATGACTACTCCGAAACGTCGGATTTTATCTTTTTTGTATCGTTCGTTTGTACAGTTTTATGCTTAAAGAAATCTCTTTTAATACGAATGAAGCTATTGTTTTATTTATTAATTTATTCAACTTTCGTCGATCTTCTCATTTCATCAGCGCCATCAAGTCCACCTTCTGACTTTCGCGGTCACAACTTGAGCTCAACAAGCATTCAGGTTAACTGGGAAGATGTTCCAAAGTCGTCAGTTAATGGAATACTCCTTGGGTTTCACGTAGCTTGCAATCTAGTCAACTGCTCAGAGGGACAAGTCATGGATTTGCCACGCGAGAATCATAGCTGTGTGTTCAGAGGGCTTGAAAAATACAAGAATTATAGCTGCTGTCTAAGGGCATATAACAACTTTGGAAAGGGTTCGTGGAGTGAAGAACTCGTCATTTCAACTGACGAAGACGGTATGATGAATGGTTGATTGATGATGACTTGCTGATGCACTATAGCTAAATGACCGAGCCACGGACTTAAACTGACTAACTAGGCTGACTAGGGGTGCTTTTTTTTTTTTGGAAAGTCCAGAAACGGATTTATGATCTTGGATCAATGGATTCTTCAGCGTCAAAAAAAACGCAAAATCCGAAAAAGGATTATTTTCCATGACAACGCAAAGAAAAAAACCCAGAGGAAACAAGAAAAAATAGCATTTTTAAAACTTAAAAGTTTGTTTTAGAGAAATTCTTCAATGAAAATGCCACCAGAAAAAAAATACCTTAGCGATCGATAAAAAGAAATGACGGAAAAAATGTTTTAAGCTGTAAAAAAAGGTGCTCACAATTGCTTTCAAAAAACTTTTAGGGTAATTTCTGGTATGAAATTTGCAGGAAACCTAGCTATTTTCGACTTATTCATGTCTTCGATCGCACGGTAAACATGGCGCGAGAAAAACATTTGGGCTAAACTGTCACGTAGGGTAGCTGTTGTGTATAATTTTTGCATGGAAAACCGCTCGTCAAAAGTACTTTTTTCAAATCCTTTCC
>NC_090892.1:36382261-36387261 GCF_036669925.1 Montipora capricornis
GTCTTTTTTTCTCAAAACCTAGCCGTACAACCATGGTTAAAGTTTTGGGAATCTGTAAACAATATGAAGAAAAGACCTTCAACATTTTTTTTAAACAGATCTGTCAGACAGTTTTTCAGATATCACTAAAATAGACAAAATCAACTTTTTTGCCATTTGCAAGAAACCTGTCTGACATATTTAACTATTTATTTCGTTTATTTCGTTAAGGAAATCCTGAAATTTTAAGGTGGAGCCGACATTATTCTATGTTGTACGCTGTATACTGTTGTATTGTAAAACCCTTGCCACGTATCGAGCGTGTTATTAATTAGTTAAATTCTAAACTTGAAAACGTTTCGCCTTCCCGGCCTCTTCAGTTCTTAATATTGTTTAGGTTTCTGGATTTGTACTTGTATTTGCATAAGATCTACATGGTCTCCCATGGGAGGCAGAACGTTAATTGCAGGTGTTTGAATGTCAATTAATCCTTTTCAATTCTTGCGTGCGGTAAATACACGGTATTCCATTCTTCTTTCACGTTCATACTCTTTCTTTCTGGGATTTTTCTGATATGTATTGCTTCTGTTATTTGTCTCATCATTGAGTCTCGGTGAAAAGTTCTCACGACGTTCATTGTGAATTGCTGGATATGGCCATTGTGCTCTTTTAGACAATGACTCTGCAAAGGCGAGTTCTGTTCTTTCTCGTGTAATAACTTCATGTGTTCTTTTCCTCTCGTGTAGGCGTTGCGGGCTGTTTCTCCACAGTATTTGCTGTTACAATTGTTGCACTTTATTTCATACACAATGTTGTTCCTCGAGCAATCACCTTTCCCGCTTGATGTGCATACGAAACAGTCTTCACGTCTACAGTTTCTCTTTTTCATGGGGTTGGATCTTTGTAAAAGGGACGTGATCGAAATTCCATTCTTCTCAACCACCTTTATCTAAGTGTCGATTTATTGATCACTTGCTGTATCGTTTTCTTTAGCTCTCCATTGGGTGTGGCAGGGATGAACAGTACTGAATCGTAGTTTCCTTTCCCATACCACTCTTGTGCCTTTGATCTTTTCTTTCTTTCCCTTTCTCTCCTCTTCCATTCTCTTGGTCGGTGAAGGGGTCTCTCTCCATTCCTATCTTTCTCTAATAGGGTGTGGTATGCTGACAGGGCTGACTTGACGACTTGATGTCTGAAGGCTTTATCATATCCTGAATACTGCATCTTCGGTGTGGTGTTTGACGCATCCTCAGTTATTCTTTGCCACGGTAGGCTTGGGCTACAATTCAGGAATACTCTTAATGGTTCTTGGGTCATGACGGCGCGTTTAATTGACCACGGAAGTGCAGAGTTGGCGGGTACAACTGATTTCGATGAGACCTCCTTCGCGTAGAACTCGTGCATGATCAGATGTCTTTGGTTGCTCATATCCTCTTCTAACCACACCTTCAGGTCTAGGATAGGCATCTTGCCGTCTTTGTGGTTTGAGGGAACGTCTATTTCCAGCTAGATCGACGGATGAATATCATTGGCGATTTGTTGCAGTGTTTCCATTGTGTGTTTGTCTTTCGGTTCTGTGCGGTTGTTATCATGATTCTGCATGGTTACAATACGTCCGTCGTTGTATGTGGTGCCTGCACTTAGGGATTTCACAACAATGTTAATGTCGTCTACTTACCGTTTGTACATAAACATTTCTATGTTTAGTTGTTCAAGTCTCTTGAGAAAGGTCTTGTCCCACCATTTTATGAAGATTTGGGCTAGTACGCTAGTTAATTTCATTCCATTTGGTCCTCCTTTTGCTTGTTTATAGATCTTGTTGTCAAACGTGTAAATGTGGTTTTTCATGACAAATAGGAGGGCCACTTTGATGGCTTCTGTGAGTAATGCCAAGCATTCTGATGCTGAGGGTGTTCTGCTCGTTGGATTCCACGGTGCAAAACGTTTCTCTTGTTTCTCTTTGCGTCCACTTCCGGTTATTGTCGGGGGTCAACCTCAGCATCAACACAACAGCATCATCAGGGTCACCCTCAGCATCAACACCCTCAGCATCAGAATGCTTGACATTACTCACAGAAGCCATCAAAGTGGCCCTCTTATTTGTCATGAAAAACCACATTTACACGTTTGACAACAAGATCTATAAACAAGCAAAAGGAGGACCAATTGGAATGAAATTAACTGGCGTACTAGCCCAAATCTTCATGAAATGGTGGGACAAGACCTTTCTCAAGAGACTTGAACAACTACAAATAGAAATGTTTATGTACAAACGGTAAGTAGACGACATTAACATTGTTGTGAAATCCCTAAGTGCAGGCACCACATACAACGACGGACGTATTGTAACCATGCAGAATCATGATAACAACCGCACAGAACCGAAAGACAAACACACAATGGAAACACTGCAACAAATCGCCAATGATATGCATCCGTCGATCTAGCTGGAAATAGACGTTCCCTCAAACCACAAAGACGGCAAGATGCCTATCCTAGACCTGAAGGTGTGGTTAGAAGAGGATATGAGCAACCAAAGACATCTGATCATGCACGAGTTCTTCGCGAAGGAGGTCTCATCGAAATCAGTTGTACCCGCCAACTCTGCACTTCCGTGGTCAATTAAACGCGCCGTCATGACCCAAGAACTACTAAGAGTATTCCTGAAATGTAGCCCAAGCCTACCGTGGCAAAGAATAACTGAGGATGCGTCAAACACCACACCGAAGATGCAGTATTCAAGATATGATAAAGCCTTCAGACATCAAGTCGTCAAGTCAGCCCTGTCAGCATACCACACCCTATTAGAGAAAGATAGGAACGGAGAGAGACCCCTTCACCGACCAAGAGAATGGAAGAGGAGAGAAAGGGAAAGAAAGAAAAGATCAAAGGCACAAGAGTGGTCTGGGAAAGGAAACTACGACTCAGTACTGTTCATCCCTGCCACACCCAATGGAGAGCTAAAGAAAACGATACAGCAAGTGATCAATAAATCGACACTTAGATAAAGGTGGTTGAGAAGAATGGAATTTCGATCACGTCCCTTCTACAAAGATCCAACCCCATGAAAAAGAGAAACTGTAGACGTGAAGACTGTTTCGTATGCACATCAAGCGGGAAAGGTGATTGCTCGAGGAACAACATTGTGTATGAAATAAAGTGCAACAATTGTAACAGCAAATACTGTGGAGAAACAGCCCGCAACGCCTACACGAGAGGAAAAGAACACATGAAGTTATTACACGAGAAAGAACAGAACTCGCCTTTACGGAGTCATTGTCTAAAAGAGCACAATGGCCATATCCAGCAATTCACAATGAACGTCGTGAGAACTTTTCACCGAGACTCAATGATGAGACAAATAACAGAAAGAAAGAGTATGAACGCGAAAGAAGAATGGAATACCATGTATTTACCGCACGCAAGAATTGAAAAGGATTAATTGACATTCAAACACCTGCAATTAACGTTCTGCCTCCCATGGGAGACCATGTAGATCTTATGCAAATACAAGTACAAATCCAGAAACCTAAACAATATTAAGAACTGAAGAGGCCGGGAAGGCGAAACGTTTTCAAGTTTAGAATTTAACTAATTAATAACACGCTCGATACGGGGCACAGGTTTTACAATACAACAGTATACAGCGTACAACATAGAATAATGTCGATATCCAACTTTGCCTATGCAAGAATCAAATGTCTGACTAAGTTATAAGGTGGAGTCGTACAGCTACAATTGTAGTTTTCGAGAAAATGGCCTTTAAATGTCCGGTCTCCAGTCCCCCCTCCAGGAGCTCGGTCACTATATTTAGCATCTTCCCCTGATTTGCAGTTATTTGTTGGGTAAAATTAAATTTGACATTAATTGTAGTGAGTGACTAACACCTCAGAAGAGACATTCCGTTGCTTTAATTTCACAGATTTCAAAATCTTTATCCTCTTCTTCGGATAACTGTAGTAAGCCACCTTAAATAAAGTTCCTTATCCCTTATGATCATTCAACACACAAAGACATACATGGTGGAAATGAGTCTGAAGTAAATTAATTTGAATCCACGTAAGTCTTCTACAGTTCGATAGCATTAATGTTTTATTTTTCTGAACATTTATAAAGAACGGAAGACTAATTCTTTGGTAAAAAATAGGCATACTGATAAAAATCTCGAAGGAGATGTTTCCATATTATAGCACCTGTTGAAAACTGTTTGAGCACTTCTTTTTGTTTGCTATTTTGCGGTTTCATTATCCTGGGATTAAAACTTTTCCACCTATTAATATTTTTTCACACTTAAGTTATCCAAAGTACATTTCCTTTTTTCATCGTTGCGTGTTGATAAAAAAAAATTGCAACTTGTATGATTTTATTATTAATTGGATTCCTGTGGCCCCTATAGTTTTACCATAAAACCTGGCATCTTTCTCCTCCACGTGTAACGCCTCCACCGCCCCAACAGACTTACCACGATGCAAAAGGTAAGAAATAACAATTCTGTATCAACTCGAAAACAAGCCCCCATTCAGAGGTGATTGACCAAAAGTCCTTAACCCCCTCCCTCCAAAAAAGTCTGAGCTAACAGTTGCAAAATTAGCAGCGCAACAAATATTATCAAAAAAGAGACAACATTTTCAAGTTTGCAAAACGTGTTTCGACATTCCGTTGTCTTCTTCAGTAGCAGTAATTAAGTTCTACAGTTTGAATTTGAATTTGAACAAACCACCGTTAATTCAAATTGTTAAATGTACTCTCAAACGGAATTCTTTGACGTGTTTTTGTAACGCAAAAAAGCAACCTTACGTATTCTGAACGATGGTTTGTTCAAATTCAAATTCAGACTGTATATTAACTAACTGCAACTAAAGATGATATGTCGAAACATTTTTTGTAAAGTTGAAAATGTTTTGTCCTTTTTGAGAATCCTGATACTGAGCAAGTATTATCGTATTGTCGACCCCAAATTGGTTGAATAGCATTTCTTCTCAATTCTTCTTAGGAGCAATCACAGCTGCAGTGTTGTCCGG
>NC_090892.1:36394761-36404761 GCF_036669925.1 Montipora capricornis
GTTTTGCTAGTGTTTATCCGCTGGATAGTTATTTACCCGGTGGATAGCCTTTAAACTGGGGCCAGGTCTCCAATCATTGAGGTAACAGTTGACGTATATCTGTAGTCGTTTTCCAATGGGAGCTCATGGAATAATTGTTAACTGGAATAAAGAAAAAGATAAGACAGATAACAGCGAATTGTACATTATCCATTCCGCTGACTTAATTAGCATTGCATAAGTGATCTCTACCGAAGAACACGACAAGGGACCCCGAGAACTAAATCCTTCACAGAAAGGACGGGAGGGAGGGCCGATGCTTTTCAACGACACCCTTTGCGAACTGATCACCTCGCATAATTGCATCCGCTTAAATAATGCCTAATACGTCATCGCGAGGCATAGTGAATATTACATGAGTGTGAATATAATGATGTTCTTTAATTTAAGAGTTAACGATTTCGCTTTTGTTTCCTGTATTTTTTATTTGTCACATTGTACTACATGTATCAACTATTCAGCTCGCTGCGTTAAAAATTTCTTTGTACTTATTGCAAGTTTGCTTAAGTGTTATATTAATTGATTGCTAGTTTTGTCTGGTCATTTTCGGTCAAAGTATGAAGACAATGTTAAAGGAACCATGCAATCAAGCATCAACCGGTAGGACACTGGAGCTCTGCCTGCCCCTGCATGACAACAGCGATCGGGGATTCCAATCACCGGCATTCCTATTCTTCAAACTCCACCACCCAAGTAACATTTAAGCTTGTGTGTTATATCGTGAGGGTTGAGTGCAACAAAAGAAGGGTATTGCATTACACCGGGATCATACAAACAATAGATTTCAACGGACCATTCAACTAATTCTTAATTATAACATACCTAGTAAATGTTCTTGTAATCCCATAGGCAGCCCAAGCTCGCGTCACTACAGACAGCCGTTGAGAATTTAAACGCGTTATAAGACTTTGTATGTGAAAATACAGTCGATTATAAAGCCTAAAAAATGCTCAATTTAACGTTCCTTCAATAAAATGAATCAAAATGACTCACCTCTGCTGTATTCTTGTGCCTTTTGGAGTTCATTTCACAGTTTCGCGAAGTCCGTGTTTTTTCAATGTTCTAAGACGAAGTCAAGGCTGCACACTAAGATTTCGACCGTTGTCAACTCAGAGGCGGTTTGCAACTCGAAAATCCATCCCAGCCAAGATTTTTTCACGCAAAGCTAAAGCCACATCATTTGCGAACCTCCATGAATGTTTCGTAGTCAAAAATCCCCACGCACGTGGCTGGAAATGAGCATTTTCTGCTTCGATTTCCACGATAGCTGATGAATTTAACTGCTTATGATCGCCGCACGAGACACGGAGCTTGGGTCCGAGGTCAAATTAACTCCACCCGACGAGGTACAGTCATTACAACACTTACCCCATCCGCACAGCGGCTTCTCGTAACCATGGAGCTGTTACGAGAAGCCGGGTATGGGGTAAGTGTTGTAATGACTGTACCTCGTCGGGTGGAGTTAATTTCACCTCGGACCCAAGCTCCGTGTCTCGTGCGGCGATCATAAGCAGTTAAATTCAGCAGCTATCGTGGAAATCGAAGCAGAAAATGCTCATTTCCCACCAAGTTCTTGGGGATCTTTGACTACGAAACATTCATGTAGGTTCGTAAATGATGTGGCTTTATCTTTGCGTGAAAAAATCTTGGCTGGGATGGATTTCCGAGTTGCAAACCGCCTCTGAGCTGACAACGGTCGAAATCTTAGTGAGCAGCCTTGACTTCGTCTTAGAACATTGAAAACACGGGCTTCGCGAAACTGTGAAATGAACTCCAAAAGGCACAAGAATACAGAAGAGGTGAGTCATTTTGATTCATTTTATTGAAGGAACGTTAAATTGAGCATTTTTTAGGCTTTATAATCGACTGTATTTTATTTCCCATACAAAGTCTTATAACGCGTTTAAATTCTCAACGGCTGTCTGTAGTGACGCGAGCTTGGGCTGCCTATGGTAATCCAATACGTAAGCGTGCTTCAATTTTCCTCTAAGCATAGTTAATAGAGAGGAATGGTTTAGAAGCTCGGCAAACATCAAATGAACAGACAAAGATGCCAAGATTTAGGTTGGAAAGTCCATGACCGTGCACAATATTTTGTTTTGCGCTCATAACCTAGGCATGAATTACGTAACCAACACTTTTCTATTGGTTAGTTCCTCAGTACAGAGTAAACAACTATTGTGTTTTGTGCACGGTCGAGGCCAAAAAAGAGAACAAAAACCTACAACAAAGAAATTTGTCGGGTTTCATAACCATTCCCCTCTATTAACTATGCTCTGGGCTATGCTGATGATACCAGCAAGCAAATGCCTGGCGAAGTTGTTTTCAGGCTTCCAAGAAGTAAAGAGAAACTCTATTCATTTACGGTTGTGTCGAAAAAGAAAGCGGAGCCAATTCTTAACTTAACTTAAGCCGTGTTCACACTCAACGTTGATTATGATCAACTGAAGTGTAATTCAGGCTACCATATTCCATTCAATTTTATTCAGTTATGGTTGCGTCCACATCCGCGAAAGTTCAAATACAATAGGCATAGTAACCTCGCAATGTGAGACAAAATAGCGCCGTATTGCGCGGCTACCACGATTACCATCACCATGCTTGGGGTGAGAAGAAAACCAAAGATAACTTCCGAGAACAGAAGAAGACGAATCCAAATCTTGGTTTAATGAAGCGATTAGAAGTTTCGTCTGCTCATACCACCACGAGTTCAACATTCTGTTCAAGTACGCACTGTAATTACTTCAAACAACCCCCTTGAGGTTGTTTGAAATAATTATAATCCAATTGTAATCACGTACTGTAATTAGTTGATTTGAAACCATTGGAAACTCAAGTAGATTATAATTCCATCATACTCGAGGTCTAATGTGAACACGGCTTAAATTAGTCAATTCTTAACTTTCTCATGAAGTCACAGAGAAACGGCGGCCATATTTTTGACAAAGCTAATATACTCCGGGACGCTGAGTCTATTTTTATGCTGACGTTTTCCTTTGTCTCGGTGATCAAACATGACCGCCGATAGTAGTATATAACGTAGGAGTTTTGCTTCCAGCGGATGATGAGGATCGTATGGATCCATCTATATCTTTAGTCTTTAGTCCCTCCAAGAGATTCGGATTGATCCCGGCTCGATCGACATGATGCCTTTGTCGCAAACCCCCACTTATTGTCGATCACGTGATTAAAAAGCCAGAATTAAAGCAAACGGAGATGCCGCACCAAATTAAGAAATCATATTATTATAAAGTTTCGATATAACGCACGCTCTGGTTTATTATAGTAAAATTGCACGGCTGACGCCACTCGTAGAATTCGAAAAATAAATTTTTCCAAACATTTTAGCCGAATGCGTGAGGAAATTAAGAAATTCTTTATTTCATAATAAATAAAGAAACCTCTCCTGTGATCTGTTCTGTTGCAAAGCACTTAACAAGCAGATAGCGCACTCAAGAAGTAGGGAAAACTCTCGACTATGTTTCGTCTTTCCCGTACACTTCTTGAGTGCTCTAACCGCTTCCTGCGTGTTTTGCAACAGAACAGATCACAGGCTAGGCTTCTTTATTTGCTAAACCAAACTGGAGTGAAGCATAGAAAATACATGTGCGGTGAATATGACATGTTCCACATTTGCCTCTCCTTGGTGGAGAAAGTTGTCAAAGACGAACTGCCGCAGCCTATGGTTCGAAAAGACAGCAGTTCATCGCGTAACGGCATAAAATAATTTATCTATGTGTATTTGCGTTTTAGATCCACACCCCCTTGTTACACCCTATGCTGCTTCATCACCGGATTGGCTTGAGAGAATCATCGCTACTCATAACTACGAGATAGTGGAAAATGATGTTTCAGTCACCTGTCAGGGGGTACCCTACATCAACATCGCTCCGAATGGGTCTCTGAAACTTCCTCCGTATCTGAGGAACATTTTCCTGGAGTTTGAAAGATATTACGAGAACACGCGCTATCAAAGGCTGAAACGGTATGTAATGACAAACCAACAAAGATATGATACACCCCTAAGCAGCAGAGAGGTTTCTTAAGCACAGTCCACGTTTAGTAGGATTAGGTAAATGGGGATGGGCAGTGTCGCCTTCACAAATGTGATTGTCAACTCTCCACCATCCACCATACATCATTATTATCTACTTTCTATTATAATGATTGCAGTTTCCCAGTTTCTCCGATAAGTGCTATGGAAAGCGGAGTGCGAGGCAAACAGAAGCTAGCATGAAAGTGTGAACAAGAAAAGAGGGTGCTCTATCTTTCTTATCATTGCACCCTACTTTTTCGTATTATATAGGATTAATTCACTCTTTAACGCTTTTTGCATTGAAAAGATGAAAAAAGTTATAAAATGATAATTTTAAATTCATAAATGAAAAATACTATAGATAAATCAATCTTACAAACGAACATAAAAAAAAATAAAATAATTTAAATTTAACCAGAGTACAAGTAGTTTGCGAGATATTTTATCGCGAAATTATTAAACAAACGCAAGTAAATCGATTGTTGCTCCGTTGAGTTTTGGCTGCGGGAGCGAGCGGCTGCGAAGCGACGAAGCTGCGAGGGAAGGAATGTGGAGGGAAGGAATGTGGCAGGGAGGGTATTACAATTAATACACGTTTAGCAGAAGGGAAAGTTCAATTATACTTTTATTGCTTCTTTAAAAGTGCTACTAGGATTAAAAAATCACCCCTTTTGTTCTTCAGATTTTGAAACTGCGATTGCTCAACACTTGACTGGAAATTTTCAGCTTTGGTTTCTATCCAAAGGCCATTTACTTTGAGTGTAAGTTTTGGATTTCACGGTCTGCGATTACTCACGTTCCAAACTGACCGATTGGACCTCAGAGGGTTGGATCTAGGGAAAAGTGACTTCATTTACTCACTAGCTTAAAGTTTCAGCTTGTAAACTCAGCTTAATGTATATGCAAAACACGAGTTTAAAAGTCTGAAAGCCCGAAACTCCCGTGCTGCATACTAGTTCAACCGCGTCCAGACGCATTACATTCTCAAACTATTAAGTCTTTGACGTCAAAAGTGTACTCGATCCAGCTCTCTCAATATTTTAAAATTAGTAATGGCGGACCATTAATTAGATTGAAATAGGAAAATTCCAGTCAAAATAAGCAAGTATCTTTTTGAAATCCAAGGAAAAAAAGATTTGAATTTGTTTCATAGCACCACTTTAATCCCCTTTTAACGACTTTCTTGAATAAACGACGGATTAACGTCGTTTGGCACATCTTAAGAAAGACTTACTCAACGTTTGGCTTTATCAACGGAGTTGATAATGTAAAATGGCCACCGTACAGAGACTCTAAAAGCTGACGCTTCTAGCGTTAGCCCTTCGTCAGAGCGAATCGAGAAATTGTGGGTTACATGTAGTTTCTACAGTAGAGTAGGAGTTAAGCAATTGGTGGTAACATAACAACGTGAAAAATAGGAATATATCAGTTAAATGAAAAGTGTTCGTTCATACCGTGAGGATTAAGGGTGCCGATTTGGAAGATGAATTTTTGTTCCAGATTCTTGCGGCTTTCCGTCGTACCTAGATGTAGGGAAAGGCCGCGGATAGCCATGTGTTTTTTGGAGTGGTTAGGGATATTCAAATGACGAGCGACTGGCTTAGATGCACCCTTGTCATTCTTCTCAACATCGCGAAGGTGTTCGCGGAATCGGTCGCCTAGTCGTACCTGTCCCGCCAATGTATAATTTATTGCATAACGTACAGGTTATGCAATAAATGACATTTGCGGGGGTACATGTGAAACGACCGGAGATCTTAACAGATCGCTTAGGTCCCGATATCTTGGTAGTGTTAAGAGTGAAAAGACAAGTTTTTCATCGTGAGCGCACACATTTGAAAGTGCCGGGTTGCTCGTTATTTTTGAGCGCGCTTCTAACTAAAAAGTTGCCTACGTTTTTGACGCGATTGAATGAAATAAGTGGAGGTTGCGAAAAGATTCTACCATTCTCAGGATCATTTTGGAGTAACTTAAAATTATTAAGAATGATACTTTTCACCGCGTGATTATGAGGATGGAAAGTGAGGATGAATGGAATTCTGTCATCATTATCTCTATGTGACATTTTTAGTGCTGACTGTCGATCAAATTGTTGGGCGCGATGATGGCCCGCTTTAACCACAGAGACAGGATTGCCACGTTTTTCGAAGAACTGGCACATCTCCTCTGATTTGCTGGAAAAATCCGAGTCATCACTACATAGACGTCGAAGTCTAAGAAATTGAGGATAAGGAATGGAGTTCTTGACATGTAATGGATGTGACGATGAACATAACAAATAACTGTGAGAATCTGTAGGTTTGTAGTGCACACTGGTACATAGCACGTTGCCACTAATCGAACTTTGATATTTAGGAAAGCCACTGAAGTTTCTGAAATTTCCCAGGTATATTTAAGAGCCGGATTAAGAGAATTGATGGGGGTTTATATTGATCGAGTTCTTCTCTGCTGGATAAAATAGCGCCGATGCAGTCGTCGATGTAGCGGCCGTAGAGAACTGACTTCCTCCTTAATGGAGGCTTCATAATTCCACGTTGTAGCCTCGATTAAACAGATCTTCCGATCTCTGTTTCTTGATTACGACAAAAGGCGCAAGTAAATTTTTTAACTGATCGTGGTGTGCCAAATGACGACTGTTTTGGAGTGCTTGTGAGGGCGGATAAAATCATAACTTATGTAGTAATGCAATTTTGGTGATATCTTTTTTCTAGCGGAAGACGTTTCATCGGATGGACCTCGGACGCGAATGATGGTCTCTTATATGATACACTTCAACGTGGAATACCGGTTCCATCTGTTTCTCCCAAAAGTTTGACTCCCAAAAGTTTGAGCCGGGAACCAGCATACCAAACAACAGTTGAAAATTCCCGTGAAGGACTCAAGCGACACTCTATTAGTTTGGGTGAGCTGAGAGGCGTCAGGGAGGCTGTTCACGATAAATTTTGCATCACGCAACCAGTAGAGATAGATAAGGTTGAATGGACAACAAGTCACAATCGCCGGCGCTTTTCTGTTGATCTTGGTGAAGTCCGAGAGTTTATTGCAATGACAGAGATGAAATCGACTCCTACAGAAAACCCGGCCGTCGCTGATCACTGGCCAGCAGACATGCGGGAAACACATCAAAGTGGAAGCCTCGCTAACCAGCTACCAGGGACTTATGTCTGAGTAGATTATTACAGTAACACTTAACAGATGTATCTTTACGGGCTGAAGATAAGAATCACTGTTATACCGAGAAACACAACAACCGAAAGGCATGTTGCTGTGTAGTCTGGACAGGGTCGATTTAGACTTGTTGTCCACCTCTTAAAAGAAAGTTTCTCCTCTTAAAAATATGCGACTTTCAGAGAAATTTGCTCAAACTCTCTGGCTCAAACCATTATTAATTTCAGGATTTTTAAAACTAGTGATCCAGTTTCGCGTCATCCAGTTGAACGTTTAAATTTAGGAAAGTATTTTGACTGTTCGTCTGAATTGACAAGGCACGTTTCAAAGTCTCACACCGGTGAGTGTATATGATGCATTACACGCGGAAGATAAGAATCGCGGTTATGCGGATAAACTTTAGGGAGTACAGAAGTTAAGCACTCCACTCTCTTCCCATAAGTGTACAAACATGTGGCCGGGGTTCAACTCCCAGACCGGGTTGAGATTTCAAATGCAACAAAAGGTGTTTTTCAAACAACACCTGTAGTTTTGAGGGACATGATTTTCAAATGTACCCAAATTCAATCCATTTCAATTCTCTCCAGTTTTGTCCATCTATGTGCCTTCTTAGCTTCTCTGTGTTTTGTTAGAGTTCTTCTATACTTTTGAACAGTTATTTTGATATTTTAGTTAATTCTATGACCATTCGATCAGTGCTGAAATTGCCTAAAATTGCGTGACCTAGCCCCTTTAAGCAATTGTCTTTTTATAGACGCCTGAAGAATTCAGGTGACATTAACAGCCCGGGATTCGCACCCACGACCTCTGTAATGCCGGGGCAGTGCTCTTATCAACTGAGCTATGAAGCCATTCAGTTTAGAGTCGGTCAATTTTGTTGGCCTGAATATTTGTGAAGCGTCTGATACTTGTACCTGTCTCCTGTTGTCAATAGTTAGAACCAGGCTTAAGTAATATCAGCTTTGGCTAATAAACTGGAAAAAGCAACCTGTAAATGATCATTCAACAAAAATAAAGCTGCATTATTTAATTGTCTTATTATTGTAGGATTCCTGAAGTCTCGCGTGGATTCGTGAAAATTCCAACAAGCGCGTGGCTTCCTGCAAATTCCTACAAGCGCCATAACCGTTCATTATAAACAGGATGAGGGGATAGCAATCACATACTAGGACCACTTTCCTTTAAAGCGATGTGAAATATAACACACGTATTAACACTATATACTATGCCTAAATGGAGCCTTAAATGAAATTCCCATATTACAAACAAGAAAGCAATCAAGAGAACTGAGAATTCTTAACCCGTAACGGTGCCCAGTCGTAGATCATTTGTTAGGGCACATCTATCAATTATCTCTTTCAGTACTGACTATTTTTACCGTATGTATACGCTTCAAGGAATTTTACACTTTGGCTAAAATCAAACACACATACTATGAAATACATATATATTTTATGCACAAAGTGTTAAACTTAATTTTTTTGGTCCTGAAATTTATTCCAATTATGCAGTGCCTGTTTGGGCATATGCATTGGCACATCTCAAAAAGCGCGCAGAAAAGAGTCGTAAGTATTCTCTAGCTATGAGACAAGACGCTATGGATTTTTTCTTTATTTATTTATTTATTTATTATTATTATTATTTTTAATAATTTCAAAACAAATACTACACTACGAACAGCACTATATATAATGCACTACTTACAATACTTTACTTGCAATGCACTTCGTTTGCAGCTAACAACACTACTTCGTGTCACAAGCCGCTATGGATGCTTTCAGCTTCAATACGCTGGTGAATGGAAGAAGGGATGTAATACGTATCGCTTACAGAGAAAAGTTAAAATACATGGAGCATACATTAACTTCCCTTCTATCTAGAGAAAAACCGATAGTCAATTATTAAGTATAATCTAAGATCCAAGATAAATTTCAAGAGATATCTTTATGGAGAAAGGCAGACTGGGAAGCGTAGAACACAGCGTTAGCAGTGGTTTTTATTATATTTTAACTTTAACTGTATATTGGCTTGATTTAAGGAGGCTCGAAAGGGTTTCAACTCCTAGAAGACTCTCCGTTTCGATCGAACTAGATCCTCCGTGAGGGTACACTGGGTTGCCTGTGGGTACGTGCACCGTTGCAGACAATTTTTTTCAAGTCTGGGGGTCATTAAGACCATTTAAGGGGTCACCCAGAATCCTTATCAGATCCTTTTCTGAGGTTAAAAACCTGGCTACCGGCCCATTAATTAATCATTTGTCAGAAAGAAGAAATTCCTGTCCTCTTTAGAAAAAAAAAGACACGCATTGCTTATGTGTTGTTGTGAAGTAACACAGCGATTTATTCCATATAAAATGTCAATTGAGCTGTGTGTTGTCTTCCAGGAGATTCAAGTTGTCCTTGCATAATATGTAGCTCTAACAGTGCACGATATTGTTTTGGTATTGTCTATCATTGTAGTGCCAAAGTAGAAGTCTTGGGTAAATAGCCTGAGAAAACATGTGGTTACTAGCAAAGTACTGAACCCAGAAAGATTAAAGAAAATAAATGGGAAGTGGGAAACATTGGCTTCTGGGCTGATATGTTGATAATTTTCAAGCTCCCTCACAACTTCTTTCACCACAAGTTTAAGCGTGCCCCCTGAGCATCTGACAGGTTTGTAATACTAAAGTTTACTAAAGTTAACCCCTAGGGGTCCGGCGGGGTTAGTATCTGGATGTGTTAACCTCAAACATATACTCCTTCGTAAAACAGAAGC
>NC_090892.1:36409761-36412261 GCF_036669925.1 Montipora capricornis
CCCAAAGCAAGTCTCATCATGTATTTTTGAACCTAGAGCTTCATTTAGCTAGGGAAATAAGCGAAAGCCAAAAATGAAAATGTCCTTTACAGTGAAGACCATCCGAATAGCCGGAGAGAAAACCTTAAAAAGAAGTTATTGACAACAATTTTCAAGTGTTATTCTTGGAGTCAAAGCACAGTTACAAGTCAGCAAATCTTGAAAAAAATATGCAGGCTATAGCACATTTATCAACAGCAGAAGGCAAGAATGGAAAAATCACAGACTTTAAAACTTTTTGCTGTTTCAGGCAGTTTTTGTGTGGCTGGAATTTTCTGTTCCAATAATGTTCAACATGTGCATCAACTGGTTATTTTTAGGGTATTATTATTATTATTATTATTATTGAAGGAATTCTTGTTTCCCTTCTTAAGAAACTGAAATGGTTGGTGTATTTTTTACATTGCAGAATTATGAGCTGGACACCTCTACATGATATTGTTTTGTGTAAGGAGATCATATTTGTGAATCCATACAGTGCCAAAAAAAAGTCTGTTCAACGTAGTGCATTGTGGCAGAAAATTGCTGACAACCTTAACAGTGTGAAAGATCCTCATTTTATTGTTGACAAGAGAGCAGTTCGAGACCATATTGGAATCCTTATTCAAAGATTTAAGAGGCAAGAAGCTCAGGAGTTGAAAGAAAGTGGAATAACCCCAGAGCGTACCGAGCTAGATGCTGCAGTTGAGCAAATTATAGCCATGGAGGAGTCAGCTGACACTGAGATGCAGGAGGCAATTGATGAGAACAAGTAAAAGCTAGAGGCAGACAGGAGAAAGGCAGAGGATATGCGAGAAAAGGCGATGGAAACAATGGGAAAAACTCAAAAGCGGAAATCAGAAGAAGGAAGCAGCAAAGCAAGGAAGAGCAGGAGAAGTGGAAGTGAAGCAGTTGAATATCTCAAAGAAAGAGCAGCTGAAGATCTCAAACTGAAAAGTCAAGAAATTGAATTGAAAAAGCAAGAAAAGGAGCAGTTGCAAGCCCTCCAAACTCAACAAACACAGATGTTTAAGTCCATGCTAGAGCAACAGCAGGCACAGCAGAAGCAAGAAAAAGAGAGTATGGCGCAAATGTTCAAAACCATGATTGACCAACAACAACAGCAGCAGAAACAAGTTCAAGACATGCAAAATTTGTTTTTGATTCAACAGCAAACTCAATCTCAGGCTCTGATGGGAATAATTGAAAAACTTGTACCCAAGTGACCTTGTTGAGGCCTGAAACTACATTTGCTTAGTTGTTTTAAAAGACATGATGTGATTTTCTTGTTGGGATTTTATAAAGGATGTGATTAAGGAAGACATCAGGAAGGGAAATGATGAACATTCACCATAACAAGCTTTTAGTCACCCCTGCAATTTTTTTTACTGTCCATCCATTGATATTTAGCATTTGTATGATCCTCTGTGCATGCAATTCATTCACCCCAAGAACTGCTACTTCTGATTGAAAACATATGTTTTAAGCATGTGTTAAATTTCTGTCATTTGCAATAATGTGAATTGCCCAAAAATTGGTGCCATGTATTGGGATAATTTGCACATGGCCATATGTATTGATTGATTCATTTATCTTAAAAGCAAGAGGCAACTTGAAATCTACCCCTCCCCCCAGTTTTTGTTAATGTGTTAAGATTAGGTCGGTAATATTTTATGAGATCATAGAGTACAAATAATTGGTAAACAATTTCATGTCTTATGCCATTAAACCTTTAAAAAAGGTAGACTAAAAAGAAGCATTAATTGTACTTTTCTCCAGAAAATTGTTTCAATCTTAAATTAATCTTTTTACAGTAGCTACAACATTTCTCTTCAAAAAGTTACAACACCTTTTCAATGTTTGCGGTGTAAAAAGGCTCACAACGTTGCAATGACTTAGCATATATTAAAGTTTATCATTATATGGAACACTATTCTTCCTTTTTGGCTGGATGTTTTATCAAGTCCATTTAGAACAATCAAGCAAAATAATCCTCTAGTGATGGAGGATCTAAATCAAAAGACTGAGATGTGGTATTTCCGTAGAGGCATGTCAGTGCATTGTGCAGAATCCCACAGACAATATACATTTTTCCCACTTGACTTAGACCTATTTTTAAATTCTTTTTAAAGTCTAAAAATTTAAAATAGTTCACTATCTCCCCGAAAAGCCACTCAACAGAGCTGCGAACAGCACTCATGGAATGGTTATAAGCCTGCATTTGCGGGGTTAAAACTCGATGCCTGTAAGGTGCCTGAAGATGCACCCTAAGGGGGTAGGCTGGATCTCCATAAATACACATAGCCTGTCCAGTGGTTGAAAAAGCATGTGTTTGGAGGCTGTCATACAGGTGTGATTCTGCCAGCATTGCTGCATCGTGCATTTTTCCTTCTGTTGAATGAAAAATAAAATGCAGTAAAACATCAAAAAGAGAGCTCAAACATCATTAGTTTACTTTCAATTCAAAAAAGATTTGAGTGAA
>NC_090892.1:36417261-36419761 GCF_036669925.1 Montipora capricornis
AGGTAAACTTAGGTCATTTTGTTCAGCAGACTGACTGACGTGCCCTTAATAAACTATTTTCACATTGAAGTCTCGTGTTAGTGTAGTCCAGGATTGTTACCAATTTTGATAACCAGTACCAAAACAAACCATTAGCCAATCACTGCTCAAATTCTCTTCCACGCGACATTAATGATCACCAACGGCGTGAAAACTCAATATGGCGCACGATAGGGCGTAAATCGGGGCAAAGAGGCAGGAATTTTCAATGCTGATATGACAGTGAAATGCATAGAATGTGGAATGTTTGGGAAAAGTTATTTCGAGGCATTATTTTCAATACCTAACCTAACAACTGTTCCGAGTGAACACAGTAAAGGAGACGACAACAGTTAAGCTAAAATGCACTGTTTATTCTTCGATACTGGGCATGAAAATTTCATCAGTCATCAGTCTTCTTCTTTTAATAGGGAGGCGAGGATGGGTAAATCTGTATAAAATAAAAAAGAAACGGCTCTTAAATTCAGTGCCGAATGCAGAGGAAGCGATGGTCCAACGAAGGGGAAAATTACGTTTTATTTACACGTTACGACATTAATATTGCCAAAGCCGCTGAAATGACTCTCTGTATGTGTGTGTACGGCTTAAATACCAAAAACATGTTACCGTACGAACGTGTTTGTAGCACGTCTTTGCACAACTTCGAGCAAAATTTCAAGGATCATTTTTTTTGTTCTAAAGTAAGAGAAATGTATGATACTTTCAAATGGGCTTTAGTATTAATTTCTCTAGAACGTACTAAACTTTAGACAGAAACACATCATTCAACCAAATTAAAAAAAAAGTGTAAATAAAATAGAAATGAGAGTCCACTTAATGAAAATAATGAAGATGCAAGAAACCACATTCGATGAATTAATACACCAAAACTCCAAATCATAAAATGACCAAAACAACAATTTAAACAATTAAACATCCACTGTATTCGGTGATTTAGCCAAATGAAGTACCCTCTTAGTTACCAGCCCTGTGATACTGTGTTGGTGTTTCTTACATGTACAAAGTATTTTAAGTTTTATAATATTTATTATATTTTGTCAATGACAATCTTTCTTTACTTGCCTCTTTATGCAATAGCATGACATCATCAGATGTGGCAGAGAAATCATCTAGGAGATGCTGTTTCAGTCTTTGCTTCTTCCAGTCTTTAGGGCCATTTACTGTTAATGAATTTTAAAATAAGTATGATCAAGTAACAACATTTATAAAAATGTTCAATTAAAATTAAACCACTCAATTAAAATAAGAGTATGCAAGTACATATGTTGTCAAACGTGTTACTTGATTATGAAAACAGTCAGCCCACCCCTCCTCTTTCCTGCAATTGACTCTAGCTCAGATTAATGTGCCAACTGGAGCTTTATTGGATGCCGAAACAATGGGTTCTTTTGTTCGGTGGTTGGCTTTTTTAAATATCAAAAGAAATTTGATGTCAATGTTTGTAAACAGATATCTTCCTTATAAAAGGAATTTTATAATTATGAAAAGCAGTCCCCATTAAAAAGCTGTCAATGTGAAGAAAATCTGGTCCACAATCTTTCATCAAAATATATTTTGTTCAATTTACATGCAAAGTTGAAAATCCATAGACTCCGTACTAAAAAAAATCTCCATATACACACACACACACACACAAAGGATTTCAAATTCCAGGGAGAGGAAGGGTGCAGAAAGACCAAAACACTCAAAGAAACCTCATTAGAATTTCCAGATTGGTGAAGGGGTGTCAAAATGCACCTTTTGTGGGGGAGGAATGGACATTTTATGGAACTACACATTGAAGAAAAAATCCTGCTAAATATATCTCAAGGCTTTTTCTAAAAAACAGTTGTCAGGTTTAATTAAGCTACTGCATAATTGTACAAAATGTTAATGTTGATAAACAAAAAGGAAAAAAAAAACATTTTATGTTTATTAACACAGCTAATAGATAAAGAATGGTTTCTTCATGCATTTCAGTCACTCTTCAGTCCTAACAATTTGGGGATTTGGTAATGATTAAAATAGTCCCCATAATGGACAATTTAAACAGAGAAGAGACTTGCAAAAAATATTCAAAATCACAAAATGTAGGTGGTAGGATTCATAAATTATAAATTGTGGCATTTGCATTACCTTGGTGCAAGCTTCTCATCTCTTTGCAAAACTGCATCATGCATTGGTACCAACCTCTGTACAACACACACATGTCAAGATGCAGCATGCTTATCTTTGCACCCAGTCCACTTCTTTAACAAAACCTGATCATTATCTATGGCAGTTAGATTGTCTCCTTCTGGCATAGCAGGGAACCATTTAACCAGGATTTCATAATGTTATACTGACGACCCGGATGAAGTTTTCCATAAATATCCACTGCCATTCTGCTGCGTGCAATTGAATGCATAACCAGGTTGGATCCAAACATAATGGAACTAAAGTTGTGTTTTGCTACACTTTGCAGGGGATCAACGGCCATCAC
>NC_090892.1:36427261-36447261 GCF_036669925.1 Montipora capricornis
AAAATGCGTTACCTCTAAACTGAGTGGCCCTAGTAAAACTCAAAACAAATGGCTTACTGCCTGCCAAATTACTTGTTCTAATTCCATTAACTGGAAAGTGATACACAAACTCCCCTTTAGTTACACAAAAATATCGAAATTTATAATTTTTCAGTTTAAGTTTCTTCACAGAAGAAAAATTTTCAATATTGGTCAATTGAAAATCTCATATAACTGAAACCTAATAGCTCTTTATCATCGGCTGTAGTCCTTGGTCTAAACGTCAATTTCTTTTCTAACACAAAACAATATCTCTATTTCCTGGTTGCTAGATATTACATTTGGACCTGCAAGATGCGCGAAACAAGTCCTAAGATGGAAGGCTTTCCAAACTTTCTATCTACTTTTAGCCTTTTGGAAATTAGCCCTAAACCCCCATAAATGGATTATATAACAAACTAGACAGAAGCCATGTGATATCCCTCTTTGTTTTTGATCTGACGAACGTATCATTGATTCAAATATTTCCTTCCTTTTATCCAAGAACAATAATTATAATTTTAACAATAAGTAATACTACTGTTAGTTAACTCAGAAGGAAATTTTCAGTATTGGCAATACATAATATTATTATGAATGAAGTAATGTTAAGTAATGTAGTAATACAGCAATGTTGTAGTAATGTAGTCATGTAGTAATGCAGTAATGTAGTAAGGTAGTCACTGCTTACGAGCCAGAAGGCCCATCAGGCCGGCGCTTATCTGCGGTTTCCGTAGCATGAAGCGACTAGGAGTATTTATACTCCCCCCTGGATGGGATGCTAGTCCATCGTAGGGTTACCCCCAGCATTACGCCAGTACCTATTTATACACCTGGGTGGAGAGAGGCACCGTGAGAATAAAGTGTCTTGACCAAGAACAAAACACAATGTCCCCGGCCAGGCCCCGAACCCGGACCACTCAGTCCGGAGTCGAGTACACTAACCATGAGGCCACCGCGCCTCCCACAAATCATAAGGTAGTAATGTAATAATGTAGTATTGTAGTATTGTTTTAATAATAATAATAATAACAACATGCCTCAACACAGTTTACAAATGGTTTACTGCATGTTTTTTGGTTCCAATGGATGAGCACCTGGAGGAACATGGTTTAATGGAGGCTGAGCAGAGGGGAGCTAAGGAGGGGTGCAGTGGCACAATGGATAATTTGTTGATCGACAAAATGGTTACACAAGACTGTCATTGTGGTAAATGGAACCTGAGTATGGCGTGGGTAGACGTCACAAAGGCATATGACTCCGTTGATCATGATTGGCTCTGCAAAATGATGGAAGTACACCGATTCCCGAGATGGTTGGAAAGGGTGGTTACCGAGCTCTGCAGCACGTGGAACACCAAGATTGTCACCACAACAAAGTTAGGCAAGGAAATATCAGAGACTATCCAATTTAAACGAGGTCTTCCCCAAGGAGACTCACTATGCCCGAGGCTTTTTACCATCTGCCTAAACCCCATCGCATGGCCACTTAAGGCGACAGAGGGGTATAGATTGTCCAAGCCACTGAGCACTAAGGTGACGGACCTTCTCCACATTGACGATGTTAAGATCTATGCAGCGTCGGAGAAGAAGTTGAATACCATCCTCAGATCAACCAGAGGTACGATGCAAGACATAGGGCTTCAGTGGAACCCTAAGAAGTGCTCAGTCGTGCATGTTAAAGTGCCCCTGTGACCAAAAAATCTATTCATATTTTTCTTTGGATTTCAAAACTATGTTAACAAAACACTAAGTGACCCACGTTTTAAGCCTTGATTTCAAAAAGACACCTCTTTATTTTAACTGTAATTTTCCTATTTAATGGTCCGCCATTACTAACATTATGTTCTTGAGAGAGTTGGATCGAGGAGAAAATGACGTCATAGGCTCACTAGTTTAAGAATGCAATACGTGTGTACGCCGCAGAATTAATATGCAGCGCGGGAGTTTTGGGCTTTCAGACTCAGTGTGTGAACGCAAGCTGCGTTCACACACTGAAATTTTAAGCTAGTGAGCTTCTGACGTCACTTTTCCCTGGATCCAACCGTCTGAGGTCAAACCGGTCAGTTTTCAACGTGAGTAATGGCGGACCGTGAAATCCAAAACTTACACACAAAGTAAACGGCCTTTGGACAAATATCAAAGCTCAAAATCTTGCCAGTCAGGTGTTAAGCAAACACACTTTCAAAATCTGAAGGAAAACAGGAAGTGGTTTTTTTGATCACAGGGGCACTTTAAGAGGGGTGTAAAAGTGGAACATGTGGATGGAGTTAAGTTTGATGAGTCATCAGTCATACAGTGTTTGAAAGAAGGCAAGCAGTACAAATTTCTTGGAGTACTGGAAACATCGAAACAAGAAGATCAACTGGCTTTTAAGGTTGCCTCAGAGGAGTATTTGGAGACTCTCTGTTATATGGTCAAGCCCTCTTTCAGATTACCATCGAGTGGTTGCTTCAAACCAGTATGCCCTGCCTGTTCTGAGCTATTTGATGTGGACCCAGCACCTGCCAGTCACTGACTTTCAACAAATCGATCGAGAAGCACGCAAGATCGAGGTCAGCAATGGTGGTAAACATCCTCTGGGCTCAATCGCATTGTGCTACCTATCGCGGGATCAGGGCGGGCGAGGCCTGAGATCGGTGGAGGACGAGTATAAGGCCATCAAGATCAAAGGCGCACTTAAACTGTTCAAGAACACTGACCCGACAATGGAGCTTGTTGGGAAGTTCGAAGAACGTTCAGGTGTGCTAGGCCATAGCTCACTCATCAAGGAGGCGACAAAGTTTAGTAGAGAGCTTGGATTAGAGCTATCTCTTACATACCCTACCCCAATGTGCTGCACGGAGGAAGGTGAAGTAGTGAAAGAGTCAAAGATCAAGCAAAAGCTAAGAAGCGCACAGCAGAAGAAATTGAAATATCAGGTATCAGGCCAGGCTTGGCAGGGATAGTTGATAGCTTTTCGATGGGAGGAAGAACAAGAAGGCTCTGGTACAGGGGATGTCCGACAATCCCATAGCTTTAGTTGGCTGTGGCAATGGAGGGCATGCCCGACATATGTTATCGCAAGCGTGTTTGAGCTGTACGAACAGTTACTTCCCACCCGAGTGTACCAGAGTAAGAAGACAAGAACGGGGTCAGACCAGATTATGTGCCGTTTATGTGGCAAGGCAGCTGAGACGGTGGCACACGTATTAGCTGGTTGCTCTGCGCTTGCGCAGTCCAAATATCTGCAACGACATAATGCGGTGTTGAAAGTAATTTTTTTTTTGAGATGCTGCCCAGCCTAGACCTAATGGACAGTGTACCGCCATGGTATTCACTGAGCGAGCCTAAAACTGTCTATCAAAATGACCGAGCGCAAGCCTTCTGGGATGTCCCTGTTTATGCAGATCATGTGACGGTGAGAGCTAACAGAATTGACGCCCGAATAGTGGATAGCACAGCAAAATCTGTCATGTTGCTGGAGATGAGCTGTCCTTGGATGAACAACAGGGAGATCAAGAGCTGCGAGAAGACGGAAAAGTATGCCCCATTGCGACTGGAATTGAAGAGGTAGTTTCCTGGATATCAAGTGAAACAGTTTGACATCGTAATGGACGTGTTAGGAGGACATAGTGAGGAACTGGAGAGCACCATCCGAAGTCTTGTAGGAGTTAAAAGGGGTAAAGAAGTATTGTTAAAAATGCAGAAGGTCGTTTTGTCTAAAAGTGTGAACATTGCGAGATTTTTCAAAGTGTTAACATAAGTAGATACTAACTCCGTCAGAGACAACAGAACAATTATTTAGTATCAAAACAATTTTTTTGTTGTTGTTTTTTTTTTGCAAGTTGAATCGTCTTAGAATCTTTAATATTATTGTTTTAATAGGTCTGAAGATATTCATTTTACATTTCTACCTTTTCAAGAATCGAAGCTAACCTTTGTAATTCGTTTATATATAGATAGATGTATGTAGATACGAACTTTTTAGACATATTCAGGTTATTTTTACAGCCTTTAGGTTACGCAATAGCGCCCTATTGAGCTATGTGCTAAGCTAGAATACGAACGTTTATACTGCTAAATAATGATAACAATAATAATAATAATTATGATAATAATAATAATAATAATAATAATAATAATAATAAATCACAAAATTAAGGTGGCTCTGAATCCACATAACATATATATATTTTTAATTGCAGAAAGTTTTCTCATGCCCTTCTGATTACTTTTCAGAAATAACAAATGGGCGTCTCCGAGTTCGTTTTTGAGATATAAGCAACTAAAGACAAAATAATGGGTGTTTTTACAGGGTTTACCGGTTGTCACAATAATGACTGTATCTTGTTCAGCAATAAATCGTGTTTTATTTGGTACCCCAATATTGCCAATACATGATACAACGTTGTGGTGCAGGTCCTTCTAATAAGAGCATCACTTGGAAGCGTTGAAACTGGTTCGAGCCTCCTTAATTATATAATTTAACTTACCTGTTATTTTTTATGGTAATAGTGAATGGGCCATTTCCGAGTTACGGTTTCGAAGTGAGTCTTGGTTCTCAACTATTGTGAGGGAAATGAGTTTGATTTGCATAAGAATACACAACTCATTTCCATTTGAATGGTTGTGCACCAGGACTCGCTTTGAAACTGAGGCATGCAGCAACTCAGAAATGGGCTATTACGTTCTTTGTCATCTTCACCATTTATATATCAAATATATAAAACCCTTAACCTTTGACACGAACTTGAACCAAATGTTTTCAAAAAAGAAAAAGAAAAAAGATCTAAACATATAATTTTGGGCGGATGGAATCAACGTACTGTTTGTTTAGTGTTAATAAAAAACATTTCGAAAATTGTTCTGACACTTTTTAGAACTTTCCCAGATGTTATCCGCGTCCATATCATGCTGGTCTCTGAGATGGTTTCCGACTGCCGATCGTTTGCGTTCTTCAATCCGTTGGTGTATAATACACCATGCATTGCTGGAGGCCGCGATTAGCACCAAGAATAGCGACCTCTGGCTGGTTCCGAAATACACCCAGTCTCTGTGGGGGTCTCTTTTGGTAACTGTTAACGTAACAACTACTAATTGTTTCAAATGTCTGAGATTGCGCAGACGAGCCGGAAGTCGGTGATTCGCGGACTTCCTGGTTCGGAACCAGCCAGGGAGTTAAGGCCGCCGCACACGGCGAGGAAAGAGCTGCGCAAACTGCCCCGCGAAGCGGTTTGCTGAGCCGTTTTCTCACGTGTGCGGGGAAGAAGAAATTCGTCTCGTGAGGCCGTGTGGATAAAATCAAACATGTTTGATATTTTTGGCCTCGCGAGGCAAATTCCTCACTGTGTGCGGCCATCGTGAGAATCGAGCTGAGCTCGAATGGCATTCTCCCGTGACTTCAGTGTTTCAAGATGGCGCAAGAGGAAGAAACTCCCACGCCACTGATGCCACTTGAAAATGCCATGTATTGTATTGGACGCTTGAATGACCGAGCTCAGCTCGATTCTCACGATGGCCGCACGCAGTGAGGAATTTCCGTACATGTCCCTACTTCATTATGCGTGCAGAATAAATTAATTATTCCTTCGCGCTATTGTTTTGTAGAACAATACGTATACCCAAGAGAATTGAATATATACATGGTTAATTTGTACTTACGGGATGAAATAAATTGGATCTCATTTCTCTCTCCCTCTCGTTCTCTCTCTTCTGTCCCCACATCGCCCACACCGTTGCTCGTTTTCGTCCCAGCTTTCCTCTTTCTATCCCTTCGTCTTGTCCTTTTTTTCCAGATCCCGCTCGGCTTTTTCTGCCTTTTCATCCCATGATATGTCACTCGCAGCTTGCTTTGAACACTGACCCACGGTAAACCTCGTAGGTTCAGAGACCCCTGTCTACTACTCTTGAAACAACCCATCCCTCTAATAATGCTAGCCCTAACCCTAATTACGACTAAAGGCAACGTTTAGGCTTAAGGTTAGTCCCTGTGAGAGTTTTAGGTTTTTCAGTATTGCTGTGAACTGTGACCTGCTTTTCCTTCATGCCCCGTGCGTGCGGCACACTTATAAGTTCACTGCGTGGATGAGTGTACCAGGCTTACAGTCTGATTGGTGCATCTTTCATGGGACACTTTAATGCACGAGTTCATTGCAATTAAAATCGTTTCATGTTTTCCTTCTTTTGAAGCAAATTTGTCTTCGTAATAATCAAGATGGCTACCGAAGTAAAAGCGTCAGCGAAGGGAGATTTGAACATTTGGAAATTGTCCCTGCTTTATAGCCTATCCCGAGCGGTGCATAGAGTGGTTCAAAGAAAACAATTTACTTTCGTCTCCCGAGTCCAAAACCTGTGTGGAAACGCAATCAGTTCGTAAAGACAAAGTGCTTTGTGAGATGGATCTGTTTCGCGATGCTCAAGAAAAAACTGCAATGGATAACCTTCAATCCACCAGAACACATAATTTTCTGACAGTAAACTTTCTTTGAAAAAATGTTAGCCCTCGCTACCTGGGCCGAAAGTTTACAATTGTCTACAAGACAAGGGCTAACATCAGCTCACAGTTAACCATGACCCAACATTGGTCGACCCAGACAAACGAGCCCACAGGAGGGCATACGGGCTTCCGTATTGCACTCTATAAGCTATTTACGCATTCATCATTGACAAATCAGAAACACAATATTCTATGGAGTATATGACTTGATAAAATGAGTAATGGAACTGAGCAAATGGACGTAGAAAAATTTCTGTCTGTGGCTGTTTACAATAAAAACCAACAAAGACTATCCATAACCAAAAAAAATCTAACGCTTATTATTTTGTTGGCGCTTTTAGCTGACTGAGTAACTTTAGCTTTCCCAAGTTTTTGTGGGCAGTGCTTGTCGTTGACGACAAGGCTAAAATTTGTCCAAGAGTTTTTGAGCGGTTTTCCAAGTTCGAGTGAGGCCTAACACTAATGTGAAGTTTTTACTGTGAAGTTTTTTCCCAATTTTTTTGGAATAAAATATTACTATAAAGACAAAGATACAATTGTCTTTACCACTCTGACAGCAGTGACAAAATGTATAAAGCCTTAAAATATTTCAATATTTTTGGAATAAAATATTACTTTGAAGACAAAGATGCAACTGTCTTTAAAGAGATGGCATGTTAAGAAAACAACTATTGTTCGAAAACAAAGAGGATAAATGAAATTGGCTTGAATTACTTGCCTCCTTATATTAATTCCACATGGCAGCTCCACAAGCATGTAAATGGCCTCCCAGAAAACACTGACAAAGTCTGGGAACGAATTTCAGAAGGTTATCATTCACACAGGCACTAAATTCTCGGCCTTTTTTTTTTGTTTTTTTTTTGTTTTTTTTTTTTGACAGAAAGCTTTCCTTTCTGTCTTTCTTTTTTTTTTTTTTTTGAAGAAATTTATCTCAAATATTTCAAAATGTTCCCCTACACTAAGGCGCGGTGGCCTCATGGTTAGTGTGCTCGATTCCGGATCGAGTGGTCCGGGTTCGGGTAATGACCGGGGTCGTTGTGTTGTGTTCTTGGGCAGGACACTTTACTCTCACGGTGCCTCTCCCCACCCAGGTCTATAAATGGGTACCGGCGAATTAATGCTGGGGGTAACCCTGTGATGGGCTAGCATCCCATCCAGGGGGAAGTAGAAATACTCCTAGTCACTTGATGCTACTGAAACTGGAGATAAGCGCCGCCCTTATTATGGGCCTACTGGCTCGAAGAGCAGACTATACCTTTACCTTACCCCCGCACTAAGAAAGACCCTAGGTAAAAATAGAAAGCAGGCCAAAAAATAGGAAAAAATACAAACTTGACGCCCTGCGATTACTGAGGATTGGATGACAGCTTTGGATGATAAACAAACTGTTTCCGTAATGATTGATAATTCCCCTTCTTGAGGAGCAAGAGTGGCACAGTCGGTTAGTGCGCGGCCTTGGTTCTGAGTTCGATTCCCGGATCTGGCATCCTTGTTTCGACTTCTTTCCTTTCAGTGTAGCTAGCTTAAAAAGTAGCTTTAATTTCCCATAAAACGGAGCACTGATGGTGAGGGGGGAGTAAAATGAGCGCACCGTCGACCTCAGGTTTGTCAGTTGAATTACTGTTACGAGTTATCGACGTTAAATATGGTTGCTTTACTTCAGTCTACTTATTGATCTCAGCAAAGCCTTTGATACCATCTGTCATAGTCTTCTACTAAGGAAACTTAAAGAATATGCCATCTCTTCCCCATTCCTAAAATTAATCAGTTCATACTTTACTAGCCTTCGTCAACCTGTCAAGGTGGAAAACCGTCAAACGTCTTTTCTGAATAGCGTACTGAGCAATGTGGGGTGCCCCAGGGGTCCCTTCTTAGGCCCTTATGATTTAATATTTACATAAATGACATCACACTCTTTGCCAAGAATATTCAACTCAGACTCGAGGCAGACGATACTACGGGCTATTGGGAGGGTCTGAATACGGGGATCCACTTGTCGGTTCTCGGTTAAAATTCAGTCAATTTGTCGGTAGTCGGTTAAATGTTTTGATCTGTGTCGGTTGTAGGTAAATCTCCGTTAATAATTGACATTGCATGTTAATATTTGTTACAAAATTTGCCTAGTTTCGATACTTTGAGCCCCATACAATGTGTAAAACTAGTAACTTGTAAGATTGCATCATTTAACTGCTCTTAAAGTCATTAACTCTGGTTTGTTTTTGTGTATATACCCCAGCTTCTCGGTCCCAGTATCCTCTCTTAAAGTAATAATTTCCTTGCAACGTCATAAAGACAACTGTCCTTTACTACTTACAGTCACAAGTCGAGACGCACAAATGTACGAACAGCCGGGTCGGGTAATTCATGCTCTCTTGACAAGCTCTAGATGTTCTTTATTTTCGGTACCCTGGATGCCAGAGGTTCTATTTTTCTTTCGCGAGCAGTGAGTGGTTAAAACGGAGAGGTGAAAAATAAGAACTTGTGGTTACGGCGGTTAAGAATCTCCTTTCCATGATTTGTGATTATGAACACGGTCGCTGGTTGGTTTTTATAGTCAGTGCCAGTCCTTTCCGAGTAAAAACAATTGAACACTCAATTTCACCGGTTGAAAGCGAATGAATGGCGATGGTGCACCCCAGTGGCTACAAAACTGGTTTTGAGCGAAAGGAGTGCTACGAACACAAAACTGGCGGTGGAAGGCTGCGAATTCGAGAGAGCATTTAGAGTACAATACATATTAGTAAATTCTGGATTTTTGGAGATTTTAGAATTGAAACCTGTTCAGGAACTTCATCAAGCATGAGGATATGTTTGTGGTCCTGCCAACTGGATGCGGCAAATCTTTGATATTTCAATTTGAGCCAAAAGTTTCAAGTAAAAAGGCTAGTCACGCGTGAGAAAACTAAACCACAGGGACCAACGGTAATTAGTTTGTTCATGTTGCTTTTGATTGGTTGCTGCGCGATGGAAAATATCAAAATCAAAACGTTCTATTCCAAACTTGAATTGGGTACAACATTGACATCACTGTAGTAAAACCGGTATCTTATTTCGAAATTGCATGGAAGTGAGATTCTTAACCGTCGTGACCAGAGGTTCTTATTTTTCGCCTCACCGTTTTTAACCACTCGCTCCTCGCGAAAGAAAAATAGAAGCTCTGGCACACAGGGTACATTTTCGGTTTCATCGTCATCAGAATCTGTCTCATATTCATCACTGATTTGTACCTCTTTGTGATCCTCGAACAACTCAGAAACATCCCCATCGTCCACAAATTGTACACTGACAACTGGTTGTGGTACGGATTTCGCTTAATGTAGATCTAATGATATCGATTTCCCCAGGGAATGGAAGTTTCTCATCAGACTCTTTGTCAGTGGTTTGAACAGCGTAGACAGCAGGCGGCAAGGCCCCAGCTTTATCTTTTGTTGTCTTACTCCTAACAGTCCGTTGGCGTACTGGTCTGTAGCTCTCTAGCCATTCTTTCATCTGTTCCTCCATTCCTGCACTTGGCAAAGGTGCCATCGTTGCAACAGCTGAAAGGGGTACGACAGATTGAGGGACAGGATAGTACGACCTGTCATGCATATAATACTTTGCTGTCCATCTGGATGTACACTTTATAGACTCCTTCATGATTTTACCAAAACTATTTAGACTAATAGACCGTTCTACGACTTACCGTTGAGCTCACTGCTGCCTTCATCAGACATTAAGTTTGCCCGTTCTAGTTGCCGCAGCCCATCTGTTGCTATATCAAAGTTCTCGCATTTGCCCGTGGACGATTTTTTCAAGCGAAAGAGATTTAGCGAGAAATCACCAATTC
Organism: Montipora capricornis; assembly: GCF_036669925.1. Taxonomy (NCBI): domain Eukaryota; kingdom Metazoa; phylum Cnidaria; class Anthozoa; order Scleractinia; family Acroporidae; genus Montipora; species Montipora capricornis. The sequence continues at coordinate 36,437,583 of NC_090892.1, forward strand.
TAAACTGAAGAGCTTCGGCCTTCAATCCCAAAAATTTTGTCAAATGTTTTTTTCAATTCCCGTACTCTTTTGTGTTTGTCTTTGTCGACTGGAACCCGGCTACGGTGGCGTTCTAGTGCGACATCATCGCTTTTTCGGGGGAAAAAATTCACTTTCGCTTTCATGATTCAGCTCAGGGCTGGACCGTGAACAAACAACGTGTTTGAAATGTTAAAGCGGGAGGTTTCGTAGGCTCGAGTACCGGAAGTTGTCCTGCGAAATGAGACCGCGCGTCATACTTCTCCCGCCAAAAAGTATGAAGATGACAGGAAATTCTATAGTTACCTTTAAGGTGGTTACTTCGTAAACTAGAAACAATACAAATGCTTTTCTGATCTCTTCTTTCTGAAAACAAATATCAATAATGTCTGTCCATGTCGGTAGTCGGTTAATATATTTTTTCAGTCGATAGTCGGTAGTATCATTTGTCGCCCTTTGTCGCTACTTGGTTAACCAGATTCAGACCCTCTATTATTTAAGTACCTGACCTACCATCCTACAGTTTCACACCAACGAGGACCTTGCCCTACTTAACAACTGGTTGGCAGATTACCATTTACTCAAACTACGTAAGATTTCCGTTTTTTTTTTCCTGTGCATCAAAATGCACAATAGAAAAACATGGCGGTGTTTGATTGGGCAATTCACAATAGCAAAAACGTGGCGGTGTTTTGATTGGGTAATGCACAATAGAAGCCACGTGGCGCTGTTTACGTTTGTTATTTAAAGCAACCATGTAATCCAAGATCACTGTGATGCGTTGTTTCGATGTTGTGGTGGTTTAATCGATTTATTCTTGGGGCGCTCAAAACACATATAAAGAAAGGCCAACGCTTTTCGCGGTAGACACACACTAAAAGATGTCAAGCGTCAGCTTCGAAACGGGTCGTTCCGCGAACTGAATGAAACAAGAATATACGCGAATGTAACTGACACGGATGCAACTATCGAAAGTAATACAAGTCAAAATAAGCAGCGGGTACCTTATTAAGAACTACTCTGAAGATGACAGCGACAAAGAAAATAACTCCACAAACAAATGGACGCCATATTGGAATCTTCTGAAGACAAAGTAAAAACATTTGCACAGCGAACAAATGGCCTCACGCTTGTACCATTTTCACCGCGAACAAATAGCCTCCCCCTCAGTGTACCATTGACTACGGAGATACGTTTTTGGTCTATTGCGTTTTTTTTGTTTTTTATTGTTAAACAGTTTGTTTCTTGTACTGGTCTAGCTTACATCCTTTGTTCAACTAGCCATATTAGCGATCGTGTTCAGTGCCATCTTGTGTGTATAGTTCTGTTCTAGTTTAACAAGTTTATGTCATCAGTGGAGACTGTGATCAGCTCTTTAGAAAATAACGTTGATGTAATTTGAAAGGCTGTACAGTTATTTGATTCTCAATGATAATAAAGACTTGATTTCAAACGAGAAAGACAGGTCTCGATAAGCAAAAGTTTGTTTACTTTAGTTGTGATTTGCGTGTGCATCGACATAGACGTGCCCAAGAACCGAGCAGAATTACAGAGAAAAGGCTGAGACGTCTATTTTATAACAGCAGAAAAAGGAGGAAACTTACTGGAACGTATTTGGTTAACAACGTACCGAAGTCATCCACATTTCATCGTATTACTAGCCAAGGAGATCACTTGCGCGTAAACACAACTGTAGGAGCTACCTCAGGTATGCGTTTACATCTAAGCACGTGGTACAGTGTATGTACCACTTTTCCAAAAAGCGTGGATGAACAGGTAAATGGAAAATGAAACTTAAATTTAATACAGAAATCAGGAATACCCGATACGATTTGTTGTTTTGTTTTCTCAGAAACGAAACGTATCTATTTTGAATTCAGGGTGAACTATTTACACAGGGAGTTAGAGTGACCAATCACAACATAGTTTGTAATTGGCAATCTAAACATCTACCAGATACAAAAGCAAGCTTGTGAACACGTAAACCTGAAATATTGCAAATCATAATGCTGACAAACACAAAGGAGAAGGAAATAGATCATGCATAGGACTTTTTGAATATCTGAATGATTTTGGGTTAGATGAAAGTGATATATTGTTAAAAATTCCCAAGTTATCCCTTTTCGTGTGAATTAGTAATGCAAACAAGTCTTAGTAATAAATTGGATTAACGAGGAACCAGTGGTTGTAAAGCTAGTAATTGCCATGGTTCGAATGTAACACGTAATCATGAGAGGATTCACGGAAAACGGGATTTGAAATGTTATGCTGGGGTAAGTATTTGAAGGTAAAATCGATATTTGCAGACTATATGCTTCGATGTATTGTGCACATAAACAAGTATCTGTTCTTCACTTTAAATGACATTTTACTGCCCTATCAGTAAAATACGGTTAATGGCACGAGACCGTGCTCGCGTTCTTCGTAGACGGCCGTTCAAGGTCATAAAATCAACGGTTTTGCTGTAAATAAAACGAGGACATGAAGACTTTGTTCCTAGATCTCAGATTATAACGTACATCTGCATTGGTTAAATCTGTTAAAGCCTCATTCATTATTGCTAAAGAGCACGTGTAATGCCTACTGCTACAGTTTAACCTGTGCAACTGGCTACTTTAATAGACAGGGTCTAGCTATAAAAGCCTCAGTTAGTCGTCCAAGGTTCACTTGGCAGTTTGTCTTCTATAGTAAAATCAAGAAGCTGTTTGCAATTTGTCAAAGTTTTTCCCCTCCCTCCCTCCCTCCCTTTGGAGATGGGTTGGATATATCGCTTTGCCGTCATTAAAATTGGGTCACTCCTGTGTGGTGTGGTTAAGTCTGCGCAGCGACTTCCCTCAAGCTTGATGGCTCGTTTGCCTTTGTACATTGCTCACTAGCCAATACTCTTGTCCAATCCAGCACGTCCTGTTTGCCACTCAGCTCGTAGTGCTGGGGAAATACGTGAGGTTGACCGTTGTTCTATGTCACGCAATCTGGAAGTCACATAGGCTAACCAGCCGCAAGGCAGTGTTTCCCACGTTATGCGTTTAAAAGCTAATAATGCAAGTTGATACCAAGGAACACCGTTCAGAGAGTTTGCGTTCACATTTTTATCTTTATTTCTCGAGAGTTGCAATACACAAAGCGAAATAAGAATGACAGGCCAAGTGACCCACACTATAGTATTCTATCTTTTCTCCTGCCCTTACCATTCCGGAAATGAAACACTATTTTTTGTTTTTTGAAATAGTTTCTTGTTAAAAGTCTGGTCACCGCATGGCAAATTGCTGGTACCAGTAAGTTCAACCTTGGCACGGACATAACCTAGAAAAATCCTGGTTCACATCCTATTGATCCTAGTAAAACAGCTGTCAAGGTGATGTTTTAGTGTATGGCTCAAATGCTGGTAGTGAATGTGCAGCTATGCTACTATGTCCTATTATACAATTATGATAGGAAATTAATTACATCCCTGTAATTATCAGTTATAAATGTAGGAAATGAACTATACACTGCCTTATCAAGCTTATCGAGACAAACATTTGTCATGTTAACAGAATTACCTGCAGAAGTCATAGCGTTCAACACAACTTTTCAGATTCCATACAGCCCAAGTCATACTGGTAATGTACTTGGAAGTTGCACAATAGATGTTGCTTACTGTGTGTCTTTGATAGGTACTTTCCAAAATGTGGTCACAGAGAGTTATATATTTTTTTTATTTTGTTTCTCAATGCGTGAGTGGGCGGAATTCAACAAATCCTGCAATTGTAAATGGTTTTTGATTAGTTTTCTGATCGGTTCTGGGAGTGGGCGGGATTTTCTCATCCGGCCAGCTCACGGCAGGCGGAATCCTAGCCTTGATTGCGTGAGCTTGTGTGATGACCTTAAATTTCCATTTTTTTTTTACACCGACTCTGTCTACATACAGAGGTTATTTTTCATTAGACAAGAAGTTTGGAAATAGAATTTAAATAAAAAATATTTCTCTTTGAAACGTTCAGTTTTTAAGTCGCTTTAATACTGCATTCACTATCAAGCACGGTGCGAGTCAGCAATTAAAACAAGTGATTTCAGAGAGGGTGGGAGAGAGAGAGAGAGAGAGAGGGAAAAAAAAAGGTATTTACCAGCAAAGGGTCGGTCCGTATAGCAAAAAACTGTGACATTGGTCTTGCAAAAGCTGCCCTCGGCCTGCGGCCTCGGTCACCATTTTTCCCTATACGGACCTCCCAGCTGGCAAATAACATATTTATTTTGACAATTGGGTGGATATTACTGCGAGTATTTAAATTACAACAAATGGTATATTTTAAATAATTGTTTCTCGTGCTATGGATTCATTTGGCATGGCCATCCTCAAGGAACTTGTGTATTTCTGAAAGTATTTTCAAGTGTCGAGATATAGTGCACATCTTCAGTTGTCGCGCACATGACAAAGTGACCTTTACGTGCACCACTGCACGAAAGTTTGTTCATCTTGGAAAGATGTTTTCACACCTCACCTTCGTTTCTCTTTCATTTTTTTCTGCAAAAGATGTTTCGATGAGTCATTTTGTTTCATCTTAAACCGTTCAATTAGCGTTCCCTTTCTCAAACAAAGAGCAAGAATACCCATCGATCAGTAAAAAACAATGTGCTTAGCCACTTTCGAATAAATACACTATTTTTACCTCGTTTCCATGGTCCAGTGGTCATTAACCATACACTACTCATTGTACTTTTGCAGGCCCAAGTATAGGCTACTTGTAGCCTCTTGTTAATGGTTAATTCAGCCAAGATTAAAGCCATGGTCTTGGGGTCTTCTAACCACAACTTTTCCCTGACATTGAGTAATAGGGACATTGAACTCAAGAATGAACTAAAACTGCTTGACTGTTACTATTGACTGTACATGTAAGTTATCATATGCTACTCACGTTAAGAATACACTGAGTAAAGTGTATGCCAAAGCTAGTGCAATTAGGAGGATACGCAATTTTATTGATAGTAATACTGTCATGAGAATTTATACGGCTTATCGTTTTCCTCATTTTGCGAATTATTGTTCACCAATCTTTGTTGGGCTGTCCAATGCTAAAATAGCCAGTAGTATCGTCTGCTAACTAGCTATTATATCCTTAGAACACTGCTTAAAGTTTTTAAGTGCACTGAGTATGATAAGTTATTAAGTCAGTATGGTCTTGATACCCTTAAGAAAAGGCGGTTGTCTCAAACTTTAGTCTTTACATTTAATGGTTTCCGTAAGGAGGGTTCAACCTATAATTAAGTTTAATATGGTTGACTAAATTGTAGATGCACCTTTTGTGCTTAATTTTCCATTCTTTTATTCTGGGAGATTTATAAACTTAATTTTCTAGTTGCAATATATCTCCTATGGGACCTTTTCCGAATGCATTCCATATTTTTATATTTTTGTTATATTAACAATTGTAATTTTAGTTATATATCGGCTTATTTTAGAGAAATGCATTTCTGTAACGAGCAGTAATGCTCTTCAATGTTATGTGTATAAATATTAAAGTTCAACGTGGAAATCGAGAAACGTCCACGATACCATGTACAAGACGCGCAAATACAATTTTTCGTAGGATTCGGGTTCAAAGGCTCTGAAATGGCGAAAATGTTAGCAGTCAGTCAGGCCACTGTAAACAGAAGATTAGGCAACTATGGAATTTCAATGTCTACGACGTTTTGCCGGATGCCGGACTCTGAACTATATACAATAACTATATGAAATTGTAAAAAATGTAAAAGAACATTTTCCACACAGTAGGTATCGTGTTACCCTTGGGATACTGCGTTCAATAGGGAATCATATTGGAGTGGCGTATAAGAAAGTCTTTGCGAAGAATAGATTTTGAAGGGTTGCTTATGAGGTCTCTTCGATTTCAAATAATTCACCGTAGAAGGTACAGTGTAAGTACCAAACGTTTTATCGCACGTTGACACTAGTCACAAACTCTTCAGGTACTTGTACATTAATGTCCGATTTCCACTTAAGACCTCTTCCGGACAATATCCTTGATCACTTGTATTGGAGACTCGGTCCAACTCATACGTTTGATGTTCCTTAGCATCCCTTACATACTGAAACACACTGTATTCGATATCCATAACCTGTGAACTTAGAGCCCAAAGGTGCTCTATCCTATCAATTTTTAAATAAAGATAATGAAATCTCATTATTCCGCAAGTTACCAGCATGTACCAAACTAAAACTTCCCTTTAATTTAGATGGAGCGATGTGCTCTTTTACGTAGCCTCTTTGACTTTGAGCTGAGTCACCATTTTGGTTTTGCGTCTTCAATAATGTCTAGTATTAGCGGTCTTCCCACGCAGGTGAATCGATAATTTCTCTTATCTTCGTGGGCCAATCGGTGCAATCGGTGCTGTTTGCACAAGTGTGGACGTTGTTTGCACAAAGTCGACGTTGTTTGCACAAAGTTGACGTTGTGTGTACAAACTAGATGTTGTTCGTAAAAAGTTGAGGTTCGTACAAAGTGTGAACGTTGTTTGCACAAACGATAACGTTGTCTGTACAAAAAAGTCGACGTTGTTTGCACAAAGTTTATTATTAATAATGTAAATGAGAAATTCTCGACATCAAACTGTACTAAGAACCCATTGTCCCGAGTTCGACTCTTGCTTCGTCTATTCTGAATCTCCTGTTCACATTTAAAATGTTTCTTTCTTTGAAGTACATTTGAAGTTTGAAGTAGATAGTACGTCGTCGGGGATAAAAATTGTGTAAGAGCTATGTTAGTATTTGTTTTTGGAATGCTGTTACGAAGCAGTTTTTATTTCAAAATTAACTTGTCAAATTTCTTCTTTCTTTGTTCAAAACTTTGAACGAACAACATCAACTTTGTGCAAACAACATCAAGTTGATGTTGAAGTACGAAGAGGCTTCTCGGAAAGAAACGTGCGCTTATTCTGTTCCAAACATGGCACAACCAAAATGAACGATGTGGAGGTGGACGCCATCATTCAAGATTGCGTGAGCGAGGTAAGCTCACATTTTATTCGGCATGAAATTAAAGTGCCCCTAACCCCAAAATATTTTTTTCGCTAAAATGAATCTTTGAACCTGTTCGAAACGCATTGCGGCCATGTTTTTCTACCATGTTATGGGCTTGGAAAGTTGCAAAAATCCAAGCATTTTTTGTTCACGACCGAGTCAGAAGAGGAGTGGGTCTATTCCTGAGTTGACGTCACAAACTGATTTGTTTGAATCAGTGTCCGCTTCCGGCAATTCTACTTTCAATAAAACCTGGACCTAGAAACTGGAAAATCCCATTAAAATCACCTTTTTGATTTGTGATCTACACGCAAAATGAAAAATACGATACCTTTTTTCTCGATTTCACTCGCGTTTATAAAACCTGAAATAAGTGCCACATGTTTCTTAGATAAGGTGGAGTTTTTTTAGGACTTCTCCCAGATATTACTCAAGTCAATTTTCTCAAGTTATTGTTCTATTTCACTTCTCACGAAAAAGTCAAAATAAGAAATTTCTCGAGTTTTTTCAGCTTTTCGCCGCTTTCATCGAAATAGAAAAATGTCAGCTTTTTCTCGCCTTTCTTCGTTTGGTCTGCTTGATTGACAGCTGTCAAGAAAAGGCGCGAAACTCAAATCAGGATCGTTTCATCTGTTACTGTAGCTCTGTAGCTGTGAAGATGGCGAACTGCGTCAAGATTAAGATGAACATTCCTTGCACAACTCCCAATGTATGACCCGCCCAACAACATCATGTCTCTTTTTATATTCTGTCTGCGCAAGCTTGTGGCAACTACACAAAATATGCTGCAACGTTTCATCGTGACTATCACACATTCTGGATTTGGATGATACATTTTGGTTTTCGATTCTGGCTTTTACGGTGTTTGTTCTTAGTGCCTGGTCTTGCGCGGCAAAAATAAGCCCTTTTGTCTCCTTCTTCAGTTCACCAGTTCTTATCCAATTCCAGCAAACACCAGATAGGTCCTCTGTCTCTCTCTTGTACTGCCCATGCAGCTGCTTTCCAGACCAGTCCTCAATTCTTTTCCTCTTTATCCTTTCCTTATACTCCTTTGGTGTTTCAATTTCATTGACATTCTTCCTCTCCCATGCAGCCTTCAACAAACGTTCCTGGCTCTGGCTGATATAGACATTTATATTTCTTTCTTCAGTATTTATGGCGTTTTCAACACTAATTAGTCCACGCCCTCCTTCTCTTCTTGGTAAGTACAGACGGCTTATGTTGGACCTGGGATGAAGAGCGCCATGGATGGTAGATAGTTTCCGGGTCTTACGATCCAATTCAGCAAGCTCACTCTTTGTCCAATTTACAATCCCCCCACTGTACCGAAGTAGAGATACAGCCCAGCTGTTAAGAGTGAATGTCCGTAAAAATCAAGCAATTTTTGAATTCCGTGGCAAACCTTGAAAAATCGATTTCGCTCATACTTCCAAGTTTGAAAGAGTAATGTGTACCAAGAAGCATGCTATACTTAGTTTGGGTTCTTACGGATTTATTTCGGAGAAAAATGCAAATTACCGAACACCGCCGAAAATGCCGCCCGGACAAGCGATTTGTCTCTTCATTTTGACGGTCTTGTGAGGTCAACTGAAGCATCCCTCATAAAATATTCCTCCTAATCCTAACTGAGCAATCTCTTAATTGTCGTTTGGCTAAGTTTGAGTGCATTTAAGACATTCTATAGTTTCCAAATAATTTTATTCTTGGCGCCTATATTTTTTGTCACTAAAACTGGGTCTTACGAAATATCTTATGGAGAATGTGCTCTACCTTTAAACCCTTTGAAACTTCGGCCACCGAATGTTGAAACAAAGGTCTTTCGTCTGATAGAGAGAAATCTCTGGGCAATTGCTTTTGCGTGACGCCTCGAGCGCTTAAAATGTCGTTAAAATGCATTCTTGTGACCTTTCGGGTCAAAACACAGCAGGCCGATATCCGTCTTTGATTTGATATGAAAATAGATGAGACCGCTTTAAATAAAGTGCAGAAAGTAAAATGATACCATTTTAATCCATATCTGTTTTTTAGTGAGAAGTGGGAGCTTTAACAATGTTCGGAACTACACTTATGTACACGGCCACAGCAGAATATAAACATGACGAACGTTTGTCAACACAACAACCACAGGATACCCAATGGTAGACCGAAGTGCTCCTTTTTCTCAGGGACGGCGGAGATAGGGGGACTGCTCATGAAGAAAAAATAGAGGAAAAAAACTCATAAAGCATAAAATGAGAAAAGTAACAGAAGGAAAAAGTTGCATTTCCGAGCTTCAAGATTTCAAAATTTTCTGGCGGAGAATTTCCTTCAGGGAACCCCCTACAAGTTAGCGGCTCTTGCTTGTTAGCCCCCTCCCCCCCCCACAATACAAAATATGCTCCGTCGTCCCTGTTTTTAGCTTTTCACTGACATAATGATGTCATCACTAAATATCTTACCAAGCAAAAATTTAACTCGGAAAATTTGCGTTTATTTTCCTGTGGTGGAAACACAAAGCATGCGAGGGTGGCATCGTATTATCTAAAGCAATAATTTACCTAAATGGTGGGATGAGTGCTTCGGCAAGATTGATAAAATGTTGCTGAGAAAATGAAACAATTAGCCAATATCAAAAATACCATAATATTCTTTGTTTGTCCCTCCAGTAGGGTAGTAGCCAAAACG
>NC_090892.1:36449761-36457261 GCF_036669925.1 Montipora capricornis
ACATCCACTCTTAATAGCCTTTATAACATTACCAGCATTTAGCTTTGAGGACATAGTTTTCTTCACTCTCTTAATATACTCCTTCTTCATACTTCTCTTCCCTTCGTAGTGCATATTGTGGTGTCGTGAGTAATTCTGCACGTGTGGAATGTATCGGAACCAATCGTGTTACATCTATTGTTCGCGCTATTTATATAAAGCAGCGGTAATGTATGCACGGAGTGTGTGAAAACCAACGGTCGATCTGTGGGTATTAAAGCGAGTGTTTTTGATGAACTGCGTCTCTACATTGGCGACGAGGATAACCTAAGAATTTCGTCGAGGATTTTGTCGAGGTTTTCGACAAGGCTTTCTCTTAGCGATGCCGGGAGGCCAGACAGAGGCAGGAAGCGGCGATTCGAGCGGTGCCTCGAGTGGTTCGGGTAGAACTTCGGTCGCTTTAGATGTCGGTTGTTTGGAACCATTTAACCCAAAAGGAGAGCCACATAGTTTAAGCCAACGGTGGAAGAGGTGGAAAAGAGCATTCAATCTGTACGTTACAGGGAAAGGGGTTTCGGATGACGGACAGAAGAGAGCTCTGTTTTTACATGTCGCGGGAATGGATGTTCAGGAAATTTACTTCACACTTGTTGCTGAGGCTGAGAGCGCTACTTTCGAAGCAACAGTTAAAGTCCTTGATGATTATTTTGTCCCAAAGGCGAACGTTCCTTTTGAGAGACATCTGTTTCGACAAATTGTGCAGGAAAGTGAAGAAACCGTTGATCAGTTCGTTTGTAGGCTTCGTCAACGAGCAATCAACTGTGAGTTTGGTGAAAGCGAGAACGACTACATCCGTGATCAGGTTATTGACAAGTGTTATTGCAGCAAGCTGCGTCGGAAGTTCCTGGAAAAGGAGGGAGCTCTAACGTTGGATGATTTGTTGAGGGTTGCGAGGTCGCAGGAAGCTGTTGATCGCCAGTTGAAACAGTACGGTACTGACCAAGTGAGTAATCAATTGACTGGCCAAGTGAATGCATTTGGTGACAAGTCGGATGGAAATACGCGTTCTGGGAAAGAGAAGAAATGTTTTAGTTGCGATCAAGAAGGACATTTCAGTGGAGACAGGAAGTGTCCAGCGCGTGACCGGGCTTGCAGAATGTGCGGTATTATTGGCCATTTCAGAGTAAAATGTCCCCGAGCTCGTCAGCGTGGTGGTGGTGGCTCCGGATCCAGAGGGGATAAAGGTGGCAAAGGTGCTGGTGGTGGAAGAAGAAATACTGGGAGTAGACGAGGTGACGGTAGAGGAAGACGTAGTCGTGGTCGTGGAGGTTCGCAGGAAAAAAACCTTGTAGCTGACGGGAGTTACAGCGAAGGACCTACCGGACCGGTTCAGCAAAGTCCCGAGTTTGCATTTACTGTGGAGCAGTTAACTGGCCATGAGCGGAAAAGTAGTGATTTGATTACCTTGATAGTCGGAGGTGTAACTGTATCTGATGTCCTTATTGATTCTGGTGCTACTTGTAACGTGGTGGGACAACAGACCTGGGAGATGTTGAAACTGAAAGGAATAAACTGTGAGTCGCGCAAGTCTGCCAGAGAGCTTTTTGCTTACGGCGGTACGGAACCGTTACCGACTCTCGGAACTTTTACTGCGGATGTATCGCTGACTGGTAACAACAGTGGTTGTAGAGCAGATTTCGTGGTGGTTAAGGGCGACGGCCGAACGTTACTGGGTCGTGAGACCGCGGAAATTCTCAATCTTTTGTACGTTGGTCCCTTCCAAGCAAACAATGTTGACAGTAGAGGACTTGAGAGTTGTATTCGGGAGAAATACAAGGCCTTGTTTACTGGTGTTGGTTTTTTAAAGGGATACGAGCTTAAACTCCATATCGATGAGTCTGTGAAGCCTGTCGCCCAGCCTGTGCGCAGAATACCGTTTGGATTACGTGAGAAGGTGGACAATAAGCTCGACCAGCTTCTGGAGCTCGACATTATTGAGGAGGTACCAGATGGGCCTTCAGGATGGATCTCACCTTTGGTGGTTGTTCCTAAGGGCGATGGAGACATAAGGGTGTGCGTGGACATGCGGCGTGCAAACGAAGCAATCATCCGTGAAAGACACCCGATTCCAACGGTGGAGGAGCTTTTGCACGATTTGAACGGGAGTACCGTGTTCAGCAAGATTGATCTCAAATGGGGTTTTCATCAGATTCTGCTCAGCGAGGACAGTCGGCACATCACTACTTTCGTCACACACCGAGGTCTATATCGTTACAAGCGACTGATGTTCGGGGTGACGTCGGCACCGGAAATACCAGCAAATTGTCAGAGATGTGCTGAGGGGTTGTCCCGGAGTTGCGAACATTGCGGACGATTTAATTATTCATGGAAAGGGTGTAGAGGAACATGACCGGTGTCTTTTTGCTGTGTTGGATAGGCTGAGTGAAGTGGGGTTGACAGTGAACGGAGAGAAGTGCGAGTTTCGATTGTCAAGGCTCACGTTCTTCGGTCACGAACTGACCAGCGATGGCGTTAACCCAAGTGAAGAGAAGGTTGCTGCCATTAGAGATGCACGGCCTCCTAAGGACGCAAGTGAGGTACGATCGTTTATGGGTCTAGCTCAGTATTCGGCAAAGTTCATGCCAGATGTAGCATCCGTAGCCAAGCCCATTCAAGAGTTGACCAGGAAGGGCGTTACCTTCAAGTGGGGAGACGAGCAGCAGACAGCTTTTCAGGAGCTGAAGCGTCTTATCACTCGGGCCGACACATTGGGTTACTTCAGGGCTGACTGTAGGACAAGAGTCGTTGCAGATGCGTCTCCCGTGGGTTTAGGTGCAGTTCTTGCCCAAGAACAAGGAGGGACATGGAGGGCTGTCTCATTTGCATCTAGAAGCTTGACTGACGTGGAGAGGCGTTACAGTCAGACGGAGAAGGAGGCATTGTCATTGGCTTGGGCCTGTGAGCGATTCAACATGTATCTTTCCGGGAGAAGCTTTGAGCTGGAAACGGATCACAAACCCTTAGAACGAATCTATTCACGTACGTCAAAGCCTTGTGCGCGAATTGAGAGATGGGTGTTGCGGTTACAAGGGTACGACTTTAAAGTCGTGTACTGGCCTGGGAAGACAAACATTGCTGATGCATTATCTCGTTTGAATGCCGTGAAACAATTGGACCGTGGCGAGGAGTACGATTTCGTCAGAGCCGTTGTAGAGAGCTGCGTGCCTGTAGCATTATCACCGAAGGAGATTGAAGAGGCGTCTTATGGTGATGAGGAACTGTGTTTAGTGAAGAACTGTATAAAATCTGGGAACTGGGAGCAGTGTACGTTTCCTTCATATGCACACGTCAAAGACGAATTATGCACCTATGGCGAGTTTTTGCTTCGTGGTACAAGGATAGTGGTGCCCAAGGTCTTGCGAGACAAGGTGGTCAGATTGGCACATGAGGGTCATCAGGGGGTGGTGAAGACAAAGTATCGGCTTCGTAGTAAGGTGTGGTGGCCAGGAATGGACAAAGATGTAGAGAATTTGTGCAAGGTTTGCCATGGTTGTCAAGTTACTTCAAGTTGTGGCCCTCCTGATCCGATGTCTCGTGTTTTGCCTCCAAGTGCCCCTTGGCAAGACTGCAGTGCAGATTTATTAGGACCCCTACCAACAGGAGAGAGTATTTTGGTGGTGGTTGATTATTACAGCAGATTTCTGGAAGTTGCTATTTTGAAGTCTACTACAAGCGTCAAGATCATAGAGGCAATCACTCCTATGTTTGCCAGATTTGGTGTACCGTTTTCCCTGAGGACAGATAATGGTCCCCAGTTTGTGTCCGAAGAGTTTGAGTCATTTCTACAAGTACATGGAGTTGAGCATCGCAGGACGACACCACTGTGGCCTCAAGCAAATGGCGAGGTTGAACGCCAGAACCGTTCTTTGCTCAAGTCTCTTCAGATTGCTAATTTAGAAGGGAAAAATTGGCGAACCGAGTTGGTCACTTGGCTGACGGCGTACCGATCCACTCCGCAAGCAACCACAGGTGTCACACTCTTCTACCTGATGTTTAGTCGGGAGATGAGGACGAAGTTACCGGAGTTAAGAAGAGAAGCCGTAGAAGTGCCGAGAGAAGAAGTTCGAGATCAAGATTGGTCGAATAAGTTGAAGGGCAAAGCCTATGCCGATGCACGTAGAGGTGCAACGCCTACGTCCATACGGATCGGCGACACTGTTACTGAAGGCGGAAAAATCTAATAAGCTTTCGACTAACTTCCGTCCGAGTCCTTTCAAAGTGGTTCAGAAGACTGGAACAGAGGTTGAAGTCAGGAACGAGGCTGGAGAGGAATTTAAGAGGAATACTGCGTTCGTAAAGAAGTACAATGAGCAAGATAATGTGTCCAGACCAAACGGGAAAGAAAACTGTTCGCCAGAGGAAATTGGACAGGGGGAAAAAGTTGTCGCGTCACCGATGACAGGAGTGTCCGGAACCAGCCCAGTGCCTCTTCAGAGTTCGCTGGAAAAAGGAGGAGAAACTGAAATCCAAATGCGGACAGCAAGTCCATTGATAAGTCAACAAACTGTGCGTAGGTCAACGCGAATTGTCAAGAAGCCTGTGCGCTTCGGAGACTTTGTGTTATCGCTAAGGAGTTAAGAGAGTCTTAAAAGATTCAGATACTTTGTTTTGACACTTAAGGCGTTGAGAGTTTTGTTTTGTCGGAGGAACATTTGAAGCGTGACTGCCATAGTGTGTTAATTAATTAGTTTTTCCTTAATTTTTGTCTGTAGAAAAGGAGGGAATGTAGTGTCGTGAGTAATTCTGCACGTGTGGAATGTATCGGAACCAATCGTGTTACATCTATTGTTCGCGCTATTTATATAAAGCAGCGGTAATGTACGCACGGAGTGTGTGAAAACCAACGGTCGATCTGTGGGTATTAAAGCGAGTGTTTTTGATGAACTGCGTCTCTACACATATTGTCATCGGCCTTCAACATCCCAGATATTTATAACCTTCCACATCATCTCCAATACTTCGGATATTTCTTCCATCAGGCAATCTTATACCCTCTGACTTATCCAGCTTGCCTCTTTTCATTACCATCATTGCGCACTTCTCGATTCCAAAATCCATACCAATGTCATTGCTGAACACCTGGACAGTATGTACAAGTGAATTAATTTCCTTCTCATTTCTTCCACATAATTTCAAGCCATCCATAAACAGTAAATGGATTATCTTGCCCTCTTTCTTATTGAGTTGGTAGCCTGCTGCTGATTCGTTAGGTACACTGCTGAGAGGTAGCATTGCAATCACAAATAACAAAGGGGATAAGGAATCCCCCAAGGAATATTCCTCTCCTGATGGACACTTCACCAAGGTCCTTACCACATGCCGTTAGTTGTGTATTCCAGGACTCCATGCTTTCCCTCATTAGCCGTTTGATGTTATCTGCATCCCCTACAAGATCAAGTGTTTCCAATATCCAGGAATGGGGGACAAAATCGTAAGCCTTCCAAGCAATTGCTAAGTTGGTTTTCCTCTGCTTGCAGTCACGAAGTATTGCAGCTCTATCTATAACCAGTTGGTCCTTTGTTCCTCTGCTTTCCTTTCGGCAACCTTTCTGCTCATCTGGTAACAATGAGCTCTGGTGGAGATGTTGGTACAAATCCTCTCCTATGATCCCTGTGAGTACTTTCCACATTATTGGTAAGCATGTTATTGGCCTGTAGTTTTCCATAGCATTCCCTTTAGCCTTGTCTTTGATCAGCAGAACAGTTCGCCCCTTTGTCATCCATTCAGGAATGCCCCTGCCATCAAGGCATCCTTGCAGCTGCAACGCCATCCGTTCATGTAGGTTCTTCATGCTCTTCAACCAGAATCCTTGTACATTATCAGGGCCGGGAGCCTTCCAGTTTGGGATCTTCCTTACAACTGCTCGTAGCTTTTCAATATCAATGGTCAGATCATCTTATTGTTTTACCTGCGTCTTTCCCTTTAGGTCATTTAACCAAACAGAATCTCTTCTGTGTTTCACTGGCCGGTCCCAAATATTTCTCCAAAACTCTCTGCCTTCATTAGCATCAGGGGTCGGTTGGTCATTTCCCTGTGGGTCATCAAGTTCTTTGTAAAACTGCCTCTGGTTAACCTCAGATAACCGGTTCTGCTGGTATTGGAAACTTCGATCATTGTATCGCTCGATTTTATGAGCTTTTGCGCTGATACGCTGTTTCAGTTCTTCAATCTCAACTGCAACCCCCTTGGTTTCTATTTTGTACTTTCTCCACAACTGATTCCTGATTCTCGGCCTACTGCACTCATTTCTACAGACTTGCTCTAGTTGGCTGAGGTCTTTTCGCAGCTGATCCACCTGTCCTTGTAGCCGTCTTTTCCACCATGCAAGGTACTTTGCTTACTTTCCTTTTTCCAGGTTTGATACCCAGTCTTTCAGTCACTACTACAGCAGTGGCATACAGTAGCCTGTTGGTTTCTGAGATGTCTTTAGTTTGTATTTGGGTAGCTACTTCTTCTACAACCTGGAGCTCTTCTCTTATCCTTCGCTTTGCAATTCCCTTCAAAGCTGGTACTTTGCCTTGGTCAGTCTGATTTCATTCAGTCTTTTCCAAATCACCCGTTGGTCTTCAGGCATTTGCCGAGGTGCTTCATCACACCGTTTACCCTGTACCTGGGCTTCTTCCGCAGTCTGTGAATCCATCTCCTTTGCATTCTCGACAGGTAATTCATGCTCCTTACCAGTGTTAGCTTCCTCTACAACAGCTGTCCCACTTTGTTCATCACAATTTCTATGCTTGTTTCTCTTGATCTTTTCTAACTCAACAGTTGTGAACCATTTACTTTTCAAGATAGTACGGGCCTGGTCTGCAAGCCTCTGTTAGTCACTTTTACCATTCCTTTCTCATCTCACAACCTAAGCATTCTCTGGCAGTACCCTCTTTTCTCCGGGATGCTCTTAAAATAGCATTCCATCAAAGCCCTTTTCTCCTCGACTCACCATTTCCTCCTTCCCTTTCTCGGTCCATTCTCTTGAGCAGCAGTTGCAGGATAACGACCGAGTGCTGGCTGCTGTCCCCCAGCAACCCTGCCGGGCGAGGCACCTTCGTCAAAGATTCCAGTCCCATTTACGCCGTTACTCATATCTGAAGCAGACATACCTATCATCACATAGGTGAGAGATGGCATTTTTATTCGTGGTGCCACCACTAGATAGGATACCGACCAAGGTTTCACAGAGCCCTATCTACCCTGTGCTGTAACCCTAGCAGGGGTGGCTTTTGGGTTGCTAGCACTTGCCAAAGGTGCTACCCCGGAATCTGGTGGGCGGGAGCGTCCAACTTCCCATGGTAGGCTGTGGCGCCAACCTGTCCTACCGCAGTGCCCCAATTATTATTATTATTATTATTATTATTATTATTATTATTATTATTATTATGCAGTATACACGTATGGATGCTCTAATGTTAAAAGTACATAGGGCGCAAAGCGTAGCCTATGTCCTCTTACGGAACATAAGTCTCT
>NC_090892.1:36464761-36467261 GCF_036669925.1 Montipora capricornis
TTTTAGTTTTCTAACCATTAAGTTAAGATGTTAAAGATAGTTAGAAATGCAGGATGCAAACATTTCATAATGGTAACAAAGTGTTTTTGAAAACGAACTGGGCAAATAAATTAATGAAAATTTGCATTCCATCAGACGGCGTTTACTGACTTGACTTACTTTCTTTGAAGTACTTTACTATTTTATGTGCACTTCTGTCCATTGCTAGTTTCTTCGCTTGTTTACAAATTCCACATCGCACTTCATTTTCTTTCACCAAAACAGTACCTCCCAAATGTGCAAGACCTAAACAAGAAGATAACAGAATGATGGAAAATTAAATAAAGCCATGTGCTATGCTCTTCCATTACTGGCAACGAACAGTAAAGTATAGAATAAGTGTAATTGGTACCTTTTATCAGTGATCCACTTTTCTTCTCTTCGTTCCTCGGATGTGGGAGTTCAAGGCTCACTGTTTACGACTAATTGAATGACGGGGGTGTGTTTTGCAAATGTAACCACTCTGGGAACAACATCCACTGTGAATCAAAGAAGCGGGAAAAGACTAATTAGGCTAAGAATCTCCAGCCATTTTGTTTTATTATTTTAGAGTATAAAGAGACTAAACATTAGTGCTGGATCACGCAAAATCGCTGAATGAGTCAAAGCGTCTGCAATGACCGACGCCTGTCATGAATGTCATCGCGCTCGCTGTCTCAGGCTCCGGTCAACTAAATAAATTGAAAATCTCGATTTAAAGATATTTACCTTTAAAATCACTCAAAGGTTTTTCTGCAATAGCTTACATTGATCTACATTGTTCTGTCGATATGCTCGTAAATGCATGCAGAAGCCATTATTACTAGGATGACCGACAGCAAGCAGTAAGCGTAAATAGTTTATAATGCAAAGACGAATAATTCAAAGTACTAACATACCTTGCAAAATACTGTTGCGTTCCTGAAGAAGAGCCATTTCATTTTCCCATTGTTTCTGGGTACGAATACAAAACTTTCCACAGTTCCAGAACGGACGGTTCTCATAAACGAGCAGTCAATGCTTCTTCCAAGGCCTTTGGCTTCAGATAAAGATTGCACGCCACAAAAATCTAACTCAGCTTTCTTTAAGATTTCGAAATCTCTATGGGCTGTGGCTGAAAACGGAAAACGGGATTTCTCCTTGTGAATCAATATTTTTTTGTTACCTTCGTTTAGAAAAAAAAACTCATTAACACAGTCACATTTTGGTCATCTCGGACATCGCGTTGATGGACTTGATGCGCTTCTGCCATCATGGTCGAAATAGACGAAACAGAGGATGAATGGTCACGCAACATCATTTATTACGTAATAACGGTTGTCGAAAATAACGACATGCTGAAAATCACGGTTCACGGCGAATTAAACAATTATTTCTCGTTTCACGGAAAATAATTTTGCAAAATCACGCTTCACGGCTACTATGGAAATCATGATTCACGAGGAAATATAAACCATTTCACATTTCACGGGAAAAAAAAAAAGGGCCCATCACGAGTCACGAAAATACCCTTTACCATCCTGTGTAATAACCCTTCCCGCACGATTTTGAATTTTTTGTAATTTATCTTCCAGTTGCTTACCACATGTATCCCACAGGGGTGAGCAGTGATCAAAATAAGGTTGAATGAGTGATCTGTATAAAGTTACGAGAGTGCAGAGGGAGACAAAGGCTTAATTCTTCTCAAAGCTCCTATGCCAGCACATGCCTTTTTACATATATACTCAATATGAGTTTCAAATGTAAACTTTTCATCTAGTAGGAATCCCAAACATTTTTTAGAGCGTACGCGTGAAACCAAATTATTATCAATGGAGATTACATTAGATAAATCTCCAGATTTAGTATTCAAATTATATGTTGACCCAACAACCATTAACTTAATTTCAGGGTGGAATTGGAGCTTATTAACAGTGAGCCAGTCGCTTATATTTTTTAAATCAGAATTTATATTATTGGCAAGTGCACCATTATCAAAACTAGAGGTAAAGATTTGAGTATCGTCGGCATATAAAGAGGAGGGAGTGAATTTTAAACAATTTGGTAAATCATTTGTGTAGATAAGGAAAAGGAAAAGGAGAGGGCCAAGAATAGAGCCTTGGGGAACTCCACAGAGTAAATTACTTTGAGAATATAAGTATCCATTTATTAAACATTTTTGTTGTCGGGCAGTAAGATAAGACTTGAACCACATGAATTCTCTATCAGCGACTCCATAAAACTTAACTTTCTCTAGTAAAATCGAATGATCAACAGGGTCGAATGCCTTACGAATATTAAGAAAAACGACACCTGTCAAATTTCCCTTATCCATATTATCAGACCAATCATCGCACATTTGAATCAACGCCGAGACAGTCGAGTGGAGAGGGCGGAAACCAGACGGGAATTTAGAGGGAACAGAATTGACTTTCAGATAGTGATAAAGCTGTTGAAAAACGTCTTTCTCGAAAACTTTACTTATTATTGGTAGGATTGAAAT
>NC_090892.1:36477261-36482261 GCF_036669925.1 Montipora capricornis
CACACAAGGGATTCGTAACACGTTTCAACCCTTATGGGTTTCTGGTACACCTTAATTGACAGTTTGAAATCGTGTGTGGTTGTTTATTGTCGATCCTATCAGCTGTAATATTGCCAGTCACTTTATTGTCTTCTAAAATAGAAACTTCGAATAACTTATTACATAATGGACAGCCTTTATGGTTTTTGTGCTGTATTTTGAACCATTCGGGGTCAATGTGGTCTTTATTATTGTAATGTCTACCTGCCTCTTTATCTTGTTGTTTATATCCCTGTACTTTTTGATTAAAATGTAGTCTTACCCATGATCTTTTTAGGGATATGACTTCTTTCTCCGAGTGTTCAAATATTTGTACCTTGTTGAGATCGGTTGCTCTTGTTATTGCGGTCCAAATAAAATATCTATCAACGTATGATGTGTTACAATCGAAGACAGTTATTTTATCATTGATGCTTAACCCTTGAACACTATATTCGCGTATGGCAGGTTGAAATGCTTGTATAATATTTCATATGTAATAGCCATATCGATGTTGTCTACTGGTTCATTAATAATGACCTCTTTGTCCTTGATTGTTTTGATCATATAGCTGTAGTTAACATACAGTCTTATCGTTGTCGTTTTATAACTTACATACAATGTCCATCCCCTCGTAGAATCCATCTATCTTAACAACGTTCTTTGAAATATGGTTGTTGACCTGATCACATCGAAAGTTAAATAGACAGATGTTGTTTGTTGTGTCTACTTGTTTCATACTGTTTATAATTTTAATACCGTGTGTTTTGAACGTATTGATAGGTTTTTGACTGAAGTCAAATATATCCTTTTTTTTTCAGTCTCTTTTTATCTGTATAGCTTTTTAATCGTTTGTAAGTGATATTTGTTTTGATTTTCAATATTGTTGCAACCAAAGTTAAATGGTTTTCTTTGATCAATATCACCTGTACAGTGAAATTGTTTATCTGAATTTTGTTCCATGTATGATTTAATCAAGTGTAGTTGTTTTGGGCTATACAGTAATATTTCATCGAATACGATACAGTTATCAGCACTCGTAGCGTATTTTTTGATCTTCAAATGATCATCAATGCCTTGGCCCAATAGTCGCTTCAAAGTGATTGCATTGCAACCATCTTTTCCGAATAGGCTGTTTTTATTATTTTTACAAGCCGATGTCTTTCCGGCCCCAGGAAGACTTTCCCGAACAAAAATACTTTTGAAATACTGTCGTCTATCATCAATGAATCTGTCTTTATCCCACATACTGGTATTTTTGCGTTTACAAGCTTTTCATATGCATCATAATTTTTCAGATCACGTATCTCATAAATGAGTCCTTTGATGGAAAGGAAACTATTTATCAACTCTTATTATATACCTAGACTTTCGCTCAACAAAACGAACACTGTGATTGGTTGATTCATTGTCACTTGGCCCTGATCAAATTCAAATGTATCCCGACCGGGATACAATTCCGCACTTGTTGCCCGCTCCGGATGTTTTGCTGCGATTGTTGCAGGAAAAGTCTAAATATAGAACAAAGCACTTAATGTCTGGTCCCTCGGGAACCTAGTTAGTTTTGTTTTCCCTCGTGTCCTGACGTTTCCCTCGACTTCGTCTCGGGAAACATCAGGACTCTCGGGAAAACAAAACTAACTGTTTCCCTCGGGACCATACATTAAGTGTATATTGTTCTTGAGACACTGATAGGATATGTAATGTATCTTTTATTATGGTCTTATGGTTAAAACCCTCTGATGGTATCATATCGGCTTTTGTCCCGTAATCTAAAGGATTTACATAGTCGTTATTCGCTTCGGTTTCGACTATTTCTTCCTCGTTGATAGAATATATTTGTCCCTTGTTTAATCTGGTTTGGTAATAGAGGGCCTCGTTATAATACTTGATCACTTTGGATATATGCTTTTTCGTCTTCTTTTTTTCTATGAGACCAAGATTTTTATTTATATACGACTGTCAAGTCAGACTCATATTCGCTTCTGACAAGATCTTTACTATTTGACATAACCAGGTTGGATGGTTTTTTATAATATAGCACCTGGAATTTTTCATTGATTCTATTTAATTTATATCTGTAGCATCTGGTGTAAACACCTGAGAATAGTATTGGATTTGCATTATTATCCACCCTGATGATATATTAGTTGTAATCATCCATTTTATGATTATCTACTTCTGCCAAATATCAAAATGATTGAACGCTGGAAAATACTTTATGTAAATGAAATCAGATGTATATTCTCTGTGTTCGAATTCCCCATAATACACTTTGTTTGCCCCCCAAATTTTGCATAAACTATTGTTTTCAAATGCTCTTGGGAATATGCAGTGTCCCCAAGAGCATTTGAAAACAATAGTTTATGCAAAATTTGGGGGGCAAACAAAGTGTATTATGGGGAATTCGAAAATAGAGAATTCCTTCCTTGAGTCAACACCAAGAAGCGGGATTGAGACGTGTTCAGTAAAGTACCCTGACTTGGGACCAATTGGCAAAATAGATTCAACGTAGTTAGTTACTTTATTATAATATGCCATTATGCTCGTTACAGATTAGACCGTTATAGAAGTTGTCGTCAACATTATGGTATAACTCAGTCTTTTTTACTAATCGATACATCGGAATCGTTTTGTTTCGTATCAGATAACATTATATTGAAAATCGTATTGTTATACTTGAGCATAAGAGATATGATTTTACCATTCAACTGTTTAATTTCTGGCGTATAGTTTAATTGGCTTATGATTCCAAATAACATTTTATCGAGATAATCGTTATACACAAATGTCACCATTTCGACCTTGTTGTCGTTGTGTTTTATCATATCGATTGTATATTTCATTTATTGTTTTAAGAATATGGGCGTATCCTTATCTGTCGTTTGTGATATGACGTTATACTTATTGGACACCGATATTGAAGTCATTTCTGTATCAATGTTTCGATCACTATTAATGTTTTGATCATTCTTCCATACTACCTGCTCAAAATTTTTGACGTCTACATTAATTTCATAACAATGGTTGTTATGAATGTACATTCATAAACAAGAGATGTTAATGTTCTTGTTTCTTTTTTTCTGGTTTGTATTTAAACAAGCATCCAAACGGGCCATACACGCCTAATCCTAATTTGAACCTTGTGAAGAATGCCAATGACTAATATATTGATAGCGGAGCTCCGCGCCCGCGCGGAGCACCATTGTTAAGAAAATATGGTAACTCATCGATGCGAGAAATCTTAGTTTTATAGCCATGACGTCATCAACCGTCCGTACATACATACGTACAATCGCGTACCCAGAGTCCTCGGGCCTCTTGGTCAGCGGGTGAGCGCCCGCAGAGACTCTGGGATAATGGACTTGAACTATACTTTTGATTGGCCGCTTGCGTAACAATGGCAGTCCGACAGGAAGTCGGTAAGTAATTCGGAAGCCCCAGAATTTGGAGGGAGATTCAAAATCTAAAACTACTGTAGTTTCAGTACTGTTTGTTTTTTCTACCTCAGAAATGTATAAATCACAAAAATAATGAAACAACGAGGTTTGAATTATGTCTTATACCGCACGGGAATTTTTCCACGCTACTAAAAAGTGATTACTGTTGCTGTTACAAAAGTACCGTGGGAAAACATTATATCAGTCTCTTTGAGGAAAAATCCGTGGAATAAGGTTTTGTCGTAGCCATTCAGAATTACGGAAACATCAAATTATAGCAGAAGAGGACATTTGTGTCGTTTCCACAAAAAATTGTCGATCGTCTCGCTTGCACGATGGGATTCTGAACGATGGAATGCATGCTTAAACACTAAAAATACACTTAGCGAAAGCGTCAGAGGTTTCATCTTCACTTGCTCTTACAGCAAACCAATGATCATTTCTCCAGTTTCTTTGAAGGTGTGTAAGGCTAAATTTTTTGTTTCTAAAACACTTTCAACCCGCCATTTGTACTGTTTACGGTTTTCTCTTTTCTGTTTCCGTTTAAACTCAAGCATGCGCTATAAGACCGGAACCCACGTTTTCTGGGAAAATGGAGTCGATTATCCCAGAGTCTCTCCGGGCGCTCACCCGTTGGACAAAAAGCCCGAGGACTCTGGGTACGAGATTGACGTATGTACGTATACGTATGTACGTCCGTCCGTACGTCCACCCATCCATGTATGCCAATGTGACCGGTATCATGCTAGTTTATAGCATACATCTTTGATATTGGACATCCATCTTTTGATTAATTGACACCTGTCAAAACAAGGTATCTGCTGACCAGTATCACTTGACCATATCGCGGGCTCAACCTTAGAGCTCACTGAGGTCAGGTGTTTCTTTGAAGTTGACCGTTGACCAGGCACTGGTTTTCGATTGGATTGCAGGCTCAACCCAGGTAAACTCACCTGAACATAAGCGAGGCTTCATTTTTCGCGCGCTTTCTGTGGCTCGACGAGGCTACACGGCCATACTATATTTCAAAGAAAGTTCTTACACAGTCAACGCCTTTCGTGTTCAGGTGGAAAACGGTTTGGAAGATGTTTTCTTTCTACATTTTTTGCTGGTTTCAATCCACTTTGACATATCATGATATGTCAAACACACTGGTGGCCACGCAGTTATTCAAGCTAAGCATAGGCGGGATGTAAACTTAAAGCTGAGTGTTTATTTTTAATTTGCTTAGAGCTGCTTTTTTCTCTGTATTGCAACTTTGGCATATCTTTAGAAGCTCTGATAAGGTTATATGATGCCTGGAGGACCAATGTCTAGAACAGAAACGAAAGGACTGAGCGAAAGAGAACCACAACGACAAAGCAGAATACCAGTAATAGCTCATACTTAGCATACAAATTCTTTCCTTGGGCACTAAAACCGTTTCTTATAGTTACCGATGCGTTATTTAAAGTGGATGCGTATTTTTAAAAGGTGGTTTAATCGGTTCTTCCTTTGTTCAGGAATGAAGATCGAATTCTACCTCGAAATGGCATACAATCT
>NC_090892.1:36494761-36512261 GCF_036669925.1 Montipora capricornis
CAAGTCGCACCTCGGAAGGGTACGTATTCTCTTGTAGTTTATTGTCACGCAATAATAATCATAATAATAATAATAATAATAATAATAATAATAATAATAATATATGATGATGATGATGATGATAATGATGATGATAATCATAATAATCTAAAGACATCAGGGTAAAGTATTTGCAGTTAAAATAGCGATACTAATTTTTAACGAAGGCGACATTTATTTACTCAAGCTTAAGGAACCGCAATTTGGAAGAAGACAAAGACTTGACTGTTTAGAAAGCACGGCGGGACCTCCAATGAAAATCACTTTGGTGTCAGAGAGGAATTTAAACCCAGCGCAACCGAAACACAAGACCGCGCCTCCTCTCCTTATCTTAACCTTAGACCTCTCGAATGTCAACCCACGGTCCAATTAGACCCGACTCTCTCGGACTGTTGGAGGCTATCGGCGTAGTGAAGGCCTATTTTAAAAATAAGTGGGGCCAAAAAATTGCTCCTTTGACCTCTCCTGTGATACTTAAAATATCTTTCATAGAACAAGCTCTCTTTGAAAAGAATTATTTCAGATTGGCATGACATTTGATGGTACTGCCGTTTCATCTTTACTTACACGAAGCGTATTTTATATGTGAATTTTAGATCGACTTTAAAATATTAGAAGTTAAAAAGCAATAAATTCAATATGAATACTGACCACATTTTAATGTGGTTGGAGCTATATCAGCACCAACTCTGAAAGAAGAATCAGATATAATCAAACCAAGAGTTAATCAATCAGTAATTTCTGGTCGCGGTCAATTTGAAAATTCTCAACTTCGCAAGAAATATAAATTACCCGAAATTTTCCATTCCTTTTGACATTTTATTCTGGTGAGGAAACTAACGAGTGATTCATTTAATCTCATTTGGGCAAACCCTCATTTGCCATTGGCCCTCTTGAGATCAGACCATTTCAGCAAACTGGTTCCATATACACCTTTACAACGGCAATTTTGGGTATATGCAATTGGATCACAAACCACATCTTTAAAAATTAAAAAACTACAACAAAATCGGGGTTATTACTGCGATTTTTGTAACTCTCCCGAATCTCACCTTCAAACTGTGTTTTGGCTTCCATCAACCAAATTTCTGAACATAGCCTGGAAGACAGACTCCGCCTCCGGAAAGTGAATTGGAGATTTTGTTTAGTTTACAACTCGAATAACATTATGATACTTTTTAGAGATTCTTCAGCAAAATTTTGTCGCTCTCCATCGGCGTCGAATGTACCGTGGGAAACAAAGATGCTGATTGGTAGGCTATGACGCGGTTCAATTGATTTCGGCATCTGTGGTTCCGGGTCAACGCTCAAAACGCAGTTTGGCCCTTGGCGCTTGAAGATGAGATTCCGGAGAATTATGAAAATCGCAATAAGCAGAATCAGGCTCTGACTTGATGAGTTAGTTCAGATGGTTTACGTCGCACATCCGGTTCGGGAAAAATCAACTCTGGCAAAAATTCAGGGAATGCATCGAAACCTTTCACTTTCCTCTTGACCACAGAACTGAAATCCGGTTGCTTCTGTAAGCAAAGGATCACAGTTTACGTCATTAAGTTATCCCTACGTTTATTCTGTGCACTTGCATAATGAACAATAATTAACGACATTGTTGTTGCACAGCCGCATAAAGCGACCTGATATTTTCTGTATAACCCAAACAGAGGAACCAAGATATCCATCATGTTTCTATCATGGTTTCACCTGAACCCTTCCACACGCCCACATGCCCAGATGTCCACTCGTCCACATATACACAGTCCGACACAAACACATCTCACACAGGTCCTAATATCCAAAGCTCCTCAGGTCCACATGCCTACATGTCCACAACATGTGTTGTGCATACATCTGTAGGTCCGCAGGGCCACATGTCCACAGGTACATGTGCACATGCCAACGAATAGGTACCCCTCTCTACAGACCCACACATCCCCATCTCCTAAGGTCCACATGCTTACATGTCCACACTTCCTCAGGTCCACATGCTCACATGTCTACACTTCTTCAGGTCCCCAAACTCACATGTCCACACTTCCAAAGGTCCACATGTCGACACTTCCAAAAGGTCCACGTGCCCACATGTCCACACTTCCAAAGCTCCACATGCCCAATTGTCCACAACTCCAAAGGTCCACATGTCCACACTTCCAAAGCTCCACATGCCCAATTGTCCACAACTCCAAAGGTCCACATGTCCACACTTCCAAAGCTCCACATGCCCATTTGTCCACACTTCCAAAGGTCCAAAGTTCCAGAGCATGTATTTTCCGCACATCCGTAGGCCAGACATCCACATCTCCACAAGCCCACACGTCACTTGAACATAAGTCAATAGACAAGTTCACGCTCTTGATTGCATCATGGGTAATCAGGACAAAATGGCGGGAAATTCAAAGGTTTGTATGGAAATGCAAAGCAGACTATGCTGTACATGACTCTACTTTACAGACTTTCGCCTTCATAAACCAAAATAAAAAGTTCATGTTCACAACTGAGATCGATGAACTAGACTTGGTATCCGTTCTTTGGAATTCCTAAATATTGCTTTTTTTTTTTATCTCCATACATTCTCTGTAATTTTGTGTCTGTGGAATCACAGGAAATATATGGGAGAAACTCTTAATAATAATAATAATAATAATAATAATAATAATAATATATTTATAAAGCGCTAGAATCCTTAAAGTTTAAAAGCGCGTAACAAGAGCAATACAGTATATAAGACTAAAACAAAAATGGCTAAAGTTATATAAAAACGGACACTGAGGACTTTTCTTAATGTCAGGCGGCAGAGTATTCCAAGGTGTGGGGGCTGCCGGAGAGAAAGATCTTGCACCGTATGATCTCAAATTAAAATGCGGAATATAAAGAAGATTCTTTGATGATGAACCTAGCTGACGAGATGGAATGTAAGGTATAAGTAGATCGCAAATGTTCGAAGGTGCCAGATTGTTAAGAGTCTTCTACGTGATGAGTAAAATTTTAAACATGATACGATAATGAATCGGAAGGCAATGAAGATTTAACAAAATAGGCGTAATGTGTTCATGTTTTCTCGAAAGAGTAATGAGACGAGCAGCAGCGTTCTGGAGGTGCTGTAACTTTTTTATTTGGTAATTGGGAAGGCTATAGAGTACATAGAGTAAACAATTGCAATGATCCAATTTTGAAGATATAAATTCGTTAACAAGTGTTTCAGTAGTGGTTGATGACAGATATTTTCTTATATAGCTGATGTTACGGAGATTTTAAAAGGATGATTTGCAAATACTTGCAACATGATCGTTGAAATGAAAGTGATTGTCAAAAATGACACCAATATTTCTAGCTATCTGTACAGAGCGGATAGTCTCATTGACAACAGAGATTTCTTGAAGGACTGGTCTAGGTAGATGATTAGCAGAGATAACAAGTAGTTTAGTCTTATCCTTGTTCAGTTTAAGACGGTTAACCAGCATCCAGTGATCAATCTCATGTACACAACACTCAATGTTAGACACAGCTAAAGCCCTTTCCCCAGGTATAGTTGGCTGAAAGGACAAGTAAAGTTGAGAATCATCAGCATAAAAATGGTAACTCAAGTTCAATTTCTTAACCATGTCGGAAAGCGGAGAAGTATAAAGAAGGTACAAAATGGGTCCCAAAACTGAACCTTGTGGAACACCACAATGAAGAGCATGTCTCAAGGAAGCCCCACCTTCAACGGACACATACTGCATGCGCCTGGACAGATAAGATTGAAACCATAATAACTGTTTGCCACTGACTCCAAAGCGCTCTTGAGGACGAGAAAGAGGAATATCGTAATCAACCCTATCGAAAGCTGCGGAGAGGTCCAGAAGTAATAAAATAACTGTTCTACGGTTTATCAATGGCTGTGACGATGTCGTTATGCACACGAATAAGAGCCGTTTCTGTGCTGTGATACTGTTTATAGGAAGACTGAAATGTGTCGTACAGATTATTATTGTTAATGTAGGAAATCAGTTGGTTAGCAACAGACTTCTCAATTGCTTTGCTGATAAAGGTAAGATTAGAAACAGGGCCATGGTTGGAAAACTGCGTATGATCCAAGGAAGGCTTCTTAAGGAGAGGGCGTAACTTAGCAACTTTTAATTTGGCCAGATTGTAGCGAAGTATCAATAACAATGGAGATAAATGGTAGCAGTGTGTCCAGAGCGTTTCATGTGACGTAGCCAGGAAGAGGGTCAAGATCGCGCCATTTGGAAGATAATTTCACTACACATTTGTGGACTTCGTCAACGATTACCGTGTTAAACTCATCAAACGTATAAGGACAGACCCGGTTGACATTTTGAACTGGGTGGATAGGAGCTGCAGCATCTAGGTCGACCCGTATTTTAGCTATCTTATTGGAAAAGAAATGAACAAACTTATTTAAGAGTTCCGAGGGCGAGTTACAGGGTGGATATGGTGTAGAACACTTTCTATGTAACAGATTGTCAATTGTCTTAAAAAGAAACTTGTAATCCGATTAGTTATCATTGATTAGTGAAGTGTAATAAGATTTCTTTGAAGAACAAATTAAGTTGTTGACAGTACGGCATTGATCAATAAACAACTGGCGATTCACTGGAGGTTTGGTCCTTCGCCATCGCCGTACCAATCTCCTGCGATGTTTTTTCAAGTTGTTAATTTCCATGGAATACCGAGGTGCAGCAAGACGCAGAGTAACAGTTTTTGTTTTAACAGGAGCATGGATGTCAAGAATAGAGCTTACTTGCTACATTAGCCATTCTCTCCAAATTTTCAAAATTTAAAAGACATTTGCGGAACAGAGGTTAATCACGCAATTTGATAGAAAAATTACTATCAGACATCAAATTCACAAGGAAGGGCTCAGTGCTTAAAGGAAATACCAAGACACAAAAAGGTATTTTACCTTTTGTGACATAATACAGGCCGTCAGTGTCAAACCTAGAAGAAGCTTTACTCAGAAAATGACATTTAATACAGAATCAACCCCTACTTCGCCAAATTTAAACCACCTAACATTTCATACAAAAAGGAGAATCCTTTAAGGATCTGCTCATTAGAGCAAAGCTATAAAAGGTTCTATATTCGTGTTCACACAGGAAGGGAATCAGTGTGGTGTGTCACCCCTTGCATTTCTTAACAAGGTATCACACCAAATCACAAAACTCCACCATGAAAACCACATTGACGACATGACCAAAAACACCTTGCCCTCCAAGAATACCAGAGTTCTACAGTCTAACAGAAATTCACAAACCAACTCTTGCAGGAAGGCCAATCGTCTCGGGTTATGATAGACCAACAGAAAGAATTTCGTCTTTTGTTGACACATTGCTTCAACCAATATCTAAGTCACAAAAGTCATACGTTAAAGACACAACTGATTTTATAAACTTTATTGAAATCACAAAGGTCAAAAACTGCACATTCCTTGTATCGATGGATGTCACAAGCCTCTACACAAATATACCACAAAACGAGGGGATTGACACAGTATGCAAAGCATACAACAATTTTTACAAAAAGACAGCCCTCCCATACCGACACACTAACTTCGAGAAATACTTAGGCTAATTCTCAAAGAAAATTCTTTCCGATTAAATGGAAAGCATTCTCTTCATATTCACGGGACGGCTATGGGAATGAAAATAGCTGTTTCCTTTGATAACGTATTCATAGCAGAGACCGAAACCCTAAGCAAAACAGCTTTTACTCCTACAGTTTGGAAACGCTACATTGACGACATCTTTTCCCTATGGGACCTAAGTGAGCCCGGCATTGAGACTTTCATTGAACAAGCAAATTCACATCACTCAATTATAGAATTCAGGGCCGATATCTCTTACACTGAGACTGTGTTCCTAGATACGATTGTATGCAAAGGCAACAAATTCAAGGAACAGTCGATCCTTGATATCAAGACACATTTTAAGCCAACTTAAACCTTCCACTACACACATTTTACCTCGTGTCACCAACCAAGTGTTAAAAATGGATTCTTGAAGGGCGGGTTCCTAACAACAAATTCCTGAGAGTCTACTTTCAAAGAAAGCATTCCAAATATCAATAAACACTTGCTGGACAGAGGCTACCCACGCAATGTAATAGAGAAAATCCTATCAGGAATATAATTTACAGGAAGCGCTACAGCGCTTAAACAGAACAACAAAAAATGAAAGAAATCTTGCCTTTTGCAACACAGTATCAACAATCAATATCTAACTTAAAAGAAGCCTTCCTCAAATAATGGCACCTAAAACAAAATCAACCGTTACTTCGTCAGATATTCAAGCAACCACCTATCCTTTTATCGGCTAAGAAAGGGAAATCCTTAAAGGATCTGCTCGTCAGAGCAAAAATATTCATATAAGAGTTTTCTGTCACAAAAATAAACAGGTCTGTTGAAAGCGTGCTTGAGTTTCAACAAAATGAGCCCCAAAATCGGCAAAAAAATTGTGACGCTGATGAATAATAAAGTAGCCGCTATTCCCAAAACGATCGAATTACCTGGTGATAAATAACCTCGTCCTGGAGAGTAAATTTTGACTTTGCAGAAACAATGGTCAACCTCAAGAGTTGGGCGATTGTGATCTTTGTGTTGAATTCGCACATTTCTTGTCAAGGTTTCTAACATTTGAAAGAAAAAGAAAACCTACAAAAACAAAAACCCGGTATCTTTCTATCATTTGACACAGATGCTTCACTGTTTCGCGAGTAAACACGTGCACGCCGCGGTAACGTGATCACGGCGCCCGCTGAATTCGATGTCACTTTCGATTTTGCGATTTAATCGGTGCATCCAAAAGTACAATAACAAAATTGCAAAAATCTCCCAAAATGTTTTCCGCTGATGGTAACTTTTTATATTCGTGGTTCAAAATTAATGTTGTTTTCATATCGTAAATTTTGTTACTGATGGCAAAATATTTTATTCTCGATCGACCGTCCTGAAAACTTCCTAATGCTCTTCCTAAAAACTGTGTCAATATTTATTTACTTTTGCATCAATATTTGTTTTGCATAAAGCAAGCTAACCAAATCTGTACCTTGCTTGGTTCGCATTTGTTAGCGTTAAAATAGAATTGTCGGTCCTATGCTTTTATTACGAAGTGGTATACTTTTTAGGTCGCCCGTCCAGATACTAACCCCACCGGACAGGGTTTAATTCAGTGAACGTTTGTATTACAAAGATGCCAGATGCTTGTGGTGAAAAGAAGTTGTGAGGGAACTTGAAAATGATCAACATGTCAGCCCAGAAGCCAATGTTTCTCGATTCCCTTTTATTTTCTTCAATCTTTCAGCGTTCAGTACTTTGCTAGTAACCACATGTCTTCTCAGGGGGCTATTTATCCAAGACTTCTACCATGGCACTACAATATACAATACCAAAACAACATCGTATACTGTTAGAGCTACATATTACGCAACGACAACTTGAATCTCCTGGAAGACAAAACGCAGCTCAGTTGACAATATGAAATAAAGCGCTGTGTTACTTCAGTACCATACGTAAGCAATGCGTGTCTATTTTTTCTAAAGATGACAGGAATTTCTTCTTTCTGACAAATGATTAATAGGCCGGTAGCCAAGATTTTTAACCTCAGAAAAGGATTTGTTTTGTCGTATGAACGTGTGAGCCAAAGGGCCTCTGCTGGTACGACTTCTGGGTGACCCCTTAAATGGTCTTAATGATCCCCGACTTGAAAAAAATTGCCTGGAACGCTGCAGTTTAATACCACCCAACTCAGTCCCTTCATACCGCAGGCAACCCAGTGAACGCTCTTGGAGCGTCTAGTTATTTTCATTTTTTTCTCTTTTCAGATGGCTGGCCACAGGCAGGGCGAATGGGATTGTCTGTAAAGCATATGACGTGCTATTTCCTGACGGTTACTGTAAGCAAATCCTTGGTAACTCACCAGTGTTTGGAAAAATGGAAGATTTCCGGAACAATCACGAAATAATGCGGAGTTTTAACGATCTGAAATCATCTTTACAGCAACTTTTTGAAGTGCGCGAAAGCTGTCTTGCAGCGGTCGATGATATGTATTGTCATAACTACTTTCCACGATGTTACATTTCTTCCTCGCCTCAGCCAGTTTGCAGAGAAGCATGCGAGGAAAAGTTCTTAAAAGTGTGTGATCAAGAAATCAAAGCGGTGAAAGATTTTAATAGAAAAAAGCCTTTCTCATTGCGTTTAAACTTTGAAATCATAAACTGTACAACTCTACCATATCGGAATCCAACAGGCAACTGCTACTATCCTGATGTGATACAAGGTTACTACGTTCCAAAGGTTTTTCTTTTTCTTTCACATAATCCAGAGGGAGTAGAGTGGAACAGATGCGTACATACATACATACATACATACATACATACATACATACATACATACATACATACATACATACATACATACATACATACATACATACATACATACATACATACATACATACATACATACATACATAATTGACCGCTCCCCATAGGGGCTTTTCAGGGCCAATGAAACACAACGAAACGACAACTGTTAAGAATCCCAACTGGCTGGAGGCAAACCAGTTGGCTATTTACAAGTGCGGCTGGGAAGTTGAACCAGGGACTACCAGGATCAAATTCAACGAGCGGTCAGAGCGGGTCTTGAACCCGGGATCTCCGGATCTCAAGGCAAGCGGCCTAACCACTGGGCCACACTGCCTCCAATGAAGAACTGCTCTGCTCCACAAGCGTATTTCTTGCTTTCGCTTGGGCAAACTTTATTTACCTCAACGCGTTTCACCAGTAGGCAATGACTCGAAAGATGTACTTCGCTTATCTCGTTGAGGAATTGTCGTTTTCTACGACGATTTATAATGAGTACAGCTTGTCTTACTAGGTATTCTCATCTAAGCCAATCAATGTGCAATGAGCTCAATTACTTCAGAATACTAGTTGTTCTCTCCTGGAATGAGGACCAGCCTTCATTCAGTGATCTTTGCCCAAGCTATTTGAAACCCCCCAGGGCCACAGGGATATCCTTTTATGGGCAACTCTCCGCGGGAACATTGTTTTCCTTTGATTAAGAGATTTCGTTACAACGAGAGTTGAAATTTCTTTCTCTATTAACTTTGCGCATTAACCATCACAAGATGCTGTTGAGAAGGTAACAAGTATTATTTTTTTCACTTACCACCACAATTATTATTTGATGACTTTTATCTTTATGTCTTATTTAGAACAACTAAACATCCTAGAGAGTAAAGGTATGTCTGATTTAAATTGTATTCTCGTCTAGTGCAAAACCTTATACCAAACTATAAATATTTCCAACTTACGAAACGAAATCATCCCTCAATCGCGTTTATATGACCGTGACAAAAAATTATAATTGTAATTGGAGATTGATTCTTTGTTAGAATGTTTCTATGGAGATGGGCGTGGTTACCATGGGAACAAAAGCACAACAGTTTCCGGATACAAATGTCAGTCATGGAATGCCACAACTCCTCGGGAACACAACATCACGGAATCGATTTATAAGGAAATCACAAATTGCACCGATTTTTGCCGTAATCCGGGGGGGTTCGGCTTGAATGGGCCCTGGTGTTTTACCACGAATGAGACCGTGCAATGGGAGTACTGCGGCGTGCCTAGATGCGCCGAAGAAGGTTAGTACCTTCAGGAACTCATAACTTGAAAGTTGCAAATCACATATTCCTCCTCTAAATTCGTTTCCTCGCACCATTTATATTAAAAACGACCCCTCTGGCCAAGATTTGTAAAATTAGCCAATCAACGTGCGTATCTCCAATCCCGTCATATGCAAACATGATACGGGACAAAAAGGTTTCACCTTTAAGTTGACTGGAAGCTAAGAGAATGGTTAGGAAGTATAAAAGTGTTCTTAAAAGTAAGGCATATGAGACCTGTTAGTGAAGAATTCGTTAGAATAACTGAAAAAGGAAGGCAACATTCGCTCAACACGTACCAAAGGAAAGTCCTGTTTCATCATACCAGTCACCATTCCTTTTCACAGGACTTTCGTAAATTGGATTGCTATGACCGTTATAGTAAAATGAGGCTTACGACACTAACAATGAAGTCGAAATTTTCAATACCGCACTCGGTAAAGCCTCGCGCGGTATTGAAATTTCTCGTTCATTGTTAGTGAACGTGTGCAGGTAAATCCCGACAATTCACTCGCTGAGTGCGTTAAGCTGTAACTACACGATTATGGAAATGTCCGCGTGTGTAATGTACATAACCCGAATCACACAGGTCACATTGAAAACTATGAACAACACACTGCTGATTTACAATTGGTGGCTGTTTAGTGCACGAAATGCTTTTCATGGAAGCTTTAAAGCCAAATCTCAATGTGCAATCAGACTCCATTCCTGCGAAAGTATTTTTATAATCTTTGCACCTTTGTTAATACTCTTCGCCAAAAATCGATTTAAATACTGTAATTTGCATTACCAGATACAAATTTTCCTTGATAATGGAGTCATGACTACTCCGAAACGTTGGATTTTATCTTTTCTTATCGTTCGTTTTTACAGTTTTATGCTTAAAGAAATCTCTTTTAATACGAATGTCTACAGCTATGGCTATTATTATTTATTCATTTAACCAACTTTCGTCGATCTTCTCATTCCATCAGCGCCATCAAGTCCACCTTCTGATTTTCGCGGTCACAACTTGAGCTCAACAAGCATTCAGGTTAACTGGGAAGATATTCCAAAGTCGTCAGTGAATGGAATACTCCTTGGGTTTCACGTGGCTTGCAATCTAGTCAACTGCTCAGAAGGACAAGTCATGGATTTGCCACGTGAGAATCATAGCTGTGTGTTCAGAGGGCTTGAAAAATACAAGAATTATAGCTGCTGTCTAAGGGCCTATAACAACTTTGGAAACGGTTCGTGGAGTGAAGAACTCGTCATTTCAACTGACGAAGACGGTATGATGAATGGTTGACTGATGATGACTTGCTGATGCACTACAGCCAAATGACCGAGCCACGGACTTAAACTGACTGACTAGGCTGAATAGCTGACTGGTTGACTGGTTGTCTGGCGGACTGACTCTTTGACTCACTGACTCACTGACTGCGTAATCGTTACCGTATTCTGTGGTTTATCTCTTGGAACAAATGACGGTTTCTATCTGATTGACAAACAACGTTCAACGTTCAACGTTCGTGGTTTCAAATCCCACCCTGATCAGAGTGTTTCTCTGTCCTTGTGTGGGCTGGGCCCAATTCCAATACTGGGGTTGATCTCTGTTGGAATAATTGGATATAAAAAACTTCACAGTAGAGTTAGGCCTCACTCGAACTTGTAATCATTAACGTTAAATTAGTTGATCTCTATTGGAGTCACTGATATTAACATCAATTTAGAAGCGTTTCAGTCAACACAATTGCACAGAGCAAGCCTGCTTTTTGTTAGGCTGCTGCACAAATGCTAAAGTTGCTCATTTAACTTTTACAATCCCTTGCTATTTGAAACATTCCGTATCCACAAATGATCATCAGAGGTGGAAATTAAGTAAAGATTAGGTTTACGTATGGTGATTCCCTAGAAATAGAACTTGTCATAGATTTCCGATGAAACGTCGTACTTTGTAACATGTCAAGGAGATGATAAATTTTAATAAAAACGGGGGTTACCATGCTCGTTTCCATGTTACGACGCTGACGAATACGGCTATTTAAGCCACTTTGAGAATTGCCGTGCGCATCCCCAATGTTGGATAAATTTAGCTCAATTTTATAATCAATAATATAACGCAGAGCCTGGTGTATTTCTGAGGATAATTCAAGTACGTACCTGAAAAATGTATTTAAATGCCTTTGTGAGTACTTAACACTCCAAAAACGATACGTTAACTTGAGTGAGATCTGTTCGAGTCGTAATGGCTCCTTCCGTACAATTTTACGAAATTGCCAAAAAAATGGCCATAGATTTTTGCTGATTTTTTTACTACTCTACGAAGCCACCGTTCTCAGCAAAAAATATAAAATAACAAATGGGGTCACCGCATCCGTTCAGGAGAAAATAGCATTCCTTGACAGATTAAGCCCGCCAATGAAAATCCGCCGACGTGCACGAGCAAATGCACGTGTCAATGGCGCAAGAAATAATCAAAATTATGCACAGTAGGGTTGCGGAATGCAAAACCAGGGAATCACCTCAAGTCATCCTTCATGATCTGTGATTCCATCCTTCGGCAGTCGAGGCAGTGAATACATACAATAAGCTGGTTTCAACATTATTTACTCTTGTCTTTTATAGTCCCCGGTGCTCCACCTGAAAGTTTGAAGGCGTGGAATCAAAGCTCAACCAGTTTATATGCAGAGTGGAGCCCAATCCCTTTCGGCGAACGTAATGGAAGAATACTGGGCTACATAGTTGAAATAAAATCTGCGGAAGAGAAAGGAGGGAGAGGTGAGATGAAGAACTTCACAAGGTCGAGAAACGTCATATTCACCGGGCTTAAGAAATACCACAAGTATGTGGTCAAAGTTCGCGGCCACACTCAGCGTGGAAAGGGGCCAGTAAAAGATGTAACTGTTCAAACAGACGAAGATGGTAACTATGTGGACTTTTTACTTTGAAAACAAAATATTACCTGCCTTTTTTTTTTTCAGAGAGCTTTACCGCTTTTCATTGAAGTGAAGGATGCCAACCCATATAGAGAGGATATTACACGGTGGAGAGAAGATTTAAATTTTATGTTTGAGTGGCAAGAACAACATCTATCGCCATGACCATCAATCCTTTTCTCCAAATGAAGCTCTTACCTCGCGTGAACTTAAATGTCGTTACAGATATTCAAGCAAAGAGAACAATTTCAGACATTTCATTTTAACACTGAGTTACACTTCGCATGCGATATTAGTGCTACTGCTTGCTATGCAGTATCGCGCAATTGTTCACTTAAATTTGTTTACTTAACAATTCGCCAACCATTACGAAAATAATAGGGTGGCAGGATGGTAGTAAGGGGAAAGTCAAATCCATTTCTAATCCTTGCACACTCACACTCGCGCTCAACGCGCACACACTCACACATAGAAATGAATAAACACTAGGGCTAGTAAGGATGCGTACATAATTTCAGTGAGGTTGTAAATGTTTGAGCAATGAAAATGTAAAAGACTAGGTGATGACATCACATGTGCAGGTAAAGAGTCCCAGTCACTAATATAACGATTAAAGAAAGAAAATTTTAAAATAATTAGTGCGGACAGGTTTTCCCCTAATTTTGTAATCATGGTTAGATCTTGTTACTTAGAATGTGATTTTGCCACAACAGTTCACAATCTTTCTCGTTTAGTATAGGTAATCGCATGGGGCCGAGTAAAATTAAGGATTAATATCACGCGTGTTTTCAGAAGTTGCTGAAATTGCCCGAGTCGCGCAGCGACGAGGGCAATTTCAGCAACTTCTGAAAACACAAGTGATATTAATCCTTAATTTTACGAGGACCCATTGCGATTACTTGTTAATAACAAAGAGGGCAAAATTTTCTTAACACTGTTGAGGCACCTCGAAAAACAGACAGCTAAGCGGAGTTAAAACACTCGTTCGCTCGGAAGCAAAACAACTAACAAACAGACAAGCAAGTCAACTTGTTCTTTGCGTCCAAAACGAGTATAGATGATTGTTATTTACATCCACTTGAGAGGAAAATACGAGTTTCATTCGTGAACAACTGTAACAACGATTAAACCAAATGTTAAGCTTCAATTTATTTTATTCACCTGCGCTGTAGAGGTTTTTACCACTTGCAAATACGCATCCGTAAACATAGCAAACGGTTTGTCCAAAGAAATCCACCAAATTTGAGCTACTTGTTCCTCCCGTCAATGGCAAATTGTTCTGTGACCTTTTTTGTTGAGCTGCAAGATGTCGTGGTAAACTAAAAGCCCTTGACGAAAGGAATCATTTTGTTTTTCAACCACACAATCCCGCTACGCCGGGCGCCATGTAAGTCGATCCAAGTTTTAAGCTTTTCATGAAAAAAATCTTTTGCCCTTCTTCTTGTCACTCGAAAATTCAAATTCCAGATCATCTTTTAAAGCTAGTTCTTAATCTTTATGCCTTTTCGGCGAATGCAGCGCGAATTAAAAGACAAACTTCGATGAAGACGAAGTTGTTTTGCTCAAACAGAAGAAACCAACAGACCAACTGAATGTGGAAGACGTACGTTCAGCCAATCAGGAGCGAGAATTTTTGGCGCTCGACCAATCGTGAGCGAGTAATTTTGCCCTCTTCTCAAGCAAAATTAAGAAAAAATACCCTCTTCATTGACCAATCAGCATTCAGTAATTTTGCCCTCTTTGTTATTAAGTGATGTAAGCATGGTTTTTGTATTATTCAAGTGTACGCAAATACTTACTGCACGCCTATCCTTTCCCTAGTTCCAGACCACCCTCCCTTAGACATATCAGCAACTACTACAGAATCTGCGGTACTACTCGAATGGAACCCAGTGCCCCCGGAATACACCAATGGGAAGGTGCTTGGTTACAAAGTGCTGTACGGTGACGTAAACGGCACAACGCGTGAGAAAAGTACTGTTTCCACAAGGAAAACCTTTCAAAATATCGAAGGATTAACAGCCCACACGAACTATAGTTTTCAAATACTTGCGTTCACTGCAAAGGGTGATGGCGCAGCGAGTGCGCCATATTATGTGAAAACTCCCGCAGGTAAAGAAAACTTTTATTTAAGCTAATTAGTGTTTTCCTTGCGTTCGTACTGGCTACGAATCACTGAAGTGCGGATTCCAGCGGCAGATTGGCATTTTGATAAAGAGCGAGTTTGCTCGGCATGGTTGCAGATGACATATGTGTTCCTTTCGCATGCCTGACACCAATAAAATCTTTTGATTCTAAGAATGTATGACTCTTTCTTCGCGAAAAAGTGGAGAAATCTTTCGAGTTGCTAGTCGGGATATCTCCGTTCTTGCATCCAATAGTAGTAATGATTATATTAAAGCTTGTCTTAATACAGGAACATTAGTTGTGGGCACAACACAATCAATTTTTGTTGTTTGCGATTGCTCCCGATTATGCTGGGCACTCGCCTCCCACCAATGTGACCTGGGTTCGATTCCCAGGCTTTTCTTCATGCTAATAATGCTAAATGTAGGGACCGAGCTTCTGGAGGGGAACTGGAAACTATACATTTCAAAGGTCTTTTTTGTCAAAATCTAGCCGTACAACCAGGGTTAAAATTTTGGGAATTAGTAAACAATATGAAGACAAGACCTTCAACATTTTTTTTAAAAAGATCTATCAGACAGTTTTTCAGTTATTATTAAAATAGACAAAAATCAAAATTTTTGCCATTTGCGAGAAACCTGTCTGACAGATTTAACTATTCATTTCGTTTATTTTGTTAAGGAAATCCTGAAATTTTAAGGTGGAGTCGTACAGCTACAACTGTAGTTTTCGAGAAAAAGGCCTTTGAAATGTCTGGCTTCCAGTCCCCCATTCAGGAGCTCGGTCACTATATTTAGCATCTTCCCCTGATTTGCAGTTATTTGTTGAGTAAAATTACATTTGACATCAATTGTAGTGAGTGACTAACACTTCAGAAGAGACATTCCGTTGCTTTAATTTCAAAGATTTCAAAATCTTGATCTTTTTCTTCGGAAAATTGTAGTTAGCCACCTTAAATAAAGTTCGTGATCCCTTATGATTATTCAACACAAAAAGACCTACGTGGTGAAGTAAATTAATTTGAAACCACGTGAGTCTTCTAAAGTTCGATAGCATTAATGTTTTATTTTTCTGAATATTTATAAACAACGGAAGCCTAATTCTTTGGTAAAAAATAGGCATACTGATAAAATCTCGAAGTGGATGTTTCCAAATTTTAGCATCTGTTGAAAACTGTTTGAGCACTTCTTTTTGTTTGCTATTTGCGGTTTCCATTGTCCCACGATTAAAACTTTTCAACCTATTAATATTTTTTCACACTTAATTCATCCAAAACACATTGAATTTTTTCATCGTTGCGTGTTGATGAGAAATTTCCAACTTATATGATTTTATTATTACTTGGATTGCTGTCGTCCTTATTGTTTTACAACAAAAACGGGCATCTTTCTCTTCCAGGTGCACCCCCTCCACTGCTCAATGAGATTTACAAAGATTCAACGGGTAAGGAGTTCTGTATCAACTCGAAAACAAGCCCCCATTCAGGGGTGATTGACCAAAAGTCATTAACCCCCTCCGTCCAAAAAAAGTCTGAGCTAACACTTGCAAAATTAGCAGCGCAACAAATATTATCAAAAAAGAGACAACATTTTCAAGATCGCAAAACATGTTTCGACACAACTTTGTCTTCTTCAGTTACAGCAAGTTATACAGTTTGAGTTTGAATTTGAATAAACCACCGTTAATTCAAATTGTTAAAAGTACTCTCAAACGGAATTCTTTGACGTGTTTTGTAACGCTAAAATGTAACCTTACGTATTTTATAACGATGGTATTCAGACTGTATATATTAACTTGCTGCAACTGAAGATGATATGTCGAAACATGTTTTGCAAAGTTGAAAATGTTGTGTCCTTTTGAGAATCCTGATACTGAGCAAGTATTATCTTATTGTCGATCCCAACTTGGTTGAATAGCATTTCTTTTCAATTTTTCTTAGGAGCAATCACAGCTGCAGTGTTGTCCAGTATAGCAGTTCTCGCAGGTGTTTTCCTTACTATTTGGTACATCAGAAAGAAAAGGAGACGAGCTGAAAGAGAAAATAACGATGGAAATGGTGAGCCACATAGAGCGGTTTTCAATTGAGTGTCGAAAGTAATTAGTGAATTTCTTTGATTTATGATTACTTCACTCATTCATTGGTTCAAAGTTCTCGCGCCACTTTTTCAAGCAATCAGAAGTGGAACCAAAACCAATCGTGGCTCGCGAATGCACATTTAACAGCGTTTTGTGTCGGCTACGTGTAAGTACGTCGATTTTGTGATTGGTTTACTGGATTGTCTCCGTCCTTTTTGATTGGCCAAAGTAAATACTTTGGTTTTGGTTTTACGACACTCGATTCAAACTCACTCTAATAGGAATGTTAATTCAATAAAACGCTTTACCTTAAAGTGCTACTATGATGAAAAAAACCAGTTCCTTTTATTTTCACATTTTGAAAGTGCTTAACCCCTGACTGGCAAAATTTTCACCTTTCATTTTCATCCGAAAGATGTTTACTTTGAGTGTAACTTTTGGATTTCACCTTCCGCCGTTATTCACGTCAGTTAAAGACTGACCGATTGAACCTCAAAGGGTTGAATCGAGGGAAAAGTGACTGAATGGCTTAAATTTCCAGCTTGTAAATGCAGCTTATTATATATGCAAGACACGAGTTTAAAAGTCTGAGGCCCGTTTCAAACGTCGAACTTTACATGAGCCGAATCTAATGCAAATGAGCGAAAACAATAGATTTTTTTCTCATTTGCATTA
>NC_090892.1:36537261-36544761 GCF_036669925.1 Montipora capricornis
ATGTTCACACTCAACGTTGATTGTGATCAACTGAAGTATAATTCAGGCTATCATATTGCGTTGAATTTTACTCAATTATGGTTGTGTTCACATCCGCGAAAGTTCAAATTCAATAGGTAGGGTAACCTCGCAGTGTGAGACAAAATGGCTCCGTATCGCGCGGCTACCACGATTATCATCACCATGCTTGGGGTGAGAAGAAAACCAAAGATAACTTCCAAAAATAGAAGAAGACAAATCCAAATCTTCGTTTCATGAAGCGATTAGAAGTTCCGTCTGCTCATACCACCACGAGTTCAACATTCTGGTCAAATACGCACTGTAATTACTTCAAACAAACCCCTTGAGGTTGTTTGAAATAATTATAATCCAATTGTAATCACGTACTGTAATTAGTTGATTTGAACCTATTGCAAACTCAAGTAGATCATAATTCGATCATACTCGAGGTCTAGTGTGAACACGGCTTAAATTAGTCAACTCTTAACTTTCTTATGAAGTCACAGAAAAACGGCGGCCATATTTTTGGCAAAACTATTATCCTCTATGAATCTGGGTCTATTTTTATACTAACGTTTTCCTTTGTCTCGGTGAATAAACATGACAACTGATAGTAGTATATTACGTAGGAGTTCTGCTTCCGGCGGATGATAAGGATCACGCGCCGATCACGTGATCAAAAAGTCAGAATTAAAGCAAACGGAGATGCCGCACCAAATTAAGAAATCATATTATAATAAAGTCTCAAAATAAAACACGCTCTGATTTATTATAGTGCAGATGCACGGCTGACGCCACTCGTAGGATTCGGAAAATAAATTTTTCCAAACATTTTAGCCGAATGCGCGAGGAAATTAAGAATTTCTTTATTTTAGTGTAAATAAAAATCCTCGCCTGTGATCTGTACATGTTCTGCTGTAAACCACCTAAGAAGCGGATAGCGCACTCAAGAAGTAGGGAAAACGCTCGACTATGTCTCGTGTTTTCCTTACACTTCTTGAGTTTACGTTCTCTAACCGCTTGCTGCGTGCTTTGCAACAGAACAGATCACAGGCTAGGCTTCTTTATTTGCTAAACCAAACTGGAGTGAAGCATAGAAAATACGTGTGCGGTGAATATGACATGTTTCACATTTGCCTCTCCTTAGTGGAGAAAGTTGTCAAAGACGAACTGCCGCAGCCAATGGTTCGAAATGACAGCTGTTCATCGCTTAACTGCATAAAATAATTTTGTATGTGTATTTGTTTTTTAGAACAAATCGCCCTTATTACACCCTATGCTACTTCATCACCGGATTGTCTTGAGAGAATCAACGCTCCTCATATCTACGAGACTGTGGAAAATGATCATGAAGTTGACGAGGATGTTTCAGTCACCTGTCATCGGGTATCCTACATCAACATCGCTCCGAATGGGTCTCTGAAACTTCCTCCGTATCTGAGGAACATTTTCCTGGAGTTTGAAAGATATTACGAGAACACGCGCTATCAAAGGTTGAAACGGTATGTAATGACAAACCAACAAAGATATGATACAGCCGTAGGCAGCAGAGAGATTTCTTAAGCACAGTCCACGTTTAGTAGGATTAGGTAAATGGGAATTGGTAGTGTCGCCTTCACAAATGTAATTGTCAACTCTCTCTACCACGATGCATCATTATTATTTACTTTCTATTAGAATGATTGCAGTTTCCCAGTTTCTCCGATAAGTGCTATGGAAAGCCGAGTGCGAGTCAAACAGAAGCTAGCATGAAAGTGTGCGGAACGAGAGAAGAGGGACAGCTCTATCTTTCTTATCATGGCACTCTACTTTTTCGTATTATATAGCATTACTTCACTCTTTAACGCTTTTGGATTGAAAAGATGAAAAAAGTGATAAAATGATAATTTTAAATTCATAAATGAAAAATACTATAAATAAATCAATCTTACAAACGAACATAAAAAAATAATAATAATTTAATGTAACCTGAGTACAAGTAGTTGGCGAGATATTTTATCGCGAAATTATTAAACAAGCGCAAGTAAATCGATTGTTGCTCCGTTGAATTTTGGCTGCGAGAGCGAGCGGCTGCGAAGCGGCGAAG
This sequence comes from Montipora capricornis, assembly GCF_036669925.1. Taxonomy (NCBI): domain Eukaryota; kingdom Metazoa; phylum Cnidaria; class Anthozoa; order Scleractinia; family Acroporidae; genus Montipora; species Montipora capricornis. The sequence goes on from NC_090892.1 coordinate 36,539,348, forward strand.
CCGCGAGGGACGGAATGTGGAGGGAAGGAATGTGGTAGGGAGTGTATTACAATTAATACACGTTTTGGAGAAGGGCAAGTTAAATTATACTTTTATTGACTCTTTAAAGTGATACTAGGATCAAAAAATCACCCTTTTTGTTCCTCAGATTTTGAAAGTGTGATTGCTTAACACTTGACTGGAAATTTTAACCTTTGGTTTTTATCCAAAGGCTATTTACTTTGAGTGTAAGTTTTGGATCTCATGGTCTGCCATTACTCACGTTCCAAACTGACCGATTGGACCTCAGAGGGTTGGATCTAGGGAAAAGTGACCACATTTACTCACTAGCTTAAAATTTCAGCGTGTAAACTCAGCTTAATATATATGCAAAACACGAGTTTAAAAGTCTGAAAGCCCGAAATTCCCATGCTGCATATTAATTCAGCCGCGTACTGACGCATTACATTCTTAAACTATTAAGTCTTTGACGTCATTTTCTCCTCGACCAGCTCTCTCAAGATTTTAAAGTTAGTAATGGCGGACCATTAAATAGACTTAAATAGAAAAATTCCATTTTAAATAAGCAAGTGTCTTTTTTTAAATTAAGTCTTAAAACATGGGTCACTTAGTGTTCAGTTAACATACTTCTGAAATCCAAGGAAAAAAATATTTGATTTTTTGATCATAGAACAACTTTAAAGATCTTTTAATCCCCTTTTTAACGACCTTCTTGAATTAACGACGGATTAACGCCGTTTGGCACATCTTAAGAAAGACTTACTCAACGTTGCTGAACTGACTTCCTCCTTAATGGAGGCTTCATAATTCCCATTTAATTCCACGTTGTAGCCTCGATTAAACAGATGTTCCATGATTTATGTAGTAATGCAATTTTGGTGGTATCTTTTTTCTAGTGGAAGACGTTTCATCGGATGGACCTCGGACGTCAATGACGGTCTTTTATATGATACACTTCACCGTGGAATACCGGTTCCATCTGCTTCTCCCAACAGTTTGAGCCGGGAACCAGCACACCAAACAACAGTTGAAGATTCCCGTAAAGGACTCAAGCGTCACTCTATTTGTTTGGGTGAGCTGAGAGGTGTCAGGGAGGCTGTTCAAGGTGAATTTTCCAACACGCAACCAGTGGAGATAGATACCATTGGATGGACAACAAGTCACAATCGCCGGCGCTTTTCTGTTGATCTTGGTGAAGTCCGAGAGTTTATTGCAATGACAGAGATGAAATCGACTCCTACAGATAACCCGGCCGTCACTGATCACTGGCCAGCAGACATGCGGGAAACACATCAAAGTGAAGCCCTTCAGTGCTAACTAGCTACCAGCTGCTTATATCTGAGGAGATTATTACAGTAACAGTTAACCTTAGATGCATCATTGCAGGCTGAAGATAAGAATCAGTGTTATACCGATAAACACAACAACCGAAAGGCATGTTGCTGTGTACTGTTAAACGATAAAAATTGTAGCTATTCATTGAATTGCTTGGCCTCGCTGAATAACGATGATTATAGATAAAGTCATTTAAGCAAATTGCTTCGCCTCATATGTTGGGGTACTTTTAATGTTAAGTTCTTTTGAATAGGTTAGTGTTTTCGTACTAAATTAAGGGATATTAAAAAAGGTTATTGGTTTCACTTTTCCTGTTAGTTTCCAAGCAACATTAGTGGTCTATTCTTATGAGAAAGTAGCTCCTAAGGCTGTTTGCTCTTTGGTATAGTTGCGATCAGAGTGTGTCAAGGTAAGGTCATGAATTTGGTTTGAAACAGGTGTCGAGAAAGGTGTTTGGTACGCTGGGCCAACTAAGTTTTTTATTAGGAATGTTTTAATTGGTTTTTGGTATCACTACGGTTTTTTTGTGTTTCTCTCAGTGGTGTTTTTACCCAGACGAGCTCTTTTACTATATTTTTGGAAGCAATTTATTTTCAGTTCACCTCTGGGCCTTTTGACTTGTTCTCGCGGTTCCAGATCGCATTCATGACAAGAGTGGTCTCTTTTGGGTTTCAGTAAGTGTTTTAATCTATATTCTAATATTCCTAAGTAATTTAAAATACCACATGTAATTGTAATTATTGTCCTGTTCTGCCTGGAACGTGCGTGCCAGATAAATTTATGGAAAAGGCGGCGCTTATGCTCGTCCTTTCCTTCTTTTGTCTATTGTTTAGCTCTGTTATGTAATAATCATAAATCGTCATTTTCTCTGTAAATTTGCTGTGTGACTTAATTCTAGATATTGTAACTCGTTCCTTGTTATTTTTGTAACTTGTCATACTCCGTTCGTGCTAATCTGATGTTGACAAACCCGTAAGATCCCGTCGAGAGATATGATTTTCTTCAGTAGTGGAAAAAGTATGTTAATGTGCTGCCGCGCAGGCGTAGTGCGTCATTTTGACGTGTGACTGGCACTTGATTGTTCAGTCAGACTAAGAACATATAAAAAGAGCTGTATACCTAACAAATGAGAAGTTAAGCAGGACTAGTTGAGAGAGAACTGTAAGATCGACCCGAGAACATCAAATAAAGAGGTGAAGCAGCAGGAGTGTTGGGGAGTCTTTCTTCCCCAAAAAGATTTCCTTCAACAGTAGCCTGGAGAAGGTCGATTTAGGCTTCTTGTCGACCCCTTAAAAGCCTGAAAGTTTCTCGTCTTAAAAATGTGCAAATTTAAGAGAAATTTGCTCAAAATCTCTGGCTCAAACCAACCAAACCAAGTCCAGCATTTTTAAAACTAGTGATCCAGTTTCGCGTCATCCACTTGAACGTTTGAATTAAGAAAAGTATTTTGACTGTTCATCTTAAATGACAGGGCACGGTCGACGTTTCAAAGTTTCTCACCAGCGAGTATATCGGATGCATTACACGCTGAAGGTAAGGATCGCTGTTGTGCGGATAAACTTGAGGGAGTGCGGATGGCCGCAGAAGTTAGAGCACTCTCTTCCCATAAATGTACAAAATTGTGGCCCGGGTTCAACTCCCAGAACGGATTGAGGTTTCAAATGCAACAAAAGGTGAAAGGTGTTTTTCTAACAACACTCGTAGTTTCATTTGAGACTTTGAGCGGCATGTCTTTGTAGAGCTCGCACAACAGCGGGAAACATTGTCCATTCAGGACCTACAATCGGCGTTAAAATTATTGAGACACTCTTATCCTTTAGAGGCGGGCCTCCTCCCCCGCACCCTCAGGACAATGTTGTGTTATTTTCTATTTCCTACACGCCTTGTGAACAGCGGTACAACATTGATTAGCGTGGGAGAGGGAGGGGTATCCCGGAAACGTACTTTTTTGGACAAGTTTTCTTTGCAAACAATGAATGTGTCGTTGCCAGTGTGCTCTGTTGGCAACTGTCTCAACTAATTTTGTCGCCGATTGTCTTTTTCAGAAAACTTCCTTTAAACCCTTTATACGGGCACCTATAGTCCACACTGTCCGTCAATATGACCACACGAGTGAAAGACGTTTTACAGGTCTAAAAAAATGCGGATATTGTTTTTATTTTTCTCATTTTCGAATGTGAAAAATGGGTTGTCCTGTGTCCTTGCACTGTAGATAAACGACCTATTGTAGCTCCCCAGGAGTCTTTCGAGAAGCTCAATGGGTAGAGCATCAGACCGGTGTTACAGTGTCGATTCTGTGGTCAAGCTGGTGTGGCTACCCATGCGCGAGCCCCGTGACTGGCATTGCATTTATTAAAGAATACCCACAAGGGACTGCATTCCGGCAGCCGGCCTCTTTCGCTTCCGTTGGATAGAGTTACCCATACTCGCACTCTACGTTCAAACAGCACCCTTAAGCAGGAGCCCATTAACCGGAGCTTTGTATTGTACGCTTGAGGCAACCCTGTCCCGTGTCTTTCTATTTTTAGAACTACTCTATTTTGACGTATGTGACTGAGAACATACGTGAAGTGGTTCACATACATCGCATACGTATGTGAAGCAATAAATGGCTGACCATAGGTCTCTTATGGTTGGCTTTTGTAAAACACCCGCTAAAGCCACCGGCGAGGTGCTTCTGAAAATAGAAAGATATAAATAGAAAGTGTTGATTCAGAGGGTTAATATGGGAGATGAAGGCTCCGGCTAATGGGCCCGTGCCTTAACCTAACCATCCTACTTACATCACGTACATCACACACTTTCCAGGACAGCGCTGCTTCTTTGTTCAATGCCCTCCCGCCTGTGATTAAATCACAACTTCAGGTCTTTTTCAATTCAAAGCGGACGTTTAAACTCTTCAGGAAACGCTGCCTTCTTTTATAGTGCACGTGTTGGGTGGTTAGCTTGACCTTTTCCAATTTACTTTATCACATTAAATGTAGGACTAAGTTAGTGTATATTATTTGTCTAAATATTAAGGTTAGATAGATTTTGGTTGTAGCATAGTTTTGTCAGATAAAGAGCCAATATATTTTGGATATGCTGATAAACCGTTATTACTATTGGTTCGATGATCCTGGTTTTGCAGTCGTTCTTTCACCCGTCGCCGAGGAACTGGGTTAAGTTTGTTGGTTTTAAACTGTTTAAAGTTTTTCGTCGGGTACCTTGGTTTTCCCCCCTCCTCAAACCATTTGATAATAGTTAACATGATTTCAATTGATTTCTGTACTGTGCCCCTGCGCTAAAGACAGTTAGCACTTAAATCAACGTCAATATTGTCATTATCACAGGCAAGGTGATCTAAACATATAATTTTGCGCGGATGGAATCGTACTGTTTGTTTGGTGTAATCAAAAGGGCAATCAAATTTGTGCTGACACTTTTTAGAACTTTCCGACATGTCTTCCGCTTTCATATCATGCTGATCTCTGAGATGGTTTCCGACTGCCGATCCTTTGTGTTCTTCAATCCGTTGGTGTAGGTGTCGGTACGTATAACCCGACATAGGGCCTTCATCGTACAGGTCACAGACAGTCGGTCCAGGTCACACCTAAAATATAATACACCGTACATTGCTGGAGGCCGCGGTTCTCTCGGTCGGCACCAAGAATAGCAACCTCTGGCTGGTTCCGAAATCTGGGGGTCTATTTTGGTCACCGTTGACCTAACAGCTACTAATTGATTCAAATTTCTGAGATTTCGCTGACAAGCCGGAAGTCCGTGATTTGCCGTCTTCCGTCCACTCTTCCTGGTTCGGGGTTGCCAGCAATCTCGTACCCAGTTTCCTCGGGCTTTTTGGCCAGCGAGTGAGCGCCCGGAAAGACTCTGGGATAATGGACTTAAACTATTTTGATTGGCGGCTTGCATAACAATGGCAGTCCGACAGGAAGTCGGTAAGTAATTCGGAAACCCCAGAATTTGGAGGAAAATTCAAAATCTAAAACTAGTTTCAGTGCTGTTTGTTTTTTCTTGCTCAGAAATATATAAATCACAAAGAAAATAATAAAACGACGGGGTTTGAATTATGTCTAATACCG
>NC_090892.1:36554761-36557261 GCF_036669925.1 Montipora capricornis
AGGTGAAGTAATTATCATGTAATTTGTCTTCTTAAAATTAATGGATAGCATATTTGCTGCACCACATGTTATTTGTTGATCGTCAACTGCTGATTTTAATTTCTCCACAGCATATTCAGTGGAGTATCCCTTTCGAAAGCCAAACTGGAAGTTAAAAAGTAGACATTCTTTTTCTAGATAGGACACAAGTTGGTCATATACTAGTCTTTCCAGTACTTTACTAAAGGGAGAAACAACTGCTATTGGCCTATAATTTCCTAAATCAGATACACTGCCACTTTTAAATATTGGGGTTACTTTTGATATTTTAAAGATTTCAGGAAACTCCCCTGATAGTATTGACTCATTATATATTTCAGTGAAGGGTGCAGAGAGCTGTCCACTTGCAAGTTTAATAAGTTTGTTAGGAACATTTAGGGGTGCTTTATTTTCTTTTAGTCCAGTAAATAATGTAGATACTTTTGTTTGGGTTACTGGAGCAAGATAAAAACTGTTTGATGGTGTAGATTCTATGTATTTCAAGGGGTCTGTATGATCAGTTTTGATTTCCTTTGCTTAAGTTGGCCCAATATTTACAAAGAATTTATTGAATAATTCAGCAATATCCTTTCCTTGTGCAAAAGTCCTGTTATTGTGAATAATTCTCGTGGGGAGAGTTTGACCTTTAGTTTTCCTTTTAATAAGGATACCAATAAGTTTCCAAGTTTGCTTAAGGTTGTCTTTGTACTTTAAAAATTGCATACCATAATATTCTGTCTTAATTGTATTCTTAAGATGTGAAAGAATATGCTGCATAATGCTTATATTCCCCGATTTTCTGTAAGTCCTTGCTTAGGAAATGTGTACGGTACATTTTAGGATACCCTAAGTGAGCCATGGTTTATTAAGTTGCCTTTTCTTGCTTTGGCTAGCCAGCTTCACGGGCGCATGTTTATTCAGGGTATTCATTGTCTCTTGTACCTTTTCATTTAGATTCTTTTCTGGGTTAAGGATTTCATGCCAATTTATCAATTTTATATCATCTAAGTATAGATCCTTGTTAAATTTAGAATAGCCTCGAAGATATTTTTTGTTACCATTATTCCGTATAGATTGGGTTCTAACTATGCAGAAAATTGGGAGGTGATCTGTTATATCAACTGTCAGAATTCCTGCTGTAAAATTTTGTAAACAGTTTGTATATATATTGATCAATGAGTGTTGCTGTATGATCAGTAAGGCTGGTAGGTTTAGTAATGATCGGCAAGATGTTATTAGCATAAAGCATATCTAAGAACTCTTCAGTTTGGGTATGTTCACTAAATTTCAGGAAATTTATATTCATATCTCCAAAGATGTAAATTTCGTGTCTATTGGGATTAATTGTTTTAATTATATCATTTAGTTGGCTGCGAAACTGTTATAAATTACAAGTGGGATGCTTATAAATACAGCCTATTATCATCTTCTTTTTATCTTCACCAGTATCAATTTCTGCCCAGCAGGATTCAACTAGTGCTAAATCAAATTTAATGGCCTGCCTCGGTACAGCTTTAAGATTATTAGCTATGTATAAAGCAGCTCCGCCTGCATTTGTTGGCGAGTCCGTGTGAAAAAAACTATAGCCTCTGATATTGACATTATAAATAGATTTCTCACCTAGTTTAGTTTCAGTAATTCCAAGTATATCCAGCTTAGAGTCAAGGGAGCATAATAGTTCTTCCAATAGATTTAGGTTTTTAGATAAACTTCTAATATTGCAATGAAGAATTGAAAAAGATTTTACATCTAAATTATCTAGCATTTTATTAAAACCACGGACTGAATAATATTCTGAGAAAGGGCTATTTAACATTATTATCACTTTGTCGAGCATTGTGGCGCATTTTTCGGGCTAAAATGGAGAATTTGGCGGGCTAAAATGTATTTTAGCCCGCTGAAATAAACCAATGAAAAGTGAAAATCAAACAGTCGTACGATTTAAGCAGCCAATCAAAATCGAGAAGCCATAGAATGTTCGCGCCGTCGCGTCTTGCTGCGTTGGTGAAAGAAATGATAGCCCTTTCCCCTTACATCTTTTTACTCTGTGTAGAAATATTAGCGGAAAGAATAAATAAAGATATAGAGGGAATTTTTATCAAAGGTAACGAAATTAAAATTAGCCAATATGCCGACGACACCACACTTATCCTTAATGACTCGGAAAAATCTCTTACGAGTGCTCTGCATGATTTGGAACTGTTTAGCACTATATCTGGCTTGAAACTCAATAACAAAAAAAACAGAGGCATTTTCGGTTGGCTCTCATACTGGTCGTGATGATCAGCTCAGTCCCGAAAAGAATTTAAAATGGGTTAAAGATAAAAAAAAGTCTTTGGGTGTTTGGATATCAAACAACCCAACAATAAGTATAAATGAAAACTATAGAGAAAAAATAGGAAAGATTCGGAGTTGTTTGAATTGTTGGGAATACCGCCGCCTAACCCTCTTGCTGGGAAAAATTGTTGTACTTATAACTCTA
>NC_090892.1:36564761-36572261 GCF_036669925.1 Montipora capricornis
CCACACAAGGACAAACTCTGACCAGGGTGGACCAGGGTGGGATAAAGATTCCCGCCGCTCTCAGACTGAGCCCTCTTTGTCCTTGGTGGGCCCTTCCTTGTAGGGCTAACGAGCGTCATATGGGATTGAAATCTAGCACTTCCACATGACACTTGGCTTCATAAACAAAAAAGTGCGGCTCTACAAACTCTGTTTAAAATATAAGTGCTCACGGGCCAACGTTTAAAAACGTAACCTTTCCTTGTACTTGTACATGTTCATTGCCGTGACTTTAACATCTTCACTCCCCACGGCCTGCTCCCGTCTGACCTTGTAGCTCAGTCGGTAGAGCGGCGGAGATCTAACCCGAAGGTCGTGGGTTCAAATTCCCACCCTGGTCAGAGTTTCTCTGTCCTTGTGTGGGCCCCATTCCATCTGTAGGGCTAACGCTCACATGGTTCATATGGGATTGAAATTACTGACAACTTAACCGTCAACTGACAAAAATTTAAATTGAGGGGATGTGTGGAATACGTTCTGTACAATCGTGACTAGAAATACTGCACAGTCTGCAATGCTACCGTCTCCTTTTGTTTCACAAAATAGTTAAAATTTATCGGAAAATATAGGCTGCTGTAAAGTTGCTCCCAAACACACTGTAAAAGCATAAAGTCTGTGTCTAGATAATGAAACTAAATGAGCCAGGTAGTTCATTGATGGCAGCACTTAGCTCTGTTTTCTGTAGAGTAACAAGGGGTATCACTGATCCCCTTTAACCCATTGACCCCTGGGAGTGAGACTTGACAGATTTTACTCTGTCTAATGCCAGGGAGATTCTAGTCGTCAACTGGGGTCATCCTAGGGCGTTTGAGGTGTCAATGGGTTAAGCAGTCAAAAACTTTGTCCCTTCCATTAAATGGGATGCTAACCAATCACAGAATTTGTTACAAAGTCTATCAAACATTTGTCAGTATTAAGTTGTATGCGGGTACATATAGAAGAGGCAACATGATTAAAGTTAGAGAAAACTGAGAGATGATCAAGACCAACCTCGTTCCCAGGGTCTCTTTTCTCTGCCTCCTTTTTGTCCTCAAAAACAAAGGAGGCAGAGAAGAGAGGTTGGATAAAGACCTGGCCTCAGTTGTTCAAAAAAGTGGATAGCGCTACCCACCAGGCCCCAGTTGTTCAAATGATGGATAGCGCTATCAGCCGGATAAATCACTATCCAGTGGATAAGTAATAGTGGAACCAACTGCACTTTCCAGTGTATAGTGATTTGTCCGGTAGATAGCGTTATCCACCTTTAGAACAACTGGGGCCAGATAAATCACTATCCAGCAGATAAACACTACCAAAACCAATTGAGTTTATCCAGGATAGTGATTTATCCAGTGGATAGCACTATCCACCCTTCAAACAACTGGGGCCAGAACTCATACAGTCAACCAACCTTTGAAGTCTCAAACACTTGATCCAGTGTGGTGATTCAATAAGCACAATAATAATCGCCACTGTAATTAATACTGTGGGCTGAGCAATTACGGAAAAAAAACTCCTTATGTAGTAGTGGTATGTTAAGGGTACATGTACTTCAGAAAGAAGTACTTAATTACTCAAGAGAAAGGTGTCATTTTTGTAACTGACTTTTAAGTGCTACAAGTAATAGGCTCTAGAGGATGGTCAAGCTTTATATTACACCATTTTTTTTTATTTCATCATAAACGTTAAGCTAAGTATTTGCATAACAAAAATCAACAACTGAAGTTTCCATTTTTTCTAAGTACCTAAAAATGTAAGACAAGTCCATTGGATGTGAGATGTACATCTCATTTCATTGATTTGATTCTCTATATCTGATCTGGCCTCTTCTTCCAATGGAGGTTGAGAACAGTGCAGTGTAATGAACCCAAATGAAACGCGAGTAAAATTTTCAACCTACGAAAAAGGATTGCTTTGCATGCCAGAGAGACGGGCCTTCCACGATATTTTCAAAGCGTTCAACAGCACTGTCACAAGCCAAACGAGTTCTCTTTGCATCAGTAACTCTTTCTCTACCCAAAAACTCATCTGCTAAAGGTTCTCGCACCTTTCCAGGACACTCACATGTACGTAAGTAACTATACGAGAAGAGTCTCTTATGGATTCATATAAATAATATACAGCGGCAATTTGAAGACTCGGTATGACTACATTTTAAAGACATAATTACTCAGTGAGAGACGATTCCATATCCTTGCAAGCACTTGAAGTGTTTTGCTAGGCCTACCGCAAAGTGGAGCAGCAGAGAGGTGACTGAAGCACGGGATTTTTAGGATTGTGTTTAGTCTAAAGAATAGAATTAAGCGATTAAGCGCTTGAAATGGGAAGACAACGAAAAGGACCGAAAATTTCATTTGGACAGAGGAATATGAAACGACCTGGCACCGCAGTGCTGAGAGAAAGCGTTGAAGCTTTCGAATAGCGAAAGATCCACCACGCTATGAGAACGGCAGAAAGAGAGGAGTAAATGCGGGTTATGAAGGACTTTTGGGAGGAATTGGGCATGGAAACATCACCTAGACCTTACAGACCGGCCTGTAACACGGGATAGGGAAGCCGCAAAGTCATCAGTGAGAATGGTGGAAAAACATCCATTGGGTTCTACTAGCGCTACTTTTACCTGCCTAGACATCAAGGTGGGCGTGGTCCTCCGATCAGTCGAAACAGAATACAAGCAATAACTAAGATCAAGTCTGCTATCAAGTTGTACCAAAACAAAGACCCCACCATGGGCTGGTAAGAGCATTCGAAGAGAGGGCTGCTGATAAAGGTAACCAGATCGTTGATAAAGGAAGCAAGTACCTTTGCAGGAGGAAATGGGAATCTCACTTGAATTGTCTCACCCAAACCCAAGGTGTCTAAAAGAAGATGGAACCGAGGTCCCTAACATCAAGAATCATCTGAAAGCAAAGTTCTAGACAGCAGCTTGAAGATAAGATCCGTGGAGAGAAGTGGCAAGGAAAATATTTGACCAACAGGTGGAATGATGACGATCTGAACGTGCAGGGATGCTTTGGATGGCTTAAGGAGTGGCCTAGTGCCCCAACCCCATACCATCGCAGGGATGATGGAATTGTATGAGCAAATGCTGCCGACAAGGGCCTATACAACATATAAGACTCGCACTAAACCATCTGACGACACTCTCTGTAGGTTTGGCGGAAAGGCCGTCGAAAAGCCTAGAGCACGTGTTGGCAGGGTGGTCTTGGCACTAGCACAAAGTAAGTACCTGGCCCGACATAACGCTGCACTCAAAGTATTATTCTTTGAGATGATACGAGATCTGCAGTTGTGTGAAGGCCGAACTGCCACCGTGGAGCTCCCTTGTTGCTCGAAGCCCCTCTACGAATCTCTGGATGCACAAGCATTCTGGGATATACAATGTAGGGGGGCAAGGGGGTCAGTTACCCGGGGGTCAGTGTTTTCGTCAATAACCCACCGGCTTTCATATCGAACTTGAAAATAAATCCGTCCGGGACAATGTACTGCAGGAAGAAACCTCCAGTCCTCAATACGAACCTAGCTTTCGGCACGTGTTTATTAACGTGACCGCAAATCAAGAATGAGCCTTCCTTTGCCCTCCGAATTGTACGAAACTTTGAGCACGGCTGAAACCAACGTCATGGCACGTGTTGTTTTTTGCGATTATAATGTACAAAGATTATAATGAGGCGGCAACAGCGCAGGGACTGTGTTAACCGAGTGTTCGTTACATCCACTAACCACTTCTCGGCTCCAAACTTGAGAACAGATACCAATATCTTTTATCCGACAACCCTGCTTGTGCAGGAAGGTTTCTCCGAGAGGATTACAAGCCAGCTCCCCATGATGACAGCAACATCAGACGTTGCAAACAAGAGGCAAATGATATCCAGGACAAGCTTAATGCTGTCGTAACCAAGTTAGAAAAACACTGAAGACTGGCCTCAGCTGTTTACACAATTTTAATGCTGAACAACGTCATTCAATAAGTCTCAAGTCGGTTTAAACGTTCTGCATCTTGTAGAAGACCTGGATAGGGTGATGGCTAAATATAAAGCGACATTTCCTATTGGTGCCAAATCTAAAGCATCCAAATCAAGAAAAAAGAAGGAACAGAAGAAAAAAGGGGGAAGAGAGAGAAAGAGGATTGCTGCCTCAGAAAGCCGTAGGACCCGAACCTGTATAATTTTTCGGTCTTTGGGAGGTGAACCCATTGATGACAACTATGAAACAGAAGTATGTGGCATTCCTCAGCTAGAAACTGTAGACCTAGAAACCCTCTCGCTGTTTAAATCAAGAACAGACCTGGCATGTCTGCGGGACCTCTTAAATGCCAAATTTTTTATTGGCAAAGCTCACAACGTGGTTTGTGACTTCTGTGCATGAGCGATTGTTTCAATCTATCATATGTTGACATTCTAAATAAGTTAAAGCATGTGTTTATGTTGATGCAATATTTAGACATTATGGATAGTCAAAGGCGTGGCATCTGTCTATTTGGAAAATGTTTATTTATTTCATTATCGAATTTGTGAAATTTAATTAAGACCCCCCCTCACTTACTTGAGAAATCTAATGTAGAGCCCCCCCCCCTCCTTTCCATTATTTTAACTTAAGGCCCCCCCCCCCCCCTCTGGTTTTAGGGCCCCCCCCTCCTGATAATTATTGACGTGTTGGAGCGATATGTCTGGACAAAAATTTGTGCTGAATATGTTACCAACGGGCTGTGTTGTCAAGTGTTGCCTAAGATTTTCGATTAGAATTTGTGTAACGTGGAAGTGTAAAGCAGATTGTGTCGCTGCTAAATGCACTGATCCGGGATTAGTTTCAATGTTAAAAGACTGTCTTTGTTTTGTATCGTGGGAGATGAAGGAGAGCGAAACACCAGACTCTAAAACGAGATTCTTTCCAAAAGAATAAATCATTCTTTTAATCATAAGACTATGTCTTCTTTGAAGGACTTTCAAGTTAGATTCTTCGTCACCAGAGAAGGTTTAGGATTCTTTTCAAAAGAAGATGAGTTCTTTGGGTAGGAGTTTCCTTGCTGTTCTAAGAAGTAGAGGTCTTGAGGGAAGTATCATTTTGCTGCTTTTCATTATTTTGTATAAAAAGAAAATGACTGCTCTCCACCAAATAATGAGAATTCTTGAATAGAGATTAATATACTTCTAGCTGGGCAAATAAACATGTTTAATTTTTAAATATTATTCTTCCATGAACATATAATGTGCTTTCCAAATTTAGGAAATATATATACAGTGTACATACATACACAAGGCAATACATACAAGCCATAATAAAAAAAAAAAAACAATCAGTTAAATTTCATTAAAAAAATTAATGTTGCAGAACAAATACAATTTTCTGAAACTTAAACGCCTAAAAACACTAATGATTTTGAAAAATCTATGCGGCATGAAATCAGCCAAACTATTTAGCGAATGAGATAAGTCCCTAGAAATGAAAACAGTTTGTAAGCTCAAACTAACATGAAAAAGAAATTCTCTTGAGGAGATGGTGTAGATCTTAAAGTGAGTGAAATTAAATAAATGAAAAGTGTTACACAAAAACAACTTTTGTAATTAAAATCTATCACTGTCCATTTTCCATTTTCCTGGAACTAACTAATTCAAAGCACACACCCAAAAAACCAGCATTAAACAGGGCTGTCATTAAATTTTCACCTGCAATATATAAAAAACTGATTCTAGTTTTCATTTCCTTCACAATGTGAGCTCAGGTTTAACAGCTGGTACAGGTGAATGTCCTTTATGGCAGCCCTGTGAAAACTTTCCAGTGTGACAATTTAATTGACCACATTAGTACAAAGTACTACATACCGGTAACATAACATGGTTTGCCATGGTGTGAGTTAAATTGCCTGACCCTTGCCTGACATGGTCATGTTCTGTACTATTTCTTGCCTGTTGTGCGACAAATCAAGAAATGGACTCAGGTATGTTTACGTGTCAGGGTTGCCATTAAGTTTGAAAGTAGAAGGGACCTTATGACAGAGTGAACGTGCACACCCCTATATATAGTCTAGCTTTTGATCTTGAGACCTCCTTTGAGCAATGGCGGGTACTGTACTCAGTGCAAGACAGGTGCTAGTACCCAGGTCCCAGCTTCTAATAAAACCCCTGCATGTAGGTTAGTTCAAGCTCCTGTGGTGGTGCAACTGTTAATACATGTAATAAGAGGCTATTGACTTTAAGCTAAAAGAGTAGAGACACCTTTTCTATACAGGGCATTTTTTTTTTTGACAATACTCTCAAGAAACTCAGTGCAAGACATGTTGGCTTTCTTGGATACTCTAGGTTAACCATGTAATGTACCCCAAACAGAGCAGAAATTTAAGACTCTGTCAACAATATGAACTTACTTCCAGAAGCATATGAACATCCCCACTTAGAACTGTTTAATTCACATAATCGTTTAAGTAACATTGTCAAATTCCTTTGGGAGAGCAGAGAGATGCATACCGAAAGGTCAATGAAATTATGTATCAAGCAAAATAAAAACTGCAAAAGCCAAAAGTTCTTCATGAGGTTAAGACTAATCATCCTTAATGCACTTTATATTCCATTTTTACAGATAATTGGAGGTCAGTACTTATTTTGAACCATCAAATTTGACAGATTGGATGTAACAATATTATATATATACATTGTATATTATCCTGAGAATGTTCATTTCCCATCTTACCCCCCAAATAATGTCATCCTTTCCTCACTGCCAAAGGCTTTTGTAGGGTGGTGCCAGCACCATACAAGTTTTTGAAATGGTACTTATCTCTTCAACTCTCTGACTAGCAATGCAAAAAAGCCTAAGGCTGTTGATTTTAACACTCCAAACAGGAACGATACTTGTTTACAACCTTGAACCTAAACATTTCTTTTGTTGGCATAAAAAAAATAAATTACATTAGAAACTATTGACAATTGTACAAACCAACATGAAGAAGTCAGTCTGACTTCAAAATATAGAGACAGTATAACGTACTGACAAACTTAACCGTCAACTGACAAAATTTAAATTGAGGGGATGTTTGGAATACGTTCTCAAGTGACTAATAGGGACTTCAGATAGTGGACAACGGTAAGCTGGGACGGTTGGATGCCATATTGGAGGCGGAAGCTTTGTACACGGTGGAAAAGGGCGCGAAAACAAGGATTCGGCCAAACACGACCGTAGGACGGTGGGATAAACAGTCTTTTGAAGAGCGAGAAATTATCTGTAATTTCGTTTGCAGAAGGTTCAATTAGCGAGGGAATTTCTTATTTTATAGGGAATACGAACCAGTGAATCCTCTTTATCTTACTGGGAGATTCCTTGGATTCTAGCGAGTGTAAATCCGCTAAGGGAAATTGGTTCATAAAATAAATGCGGCTACAATTATCTCTTTTACCCTTCTTCTGCTTTCCTTGCTTGTACTGTGTCATGGTGGTGACTAACGCTACCGCGATGTGGCCGAGTGATGTCCCACGAATGAACTCAGAA
>NC_090892.1:36577261-36579761 GCF_036669925.1 Montipora capricornis
CATACATACACAAGGCAATACATACAAGCCATAATCACAAAAAACAACTCTGTTAAAAATTTCACTAAAAAAATTAATGTTGCAGAACAAATACAAATTTCTGAAACTTAAAACACCTAAAAACACTAATGATTTTGAAAAATCTATGCGGCATGAAAAAATCAGCCAAACTATTTAGCGAATGAGATAAGTCCCTAGAAATGAAAACAGTTTGTAAGCTCAAACTAACATGAAAAAGAAATTCTCTTGAGGAGGGATGGTGTAGATCTTAAAGTGAGTGAAATTAAATAAATGAAAAGTGTTACACAAAAAACAATTTTGTAATTAAAATCTATCACTGTCCATTTTCCTTATATCACTTCTATCCCAACAACAAAAAAATTAGCCGATCTGGAACTAATTCAAAGCACACACCCAAAAAACCAGCATTAAACAGGGCTGTCATTAAATTTTCACCTGCAATATATCAAAAACTGACTGATTCTAGTTTTCATTTCCTTCACAATGTGAGCTCAGGGTTTAACAGCTGGTACAGGTGAATGTCCTTTATGGCAGCCCTGTGAAAACTTTCCAGTGTGACAATTTTAATTGACCACATTAGTAATAGTACAAATTACTACATAACATAACATGGTTTGACATGACATGAGTTAATTGCCTGACCCTGCCTGACATGGTCATGTTCTGTACTATTTCTCGCCTGTTGTGCGACAAATCAAGAAATGGACTCAGGTATGTTTACGTGTCAGGGTTTCCATTAAGTTTGAAAGTAGAAGGGACCTTGTGACAGAGTGAGCAGGCACCCCTATATATAGTCTGGCTTTTGATCTTGAGACCTCCTTTGAGCAATGGCGGGTACTGTACTCAGTGCAAGACGGGTGCTAGTACCCAGGTCCCAGATTCTAATAAAACCCTTGCATGAAGGTTAGTTCAAGCTCCTGTGGTGGTGCAACTGTTAATACATGTAATAAGAGGCTATTAACTTTAAGCTAAAAGAGTAGAGACACCTTTCTATACAGGGCATTTTGTTTTTTTGACGAATGCTAAATACATACTCTCAAGAAACTCAGTGCAGACATGTTGGCTTTCTTGGATACTCTAGGGTTAACCATGTAATGTACCCAAACAGAGCAGAAAGACTCTGTTTGTAAACTTACTTCCAGAAGAACGTCATTGTCAAACAATAATGAAAAGCTGTCGTTACTAATCGTCGGTCTCTGGGCACAGCATATGAACATCCCCACTTAAAACTGTTTAATTCACATAATCGTTTAAGTAACCGTCAAATTCCTTTGGGAGAGCAGAGAGATGCACACCGAAAGGTCAATGAAATTATGTAGTATCAAGCAAAATAAAAACTGCAAAAGCCAAAAAGTTCTTCATGAGGTTAAGACTAGTCATCCTTAATGCACTTTATATTCCATTTTTCCAGATAATTGGAGGTCAGTACTTATTTTGAACCATCAAATTTGACAGATTGGATGTAACAATATTATATATACACATTGTATATTATCCTGAGAATGTTCATTTCCCATCTTACCCACAATAATGTCATCCTCTTCCTCACTGCCAAAGGCTTTCTGTAGGGTGGCCAGCACCATACAAGTTTTGAAATGGTACTTTTCTCTTCAACTCTCTGACTAGCAATGCAAAAAAGCCTAAGGCTGTTGATTTTAACACTCCAAAACAGGAATGGATACTTGTCTACAACCTTGAACCTAACATTTCTTTTTGTTGGCATAAAAAATAAATTACATTAGAAACTGTTGACAACTGTACATACCAACATGAAGAAGTCAGTCTGACTTCAAAATAGACAGTACGTTAAACGTTTACTGACAAACTTAACCGTCAACTGAAATTTAAAGTGGAGGGGATGTTGGGAATACGTTCTCAAGTGACTAGATATACTTTAAGAACATATCTGCAATCCTACCTTGATCCGTATACCGGAGACTTTGGACGGGTGGAGAAAGGCGCGAAAAAAATAGGGGCAAGATTCGCCAACACGACCGTAGACCAGGTGGAAACACACTAACCTGAGAAGTAGAGGAAATTATCTTGTAATTTCGTTTGCAGAAGGTTCATTTGTAGGGGGAATTTCTTATTGTATACTATGAATACGAAATCAGTGAATCCTAGCACTTACTTACAGATTCCTTGGACTCTGAGCGAGTGTATCAAATGCTAAGGAAATTGCCATAAACAAAAATATGCGTCAACATTTCCTTGCTACTTGTACTGCATCCTCCTGTGTCATGGTGGATTATGGATAACGCTACACTTTGTGGCCTGAGTGATGTCTTTGAATGTACTCAAAGTCGGTAAATTTTTTCATTTCAGCGATAGATAAATAAGTGGTAATTCGGGTACATTTAACCCAGAAGCAACCAATGATAATAAAGGAAAAGACTAAAAAGTGCGAATATGTAAGGATCAATTCGTACCGCTTCCCAGGTTGATTTACACTGCGAGAAACCTCTGCCTTCATACCGTC
>NC_090892.1:36584761-36592261 GCF_036669925.1 Montipora capricornis
GCCATAATCACAAAAAAACAACTCTGTTAAAACTTCACTAAAAATAATAATGTTGCAGAACAAATACAAATTTCTGAAAACTTAAACGCCTAAAAAAAACACTAATGATTTTGAAAAATTCTATGCGGCATGAAATCAGCCAAACTATTTAGCGAATGAGATAAGTCCCTGAAATGAAAACAGTTTGTAAGCTCAAACTAACATGAAAAAGAAATTCTCTTGAGGAGATGGTGTAGATCTTAAAGTGAGTGAAATTAAATAAATGAAAAGTGTTACACAAAAAACAATTTTGTAATTAAAATCTATCACTGTTTTCCTTACATCACTTCTATCCAACAAAAAAAAATTAGCCGATCTGGAACTAATTCAAAGCACACACCCAAAAAAACCAGCATTAAAACAGGGCTGTCATTAAATTTTCACCTGCAATATATCAAAAAAACTGATTCTAGTTTTTCATTTCCTTCACAATGTGAGCTCAGGGTTAACAGCTGGTACAGGTGAATGTCCTTTATGGCAGCCCTGTGAAAACTTTCCAGTGTGACAATTTAATTGACCACATTAGTAATAGTACAAACTACTACCGGTAACATAACATGGTTTGACATGGTATGTGAGTTAATTGCCTGCCTTGCCTGACATGGTCATGTTCTGTACTATTTCTCGCCTGTGTTGTGCGACAAATCAAGAAATGGACTCAGGTATGTTTACGTGTCAGGGTTTCCATTAAGTTTGAAAGTAGAAGGGACCTTGTGACAGAGTGAACGTGGCACCCCTATATATAGTCTGGCTTTTGATCTTGAGACCTCCTTTGAGCAATGGCGGGTACTGTACTCAGTGCAAGACGGGTGCTAGTACCCAGGTCCCAGCTTCTAATAAAACCCCTGCATGTAGGTTAGTTCAAGCTCCTGTGGTGGTGCAACTGTTAATACATGTAATAAGAGGCTATTAACTTTAAGCTAAAAGAGTAGAGACACCTTTTCTATACAGGGCATATTTTTTTGACTAAATACATACTCTCAAGAAACTCAGTGCAGACATGTTGGCTTTCTTGGATACTCTAGGTTAACCATGTAATGTACCCCAACAGAGCAGAAAGACTCTGTTTGTATGAACTTACTTCCAGAAGAACCTCATTGTCAACAATAATGAAAAGCTGTTGTTCATAATCGTCTTACTTGGGGACAGCATATGAACATCCCCACTTTAGAACTGTTTAATTCACATAATCGTTTAAGTAACATCGTCAAATTCCTTTGGGAGAGCAGAGAGATGCACACCGAAAGGTCAATGAAATTATGTATTCAAGCAAAATAAAACTGCAAAAGCCAAAAGTTCTTCATGAGGTTAAGACTAATCATCCTTAATGCACTTTATATTCCATTTTTCCAGATGATTGGAGGTCAGTACTTATTTTGAACCATCAAACTTGACAGATTGGATGTAACAATATTATATATACATTGTATATTATCCTGAGAATGTTCATTTCCCATCTTACCCCCCAAATAATGTAATCCCTTCCTCACTGCCAAAGGCTTTCTGTAGGGTGGCCAGCACCATACAAGTTTTGAAATGGTACTTTCTCTTCAACTCTCTGACTAGCAATGCAAAAAAAGCCTAAGGCTGTTGATTTTAACACTCCAAACAGGAACGGATACTTGTCTACAAACCTTGAACCTAAACATTTCTTTTGTTGGCATAAAAAATAAATTACATTAGAAACTGTTGACAACTGTACATACCAACATGAAGAAGTCAGTCTGACTTCAAAAATAGACAGTATAATTTACTGACAAACTTAACCGTCAACTGACAAAATTTAAATTGAGGGGATGTTTGGAATACGTTCTCAAGTGAACTAGAAAGATAGTGGACACGGTAAGCTGGGACTAGGTTGGATTTTGTTTACCGGAGACTTTGGAATATTATCAGAAAGGCGGAAAATTGCTGTAAGATTGCTCCAAAACACTAGGACGGTGGAATTGAACAGTCTTGTTGAAGAGGCGAGAAATTATCTTGTAATTCAATTTTGAAGAAGTTTGCATCTTGTAGGTCTCGCTATTGAAACGGGAATTTCTATTTTATACTTGAATACGAATCAGTGAATCCTCTTTATCTTACTGGGAGATTCCTTGGAGTAACAGTGTAAATCACTAAGGGAAATTGGTTCATAAACAAAAAATGCGGCTACAAGATCTCTTTGACCCTTCTTTTTGCTTTCTGTCTGTGTCCATGGTGGATTCTAGTCGTCAACAAGCACTTGTGGTCATCGCTAGGTGCTTTGAGGGTGAACTCAGAATTTTCGCTAAAGCATTCAGCGATAATAAATCAAGACAAACACAACCTGAACCCCTTAACCCATGGGGTGCTCAGTTTCCAATGAGAATAAAGGACAAAAGACTAAAATAGTGCGAATAAGTATGGATCAAATTCGTAGTCACTCCGCTTGGTCGTTGATTCCACGGTTAGAAAAAACGAGAGAAAACATACCGTCCAACCTCACGACGGTCAAATGTCACTGGGATTTTGTGCGTGATATGACACTCATCTAAAAGGTCCCAGTCTACCGAGTCGTGCTAAATCTTAAAGTCCTAGATAAGTCCTACCAGGAGCACAGTCTGCAATGTTACCGTCTCACCAGCTTGCTTCACAAAATAGTTGTAATTTTACGGAAATAAGGCTTCTGTAAAGTTGCTCCCAAACACACTGTAAAAGATGAAGATCATGAAAACTAAATGAGCCAGGTAGTTCATTGATGGCCACTTACTTAGCTCTGTTTCTGTAGAGTAACAAGGGGTATCACTGATCCCCTTTAACCCATTGACCCTATCCAGTGAGACTGACATTTTACTCTGTCTAATGCCAGGGAGATTCTAGTCGTCAACTGGGGTCATCCTAGGGCGTTTTGAGGTGTCAATGGGTTAAGCAGTCAAAAAACTTGTGTCCCTTCCATTAAATGGGATGCTAAACGATCACAGAATTTGTTACAAAGTCTATCAAAACATTTGTCGGTATTAGTTGTATGCGGGTACATATAGAGAGGCAACATGGATAAATAAAGTTAGAGAAAAATGAGAGATGATCAAGACGAACCTCGTTCCAGGGTCTCTTTTCTCTGCCTCCTTTGTCCTCATCGACAAAGGAGGCAGAGAAGAGAGGTTGGATAAAGACCTGGCCTCAGTTGTTCAAAAAGTGAATAGCGCTACCACCAGGCCCCAGTTGTTCAAATGATGGATAGCGCTATCAGCCGGATAAATCACTATCCAGTGGATAAGTAATAGTGGAACCAACTGCACTTTCCAGTGTATAGTGATTTGTCCGGTAGATAGCGTTATCCACCTTTAGAACAACTGGGGCCAGATAAATCACTATCCAGCAGATAAACACTACCAAAACCAATTGAGTTATCAACAAAACATAGTGATTTATCCAGTGGATAGCACTATCACACCCTTCAAATTATTATTGGGGGGCCAGAACTCATACAGTCAACCAACCTTTGAAGTCTAGTAAACACTTGATCACTGTGGCTTCAATAAGCAAATAATAATCGCCACTGTAATTAATACTGTGGGCTGAGCAATTACGGAAAAAAAAACTCCTTATGTAGTGGTATGTTAAGGTAACTTGTACTTCAGAAAGAAGTACTTAATTACTCAAGAGAAAAAAAATAATCATGTAATTAGCTGTGTAACTGACTTTTAAGTGCTACAAGTAATAGGCTCTAGAGGATGGTCAAGCTTTATATAACCATTTTTTTTTATTTCATCATAAACGTTAAGCTAAGTATTGCATAACAAAAATCAACAACTGAAGTTTCCATTTTTTCTAAGTACATGTACCTAAAATGTAAGACAAGTTCCATTGGATGTGAGATGTACATCTCATTTCATTGATTTGATTCTCTATATCTGATCTGGCCTCTTCTTCCAATGGAGGTTGAAACAGTGCAGTGTAATGAACCCAAATGAAACGCGAGTAAAATTTTCAAAACCTACCGAAAGGATTGCTTTGCATGCCAGAGAGACGGGCCTTCCACGATATTTTCAAAGCGTTCAAACAGCACTGTCACAAGCCAAACGAGTTCTTTTGCTCTCGCACATTTCCAGGACACTCACATGTGTACACACGTAACTTCACGGGAGATATGGTTCTTAAGATAACAAATAAATAAAGATCTTAGGGACTTATATGTGTGTAATAATATAAATGGCAATTTGAAGACTCGGTATGAATACATGTACATTTTAAAGAATAATTACTCAGGGAGAGACGATTCCATTCCATTATAATCTCTAATAAGAATAATAATTAGGCTAATAATAATAATAATTACTATGACAATTTTTTATTACTATGTCTTGCCGACACTTTTTTACTGAAAATATCACAAAACAAAAAAAAAAAAAGAAAAAAAAAAAGAATATAATAATATTAATATAATAATATGGCTAGCGATGTAGTGCGGTCGCGGTCATGTTCTAACGAGCTCGTCAGAATTTTTGTCCGTTAAAGAAAGCTGACCAAGTTTGAGCACCGGAAAGCATCCTTGAAAGCACTTGAAGTGTTTTGCTACTGCCTACCGCAAAAGTGGAGCACTTACAGACCTGCGTAACATCGATAGGGAAGCCCGCAAAGTCATCAGTGAGAATGGTGGAAAACACCCATTGGGTTCGTAATCTGGGGGACGTGGTTTCAATTCCGGCTCTGGGAATAAGAAGTTTTTCTCCCAACTAAAAATGTCTTCCTGGGGTTGTCCGTCCTTGGTAATTTAAAAATTCATTAATTAATAAAATTTCGCCGAGGCTTGGACTGTGAATCCATTTGCGATCCTCCTGGGGGGCAGTGATATAATATAACGAATAGACTAAGATGAAGTTGCTTTACTTATCTTTGAGTGCTCAGGCAAATATAAAGGTTTAGACCAACAATGGACTCAGAGCAGAAGGATCCAGGGGATACAGTACCGCCACGTGAAGAAATAGACAAATACTGAATGAAATAGTGGGGTAAACTTCTAACTGGTCTGACCTGATTTCACAACGTTTCGGCTGTTCAACCTTCTTCAGATGAAGGTTAAAATCTAAAAACTAAAAACTATTTACAATGGCTGCGTGTATTGGAAGTACAGGCTTATATAAGCAACTTAATTAAAAATACAGAGAGGTTTTAATTACAATAGTTAAAATAAAAGCCGCGAAAAGTTACGCAACAAGCCAACGCAACAAATTCCCCGCAGAAAGCCTCTGAATGTCTAAATGATCATAATGGGAGCCACAACAAGGTCCCAAAGCAGGGCCTTAAACAATGCCGTAATAAACTCCCTGCTGGAGGACCATGCACAGCCCGCCAAAAAAAAAAAAAAAAAAAAAGTAGAATCCCCCAACGGGGCCCATGAACGCAGCAAGGAAGTCGCAAATGCATACAAAAGAAACTGGACAGGTCACAATCATCACAAAACAAGAAAAATTAGTTGTTGTAATGAATACGATTTTTAGAGCGAAATTCCCGCCTTTTGTAAGGCCATGCGGGTTGAATGTGAATATGTGCGTCATCCAATAGGCTTCTCTTGTGAGCAGTAATTGGTCTAAATGTAATGGATTTTGGAAGGATACAACTTGTTCAAGAACGGTAAATCTCATTTGAGAAATATCATGCTGGGAACTATTATAATGTACCGCCAATTCACATGTTCTTCTATTATTGAGCTTATTAGATTTATGGTTTCGGAATCTTATTTCGAACTCAGTTGATGTGGAACCTACGTATTGTAAATTACATTTATAGCACGTTGCGAGATAAATTACATTTTTGGATGAGCAGGACAATTTTTGTCGGAAAGGATAAAAATGCCTACCGTGGCCGAGCTTTGAAATTTAGAAGCTTGAAGCAGGAAATTCAAAACACATTTAAAAAACCACCCTCATTGAACATCTGATTAGCCGCAGAATTCTGTCGAAGTTTAGATGGTGCTAAGACATCTTTAAGATTCTTGGCTCGGCGGACAGCAGGGAAAACAGATTTAGCCGGAAAAGTTTTGCATTTGAGGTGAAGATCGTAATAAATAAAAATGCTTCTTAATGATGTTTTGAATGTCTGGCAAAATGGGATTGTAATCAAGCACCAGCGGAAATACTTTATTTTCGGTTTTCACCTTTTTGCTTAAAAGTTCCGATCTTGGGACTTTAAGAGCTGTAGTGTCTTTAATACATGAACCGAGTGTAAAACTCCACTATTACATCAAGCACCTGGCATGAACACAACGTAGTCCGATCGTACTCGATCGTGAGTCACATGACAACTTCACTACTCCCCAGGACTCCACAAGAGCCTTATCAAACTGTTTATCGACTAAATCCGCCGGATAGTTTTGCGACTTGAGATACCATTTGTATTCTACACATCTAGTTTGCAAAAAGTCATCAGTGGAACAATTACACTTAATTCTCAAGGCTACCCCGTAAGGAACTTCTGGGAAAAACTGTAATTGCCCTGAGCGGGATTTGAACCCACGTCCCCCTGATCACTAGTCGGGATCACTAGTCAGGGCAATTACAGTTTTCCCCAGAAGTTGTGCAGTGTTGAGTTTCCTGTAACTTTCTCTCAATTTCTCCTCAACTTGGTCTGTGAATCCATTTGCAATCCTTCTGGGATTGATACGTTGTTGGCTCAAGGGATCTACTTAACTGACTCTTTACATTAATTACCCTTGTCTGCCTGTGAATGACATGTTGATCCAGCGTTATCACATAGGAAACTGGCCCATTAGGAAGTCCCACGTACTTGCCACACACTAAGTGATCAATCGGCCATGTTGCCAGTAGAGCGAATATAACGTTTAGAAAAAAGACATCTTCACAGCGTAGCGACTTCAAGTTTCATGTTTAGACGATCATCAGGCTACAAATCTTACATTTGCATTTTAACTCATTTAAAGACCATTCTAATACTCTAGGGGAGCGTGCTATTTTAAGTTCGACAAAAGGTATTTGTTCTTGTATCTGCATTTAGAAATAAACTAGTTCCTTTTGTTCAGTAGGTGGCGCGTATCTGCTTTTATTATGTACAACTTGGAAATCATCCGATGTAGTCCTGTTCCTGAATGTAAAACATTGCCGGGAAACCCCGTGGCTAACCAGTATCTTCATTGATTGCTCTGTTGCCAGTAGGTTTGTCGTGATGGCGCAGTGGTTAGCACACCCGACTAGTAACCAGGGGGACGCGGGTTCGACTCCCACTCACGGCACATATGTTTTTCATTTTAAAAAGGATCAGTGAGTGGTAGGTCACTGCCGCTGGCTAGTGACTACATTGTTGGATTTATCTTTAAGAAAGTTACGACATTTTTTAATTTCGAAGACATATTTCGATGCTACAAACATCATCGTCAGTTACAAAATATTTGAAAAACCGTTAGGACTATATAACAACTAGGCGAAACATGCATAATTAAATATGATGAAGTGACAAGAAATACATATTTGAGTGAGTTACAGA
>NC_090892.1:36602261-36604761 GCF_036669925.1 Montipora capricornis
GACTGTTGACAGGGAGTGCAATGACTTTATCTGTAGGCATTTTCATGGTCCTGAGTATCGTGGACTGCAGGATGTCGGCATCCGAATTATCAATGGGGCTCGTACTGGAGATGGACTGGCTGTAAAAGAAAGAGAGTGGGCATACAGATTACAAACTTTGAGACCAGACGGCCTCAACGACAGCAACTTCTTTTACAGCCAGGGCTGTGTCGCTGGAGGTTGGTGGTTGCTAATTGTGTTTCGGCTGGGGTTAGCACATAGATGTGGCACATGAACGCTCTTTTGCTTGTTTTTGTTGGTGTTGTTTGCTTTTTTCCCTTAAGGACGTTCGCGCTAATTGCTTGTGCGCAACGTGACTGCGCAGGTAACGCGACGGTAATATGTCACGCATTACTTCAATCATTAGTGAAGTTGAGGTTTGAAAACCTTTGCAGAAACCGTGGACGATAAGTCTTGCACAGCGTTGGATAAGAGAAGATCGTGATCAGTCAAAATTGATTAAAAATATTTAGGAAAGTGAGGTAGACTACTGCACGACTGATGTTCGCGTTGTTTTCTCCTTTACTTTCGTTGTCTTCTCCTTTACTTTCGTGAAAATAGAGCAGTATTTTCGTTCTCGTCGGCTTGAATAGTGCGGGCCTGCGTAGAAAAAACCAGCGATTAAATTTCCCAAAAACCACACTCCAGAAGACGAGCATGACGGCAATGGAGAAATATATACAAAACACTAACCAAATGAAGATGACGACTGCTTAAAACTTCGTTGCTGTGCTCGAGAAAGCTTTGTTTTGGGGTAAAAACCTTTCATCCCTTCAAGGATCGATCCTCTCTTGGGTTGCAGTCCTTCCCCGACAGGTCACGCAAAAACGTGACAAACGAAGTTTTCCAAGAGCTTCGTAAAATCACATCGATTTTACTCCCTTGGATCATCGGTGACCCCTATTTTTTTAATCATGAATCACTTACTCTACTTACTATCTACAAAATATGATAAAATGAAAAAAATCTCACCGTAAGAAGTTATCTTTTTTTTAAATTTTATTTCCTTGTGCCATGGTTGCAACGGATAGAGCTTACGAAAACGCTCGTCCAGGATGAACTCTTCAGTTTTACGACATCCTTAGCGGCATGAAATTATCTTAAAATCCCAC
This sequence comes from Montipora capricornis, assembly GCF_036669925.1. Lineage (NCBI taxonomy): Eukaryota > Metazoa > Cnidaria > Anthozoa > Scleractinia > Acroporidae > Montipora > Montipora capricornis. The sequence goes on from NC_090892.1 coordinate 36,603,413, forward strand.
CCCTAAAAACCTATGCACGGAAACCTTCACTCTAACAGTTTTTTTTTATAATTTTCGACGGATGAACAGATGAGGCTACCTTTCTTATTATGACAGATTTATCGAAATTAAGGCATTTTTCCACTGCCATTTTCTCCGAAACAAAGTCGGTGACCCCCATTTTTTTTTTAAATTTTTGGAGTAAGTACCTTATGGCCTAACTCTAGGCGAGAAATGAAGAAAATCTCACCGTAGGAAGATTTTGGCGCGAACGTCCTTAAGTTGTTGATGTCATTTAATTTTTGTTATTTGTGCTGCTCTAGTTTCAGTCTTTTTCATATGCGCGTGCATGTGTTACATGTGTCTAACGGTAGTCAAGTTTGTTATTGTCATGTATATTGTGCAGCTTAAGTAGCATGTAGTTAATGTTCTTGTGTAACGGTTTCTAATCACCCTGAAGAACGCCATTTTGTGTGGCCGAAATACAACGTAGGTGTAAACTAAAGTGAATTCAATGAAATGTAAAAATTATGTTGGTATTTGGGTTTTGCTGCAATAAGTTACGGTTTTTTTAAAAAAGGATCAGGTATTTACTGATTTATTATTTCATTTTATTGTCAACTTGACCACTTTGAAATGCCCTGCTTGGGTTTATTTTTGTACTTGATAAATTTGAAGATCCTTTTGTTTATTTCAATTATATATTTCATGCAATATTTGGTGTTTGAATAGGCCAGTTTCGTATTCTAACGGTTGGACGGGATCTAGCATGAATCGGAGGCTAATGTGGGCCAGTTAATTTGCATTTGAAAAGATTTGGCCGCATTAGCCTCCATTCCATGCTAGATCCAGTCCAGCCGTAAGAATTCGAAAATGGTCTATTTGGTCCAATAAAATGTTGATTTTAATGGAGCCCTCTATTCTGTCTACAAACAACTTCATACTTTTAGTCTAAATTTCAGGGGTTTTTTTTCATTAATAGGCTACAAGTTTCTCTGTTTACTATGCAAACAATTTTTTTATACATATCATGTTTGCAAGCAACTAATTTTGTCTTTCTAGGTCTTGCAAACAATATTCCCCAGTACGGCCCTCGCGCTCTGTTAGTAAGAAGTTAATAATGGTAATAATTAGTATAATTTTCAGTGTTGAATATAAGATTTCAGTGTTATATTCATCATGCTACCCGGCGAATATAACATTTTGGAGGTGCGGCTGCTAAGCTAAGCAATCGTGTTTCGTGTCTTTGTATTGTGTTTTAGCACATTGTTTTGCACTTTCTTGATATTCACCACTGAAAATTATAGTGCTGCCAACTCCATCAGCGTGTTGACAAGCACAGTCTGTAATCGGAAAACGCTTTGTGGACG
>NC_090892.1:36617261-36622261 GCF_036669925.1 Montipora capricornis
CCCACATATTTAAGAAGATAGAAAATTGTAATCTTTGCTGCGTCTTATCCTGTGCCTTTTTTCGAATTTGCATTGTTATTCAGTGGTTGGGCATGCTTTTTTTCCTTTAGGTGATTGCGACTGATCGTGATACTGGTGCCGCAGCAGCAATAAAATACAGCATAGCAATTAAAACCTCAAGTACACCCTTCCAAATTAATGAAAACACTGGACTCATAACAGCTTCACGGGAAATTAAGTAAGTATCCAATAGAGTGTTAGGTGGTACATAATCGAATATTAACATTATCATCATTGAGAATTCTCTTAGCATTCTTGTCCTAATTACTTTAGCTGCATTCTATAAGCTTTAATAGAAGTGATAATTTTGGATGAACAAGTCTGTCTATTCTTCTGTAGGTTTATATACACAGGTGAAGTTTAGCATAGTTTTAAAATGTACAGTAGTTAATGCTATTTAACAATGAGGAGCAAAATGTTGGCAACATCTTGGGTTACCATAGTTATCTTATGTTTTGGCTGGCATTGCATTTGTGTTGGATTGATGTATTAGTCCCAATGATCATCCTTATCTGCAGTGCATGCATTCAGTGGTGTTACCACTATGGGGAAGGTTGTTGTTATTGTTGTTGTTGTTATTATTATTATTATTATTATTATTATTATTATTATTATTATTATTATTATTAATTTCATTTTGCTCCTCTTCCACTAAATTATTTTTCAGTGTGACTAGTGCTCAGATTTGTTGTTGCTGTTTATCTTTCTGCCTCTCTTGTTGGGTGCAAGGGCTATGTTGTGGCTGGGTTGTGGATACTGCTGGCCATGTAGGTGGTCCCATCTGGGAGGGGTTGGGGTACTTGCCAACGTCCTTACTGTACTAGGGCACCTAACGTCCACTTGCGACATTGTTAAAGTGGTATTATGATAAAAAGAAATCACTTCCTTTTTAGCTCATGGTTGACAAAGTCAGGAATGACATTTAGGAAGTGGACTTGGATGGCAATCATTTACTTCATTCCAATTAACCGTTTTTTTAGACAGTGATTAAAAATATTTCTCATGCTTAGTTTCACTTTGTCGCAGAGTCGCTATGGGCCTATAGTTGTTTTTGTCCTGTAGGTCGTCCTGAAATTTTAATGAATGAAGGTTACACAAGGATACTTTTTTGTTCTGTCCTCAACAAAATTTCCCGCTTTGGAGTTGGAACATGGAAAGCTAATAGTATGTGTATAAGAGAGATAGCGTCTGAAATTTTGACGTATTAATCTTCAGTTAATTAAGCGACAAAAAGTTTCGTAGTGCGAGGCTGCCAGTGACCTTGTATGGATACAGACCTCACTGCTTTTATCTGTAAATAGCGTTGTTGTAATTCTAATTAGTCTACATTAATTAACATTAGAGAAGCACAAAGATTTGTATCAAAACAGCATCTCTCGGCAGCCTCACTTCCATTCTCAGGCCAGGTAACTTGTAAAATGGTCTATTTTGTCAACTTTACCCAACTCGTTCAGCTATTAGAAGGGAATCACAACCAGCTATTGTAAAATACATGTACATGCTTTATGGTGCCGAAATTTGAATTACTTAGTTTGAGGTTAGGAGCACAACCAACAATGAAACTACAAAAGCAAGTTCCTTGCACCTGCATGTAGTTTTAGTAACTTAGACTGTCTCATCATTAATCCTTTTTGATATTCTGAATCATTCTTTTCTTCGGCTCTATTTACTTCATTGATACAGTACTACCTAGAACTTTCTAAGGGAGTAACTAAAATTCTCCAACTCTTTTTTAAAAGTTTCTTTGCTTGTCTCACAATTATTAATAATATATAATTAATTATTAATTATTGATAAATAATAATTATTATTTAATGATTATTAAGAGTTGAGCCAACTCTTCAAAACACTTGGTCAGTGAAGACTTGTTTGGCAAGAGATAAAGAAATTGTCCAATGTTTGGACATAGAGTGCCAACACAGTTGATTGCAGAATACCTTGTCTGTTTTTGTTTCATTGTATTAGAAAATCAGAGGGATCAACTTGGCACATTTTTGTGCAAGCAAGAGATGGTGGCTCCCCACAGAAACAAAGTGCAGTCTACGGCCTGAAAATCCATGTAACAGAAGGACTGCAGGCTCCTCAGCTGCAACCAAGCTTTGTTGTCAGTGTTAACGAAGACGCACAAGTTGGTAATGTGGTTCAGGACATTTCACCTGTGGTAGAGAATTCTAACTACAAATACAGCATTCTGAGCGGAAACAGAGACGATGCATTTTGCATCAACCACGATGGTGTGATAAGTGTGGCCAAACCCTTGGACAGAGAGAAGGTGAACTCCTATTACTTGATGGTGTCTGCCTCTGTGGGAAATAAGGTCAGCAACGCAACTGTCTCTGTGACTGTTGAAGACCAAAATGATGATGCTCCTCGGTTTACAAAGACTGTTTACACTTTTGATGTCAGTGAAGATAAACGTAAGTACAAATTGATGAAATAATCATTTCCCCTAATTCCAATCTCATACCTTTTCAGTTTATGTTAATTAATTCAATGGAACTAAACATGCCAAAAACTAAATGTCAGTATTTGCAAGCCCACTGGACTGTAGACTGCGAGCAGTCTCTCTTTTGCTCGAAATCATTGAAACGAACCAACACTTTCAAAATGGCTGAAACTGCGGGTTATGCAATCCGCAGTTTCAGCAATTAAGAGTTCAACGTCCACATTTGTTTGAACGATTCTAGAGCAAAAGAGAGACTGCGCGCAGTCTAACTGGACTGTGGGACAGACACTCTAAAATCTTTGGTAAACGACTTATCTCATGAGTAGTTTAATTTTGTAGCTCAGTGGGTGGGTTCAGTTTCTTGCTGGGACTCTGATGCCCTTTTTCAGTTGTCTCTGCCTTTTTGTTCGTAATTGTTGATAATTATGGAGCCCGTGAGATACATGTAGAGTACCAGTAAGCCTTGAGGCACGACACGTGCGTGTTAGTCTAAGAGTGAACCGTTGCAACAGTCTCTTGTATTTTTTTCACGAGTTTGAATACAGCTGAGTTATTTGTTTGGTTCTTTGTGCTCTTTACTTCCTGTATTGCCCTGATACAAATTTGTTTAAAAGGTGGGAAAATCAAAGTTGAATATCAACCCATATATTTCACCGAGAGCATTAATTACCCTCAGTTACAAACTACCCCTTGCATTTCAAGAAGATGTTAAACGGGAACTGGACCGACTGGTTGAGGTTGGAGTTCTGATACGGTACATGTGGAGTAACCTACAGCGTGGATAAGCCAAATGAATGTCATTAAGAAACCATATGGGTCTCTGAGGATATGTATTGACCCACAACCACTTAATTAAGCTCTTCAACAGGAGCACTATAGGCTAAACCTGAACAATGCAAAAGTATTCGGCAAACGTGATGTCAAGCAAGCCTACTAATGGCCATGATCACCTCAGTCGGACAGTACAGATGGGCCTAACTTCCCTTCAGACTGAAGGTCAGCAGTGAAATCTTCCAAAGAAAGCTGAATGAGGCGCTCTTTGGCCTGAATGCATGATGTAATCGGTGTTGCAGATGACCTACTGGTAAATGGGGAGTGGCAACACAAAAGAAGAAGCTGAATCTGATCATGAGAAGCGCCACCGTGAATTACAGAAAACTTGTGTGGAGAAAAACATCGGGCTGAATGTTGAGAATTCCATCCCAAAGCAAACACAGATCAAATTTATGGGCCACTTGGTAACCGATGAAGGCAGTACAGGCAGACAGGTCCAAAGACCCCCGTTGACGTACATGGAGTGAAGCGATTCTATGGAATGATCTAGCACTTAGTAAAGTTCCTTCCAAACCTGGCCATTGACTTACGGCCCATACGAGACATGACTTGAAAGGATGTTGACTGGAAGTGGTCTGTCATATGTGAAGCAGCATTTCAGAAAGTGAAGCAAAAGATTACAGAGACCCCCTGCTCGCTTAATCTGACCCAGAAAGGGTCCTACAAGGTTGGTCCTACAAGTAGACAGCAGCAATGACGGATTGGGTGCTGCCCTCATACAAGAAACCAATACTTATTTGAATAAGCATCGCGATCACTGGCATGCATGCGCATTACAAAATTAACTCAACTCGAGCAATGCTGGTAAATATTTTTCAAAGCATATTTTGAAAATGAGTTGGAGTACAAGAAAAGTCACAAGAGCGTAAGAATCATAGCCTTACGCTTTAAACTAACCAAAAAAGTGATGAGTATAAAATTAGAGAATGCTGTATAATACATATGACATATATATATATTCTTGACTTAGCAGAAGCAGCAATGGAAGAATTGACAGATGAACAAGACTAAAACGATAATAATTCATTCTCTTAAAGGGAACCTCCACTACCGCTACAAAAAAACTATAAAGAGAAGGAAACAATCTTTCGAAACAAATTTGTTCGAAATTTGTTTTTAAAAAAGTGTTTTAAATTTCGCGGGTGCCGCCATTTTGAATAATTGTGACGTATTACGGTTGCCCTATTGTTCTAACACTAAGACCTTTTGTCTAGTAACGATAGGGCAACCGCACTTACTTACTTACTTAGGCCCATCGTTCCAGGTGGAGCATAGGCCATCGACAACCCCTCGCCAGCGAACTCGAACTTGCGCTTTTCATTCAACTTCTTTCCAGTTGTATCCTATCAGCTTCAGTTCCGCATCAGTGTCCCGTCGCCAGCTGTTTCTGGGGCGTCCCCTCTTCCTCTTCCCTTGGGAATTCCACTTCACACCTTGCCGGGTGATGTTGTTTGGCGCTTTCCGCAGGGGGTGACCAATCCAGCCCTGTTTCCTTCTCAAGATCTGTTCCCTTATCGGTTGTTGTTCACCACGCTTTAAAAGCTCCTCTTTGCGATTTTTCTCAGGCCGCCAAATGTTAAAGATGCGTCTAAGGCAACAATTTATGAAGGTCTGGATCTTCTGGAGTGCCTTTTTTGTCCGCCTCTACGTCTCAGGTCGA
>NC_090892.1:36624761-36642261 GCF_036669925.1 Montipora capricornis
GGTCAGGTCTCAGCCGTGCTACGCCACGCAAGTTTGGTCGCCCGCTCAAGTCACCCTAAAGACCCAAGTCGAGCGAGTACAACGCCGCGCCACCCGCTGGATTTTACAAACTCGGATGGGAGAGGTCTCTTACAAGGACAGATTAACCAAGCTAGACCTGCTCCCTTTATCCTATGATAGAGAACTGAAAGACTTGTTATTCTTTTACAAATGTCTATACAACTATATTGACCTTAATGTACACTACTGTTTTGTTGACTTTATCTCCCATGGCCATACCAGACTTAGTAATTCTCTTAACCTAAAAACACTTATTTGTAGAACTAGTACTTTTCAGGCCTCATACTTTAATCGCATTGTTAAACTGTGGAACCTTACTTGCTCCGTCTTACCATCAACTAGCTTTGAGGTTCGTACCAAGAATCTGTCCGCAATGTAATGCTTGACTGTTTAAAAACCACATTTGACATTGATTGGCCCTGCACGTGGACACTAGCCAGTACGTGCTCGTGCCACTAAGTTGAAAGTATCTATTCTGTATTTTTGTAATTTTCTGTTTTATAGTGTTTTTTAATTCATAAGGGCGGCGCCACGCATGGTACTTTATGTCCCGTTCGCGCCTTCCCTTTTGGGTGCAGTTTTTTTTTCTTTTAATTTAATTTTCTGTTTTCTATTTGTTATGTACTTTTGTCTTGTTAATATGTTTATCTGATATGCCCAATAAAGTCGTTAAAAAATAAAATAAAATAAAATATAAATAAATTCTGTGTAACAGCAACATTATTGTATCTTATTATACTTATGTAATTTTAAAAAATTAAAAAAAAAAAATTCCAGAAACGATTACAACAATAACCAAACTTGCAACAATGTACTTGTAAAAAATATAATGATCTGTAATCGATTTATCCATTAACCAGTCAATAGAACTCTATTACAACTATGACATCAATATTTGTGTCACTGGAAAGTTTTGTATGTCAATAAATTTGTGAAATGTTTGGGGAAAAAACATCGCCGATAACCATTACAACAACAATAACCAATCTTGCCACAACGTATTGGTAGAAAATACAATTATCTGTAATCTATTTATCCACAACTCATTTTGCACATCAGAATGTTGTCTTTGCATTCTTTGTTCATTACTGTGCACGGCTTCTGCACCTGTCAAAGATGTGAAATGACCGATTGTAGATTCACAACTGCTCTCACTTTCGCTGTTCATATCGTAACTCATTAGAATGTTGTCTTTTAGTTCTTCGTTTTTTGTCACTGCGCATAACTTTTGCACTACACCTCTTAGTTCGTACTGAGCTCCCCTGATTAGAATCTCCTCAAGCACATTTATGTCTTTCATTAACGCAGGAGGGAATTCAATGAAAAGGAAACGTGAGTTTAATACATTCCTTAAAACAGGCTCAGTAGATTTAACCTTCCTGGATTTGTATGCATTTCAGTAACAAAAAGAGGCCACATATTGTAATCTAAACCCAGCTGGTTTAATCCATATGCTGTAACTACTGTTAAACGAATACTGCTATTCAAAGTCACATGAGCTACAAAAAGAATCAAATGTCATGTGTCATGAAAAGGCTTTCTTTATCTTCATTGAGATAACCAAAGTTCTTTTCTCAAATATCTGGCTCAAACAGGCATTACAATCCCTAGTCGAAAATGAACTTCAAACGTCTATGAGGTATGACCAAACAGGTTCGCGAATTTCCCTCAATAATGAACTGTCTTCTCTCGAAGACATATAATGTGAACAAACATTGAAAAGCAGGTCTGTAAAGTCATTCCTAATAAGTAGATGAAAGAAACAAATGCGTAGAGATTTCCGGAAATCAACAGCACATGAATAAATACCAGGGTTAACAAAGACAGAATTCATAAAGTGCCCTCTTCGAATTGTAATCACCGACTTGTTTATGTTTGAGTGTGACATATTCAAAAGGCAATTGATGTAAAAAACTTTACATCTCTTTCTGACAATATCGATGCAACCCTGAGTTTTCAGTGTTTCTAACGTTTGAGTTGAGATTCATCATTCTGCTCTGCGATATTTGTGATCTGTTGGATCGAGTCTCGACCCCGTTGCTGATTTGTGTCTGACAAACCAAATTTATTCAGTACTGTTGAATGCTTTTCAATTCAAAGAAATCACTGAAGTGCAAGATGCTCACCTTAAAATACTTCTCGAAGATGGCGAAACGCGAACTCGTAGATGCAAGACCTTCAAATGCTCAGAAATGCTGCTAGAAGATGGCGAGGCTGGAAGGTGAAGAAACGCGACCTCGTTCGTTGCAAGTACCTGACACCACCGTGCGCGCTTGCTAAAATATTACCCGAGACCACCGTGCGCGCCTAGTTTCGTCAAATCGAGAATGCTTCTCCCATAGACTTTCGAAAAGTCCTTCGTCTAGATACACGCAGAACGAAGGACTTTTCATACTTGATTGGCGCCAATTTAGCGACCCAAAAACGGGTCGCTGAGCTAGGCCAATCAGAGTAGTCGTCGTGGACCCCAGGGGATAGAGTTGTCAATCAAAATTTGTCACACGCAGTGAAAGCGTGACTTTCAACATGCTACTAAGGCCACCGGATCCAAATTCCCCGACTATCAGAGGAAAATAATTCAAGAATATCTGTCTTGCATAGATCTGCTTGTGTCAGCTCCAACCGGAGCTGGGAAAAGTCTGACCTTTGAACTAGTCCCGTACGCTTTTGGTCATTTACTTGGAGAGGATTGCAATGCTATCGTCTTCGTAATTGTTCCACTGATTTCACTCACGAAAGATTTGGTCTCTTGGCATTAGAGCGTCATATGTAGGAGACAACACATTTAAAATCTTAAGTATAAACTGATGTTTGGAATGGTAATTTTCCTCGTCCATACCCATTGTCTTCTCATCATTGTATTTTCTATTCACGTTGTTATTTAATCAGTACTTATGCATGTTATTAGCTATCTTTTATATAACACCGACTAGCGGTTTCACTTGTATTCACAACTGACGATGGATGTCGATCATCCGAAACATGTTTTGCAAATTACTTTTATTATTATTATTATTATTATTATTATTATTATTATTAGTAGTAGTAGTAGTAGTAGTAGTAGTAGTAGTAGTAGTAGTAGTAGTAGTAGTGGTAGTAGTAGCAGTAGCTGTTTCTGTTGCTGTTGTTGTTGTTGTTGTGGATCAAATCGGGGCTGCAGACTATCAGTGAGGTTTGAGCTTGTTTTTGTTATTGTTAGTAAATAAGCCTGGGTTTACTTATGACAGATGTTTTTTTTTGCATGGACTGCATTTAAGCTGTTGGAAGAGAGGTGGGGAAAGTGTCAGCTACAGACAGAGATGATGGGAACAATGGCAAAGTAATATACAGTCTGCTATACACTGTGGATGTTAATTCCAAGTTTTTAGTCAATCGAGACACTGGCTCTATCACCGCGAATGCACAACTGGATTTTGAACAGATCCAGCACCACATTTTGTACATCAAGGCTGAAGACCAAGGACGACCAGTTCGCACCTGTAAGTTCACTGACTACTTCGGTCTGTTTTATTTTAATTTAGTATGGGAAATTTCACGATCGAGAGGACAATTTAGAATTAATATATACATTATAGGCATGAGTATTGTTTATAAATTTCTCAAAATTCGTACATGTTCGTAATAAAGTATTTATTTTATGAATGAAACATCATACCTACCGGTATTATTTCAGAATTGTCTTCTAGATATCCAGATTTCCCTTACTATTTATATTAACATCAATTTTCTGATCGAGTCACCTGTTTCAAACATGACGTCTTTTTAATCAAGTACCATGCTTCGTGTTTTCGGAATTAAGAAAACGTTTGGTGTCTGTTAGGTGTTCTTGATGGATTTGAAACCTGCCAGATTATTTGACGCGGAGGTGATTGCCAAGTCAGCTGGACCACTGACGAGGCTAAAGTTATTATAAATTGTGGAAAAAATCGTCCATTAGAATAACCTTTTCTTCGTGATGTGAAAGCTGTGTTTGTGTTTTCAGTGGGTTCGATATTTCGTCGTAAGTGAGTTGCCAAGTCCAGTATTAAGCGACGTTATACGTGGACGTCGACCGCAAAGTATGTATGTTTGTAGAGGTCATAGGGTCGTAGTCTTCTTGTAGCATCCTGTTCAGTTGCACTGTATATAGAACAACTGAACTTGATGAGAATCTGGCCCATTGGGATTTAAATTTGATTTGTTACTTCTTATTGGAAGTTTTTAAATTATTGTCACTAATGTGACGAATAAATTTGTCTTCTTCTAAAGCAATTGCCAAAGTGATCTTGAACGTGAAAGACGTCAATGATGAGTTCCCGAAGTTCTCTGCTGACTCATACGTGATGAAGGTATCTCTCGATGAACCGATTGGAACTCAAGTGTTATTGGTCTTAGCAAGCGATTTGGATAGTGGCGACAACAGCATAGTTGTATATAACATCATAGGTGGAAACAACGAGGGGGCCTTCGAGATTGATCCAAATACTGGGGCTATCAAGGTTAAGAGATCTCTTACAACAGTCTCTGCTTCTAAATTTGCTCTTCAAGTAGAGGCAAAAGACAAAGGGATCCCACCAAAAAGTAAAAGCACCACGGTCCAGTTGAATGTTTTCTTGCCAGATGGACCTCCCAGATTTGTGGTCAAGCCAGTCATTCAAGAGGTCTTGGAAGGGATCAGAGCAAATGGCCGTGTCATGGTGGTGAAAGCAGCCACATCTGAGATCCTCACGTACGAGATTCTCTCGGGGAACGAAGATGGGTTGTTCCGAATTGTGCCCTCCACGGGCGAAATCAAAATGTCAAGAGTGTTGGATTACGAAGAAGCTCGTGAACATCGGTTTGTTGTACTTGTGATGGATACAAGAGACCGTAGTGACCAAGTAACGGTTATTCTAAAGGTGAAGAACATTAACGACAATGAACCCGAATTCCCTGGCGAACTAAATGGATTTGTGGAAAGGAAGGTCGAAGAAGACTTCCAGGCTGGAGATCCAGCTGCCCGATTATCAGCATATGACAAGGATACTGGAGACGCGATATCCTACGAACTTTCTGCCGATGCTTTTCCCTTGTTTTCTATTGACAGCGATGGCTTTTTGATAGCAAAGAAACCTCGCTCAAAAATTCAGTCCCCAGTCAAGTTTGAGCTGACTGCCAAAGACAATGGAATTCCCCAACGGCAAACCAAAGTACAAGTGCAGTTAGTTTTTGTCAGCTACCGAGGGGATCAGCAACCGGTTAGAGTTTACGTAAGAGAGGATAAGGATGTTGGAAGCGTAGTGGCCCGCGTGCCAAGATATTTTCCAGGTGGTACACTGTCCATAATTTTCCCAGAAAGAGCTAATTTCACCGTGGATAACTCAGGGAAGGTTCGCATGACAGCGGCATTTGATTTCGGACGCTCTGAGTGCTACCGGTTGACTATCCGTGAGCACGAACCAGCCCCGGGCATGCGCACTAGTGACATCGATGTGAAAATAAATGTTGTCGATGTTAACGATAACAAACCCAAGTTTACAATGATAGATTTCGTTGGTCGTGTTAACTCCAACTCGCGACCAGGCACGAGCGCATATCAATTGAAAGCAGAAGATAATGATGGAGGACTGAGTGGCCGAGTTGGTTATCAAATGGTCTCTAAGGGTGTACCGTTTGGCATTAACCCAGTGACCGAAGTTGTCGAGACCGATGCTACGCTGCAAGATAGAGGAGGATACAATGTCACATTGTATCCGTTTGACTTTGGCGTCCCGCGCCAGTTCGGTGCAGCAGTGTCACTTGACATCAAAACTGTGAACTTTAAGCCCCAGTTTTTTGAAAGTGCGTACAAGTTTCAAGTATTTGAGAATGCTCCTCCTGGGGTTATAGTAGGTATAGTCAATGCAAGCAGTCTCTCTGGAGCAAGACTGGGCTATTCTATTTCTTTTGGAAACACAGAGAAGTTTGAAGTCAGTAACAGTGGTGAAATCCAAGTAAACTCTAAACTGGATCACGAGGAGAAAGCCATATACGACTTGAAAGTGAGAGCAACTGAGCTTATTCCAAAGGGATACTCAAACGAGGTGGAAGTGCAGGTCACAGTTACCAATGCCAATGAATATTACCCAAAGTTCGCACTTAATGTGTATGAGGCGTCAGTTTATGAAGATGTTTCTTCAGGAAAGGTGCTGCTTGGTGTGACGGCGAGAGACTTTGATTGTGGTGAAACTGGCAATTGTGAGTTAGGTTTGTTGAGGTACTCACTTGAAGGGACGTCTCTGTTTGAAGTCGATGCACGCACGGGCGACATAAGAGTAGGTTCCACTCCACTTGATTACGAAAAGCAGAGACAGCATGTTTTTACCGTTGTAGTGGAAGATTTTGGAGAGAAAATTTACAAATCTAGAGGTTTTGTCAAGATAGCAGTGTTGAATAGAGATGATGAAGTGCCGCAGTTCATTCAGAGTGATTATACTATCGGTATTGCCGAAGACGCCAAAACGGGGAAACCGTTGGCAGCTATTCTTGCGAGAGATGTAGATGGCAATCCTATCAAATATTCTATAACAAGCGGTGATTCAGGCAACAGTTTCGAGATCAACGATACAACTGGAGTCCTTTCTCTGCAAACGAGCGTAAAAGGACAGCGGACGCAGTACACACTTCAAATAAAAGCCTCGGATCCTGTGGATCCTAATCGCTTTGATGAAGTGCGTGTAGTGGTCAACATCGAAGATAGTAACGACAACAGGCCACTCTTCGATAGATGTCCAAATGAGGTCCCTGTGGAGGAGAACAAACCGAGAGGAGAAATAGTTACCCAGGTTAGGGCTGTGGATACGCAAGACCGGGGGAGAAACAAAGAAGTTGAGTATTTTCTCGTTACGGGTGGAGAAAGACTGTTTGAGATTGACAATACTACTGGTGTTATAAAGACTCTAACCAGCTTGGACCGCGAAACAAATGTTCGTCATACTCTGATTGTTATGGCCGAGGACGGAGGGCATGGAAGAAATGTGGCAGAGAGGCTTCTCTCCTACTGCATCATTGACGTTAAAGTTGTAGACAAGAACGACAATTTCCCTATCTTCTTGACCAGGACATACTTTGCAAGTGTTTGGCAAGGAGCTGTTCTTGGAACAACTGTTTTGACTGTGAGAGCAGCTGACACCGACACGAAGGTGAATTCCAGGGTAGACAATAGTCAAGTAATATACCAGTTAGTTAATCCTGACGACAAGTTTCAAATTGTAAATACCACTGGTGTGATTAAAACCAAAGTCAGTTTGCAGAACTATCAGGGAAAAGTTCAGTTGCAGATTATAGCAATTAACAAACAACCTATGGATATCAGTGAAGAGAGACCTCGTGAGTCAACGACCACTGTTGAGATCAACGTGGAAAAACAAAAGCCACCTTTGTTTCCCCTGCCTGCGATATATACGACTAACATTAACGAAGATGTCAAGTTTCGCCAGCAAGTTACGGTAATCAAAGCTACTAGCCAAGTCAACAACAAGAACCAAATAGTGTACAGTTTAGTGAAATCTAATCCAGAGGGAGAGCAGAAATTCCAAATTGACCCGTCAACCGGTAACATCACAGCAGCGAGTGCACTTGATTATGAGCAAGTGAAGGAATACAGGCTTCAGTTTCGAGCCACCGAGATTGCAACTAACCTTTACTCAACGTGCCTTGTCATAATTCGATTGACAGATGTTAACGATGATACACCAACGTTCAAGCTGGAAGAATACACTGCCAGAGTCCCGGAGAATGCACCGCCGGGTTTTAATTTAATCACTATTGGAGCAGATGACAGAGATACAGGTAACTTGAGTAAAGCTGTATAGGTGAATCTGGTAAAGGGAAGGGGATGGGGTTGAGGGGGGGGGGGGGGGGGGTTAGGGCAGGCTGAGCGAGTTTAACCCAAAGGATAATTTTAAGGAAGGTGCCTACTAATTCAAAGATATGTTTGCCCCGATTTATGATTATGCAGAAAAGGTAGATCTTAACAAGTGTTATTGAAATCCAACAAGAAAATTGGGGGTAACCACACAATTTTCAATTTGCAAAAAGCTCTAAAATACAAAGTAATGTATGGCGTTCATTCTCAAATTGAAGCTGAATTAACTCTAAAGAATGCATGGTTTCTCCCAATTTTCTTTTTGGATACCAAGAGTACTTACAAAGATCTACTTTCTCTGCATAGTTTTAAACCGCGCAAAAATATCCCTGCATTAGTAAGCATCAGCGATAGGAAATCCGAGTATCTGGAGTTGCGCAGAACGTATGCGCAATAACAATAGTAGGCACCGTCCTTAAGAAATGACCACAGCTACGGTAACGACAACACCAGAAAGCGATAATTGCTGCGAAGCGAGCGAGCAGCAACATCGTCTGGATTTAAAGTGCCTATCACCTCAACACACTTTTCCACTTTATTTATTCTCCGAAATCGTCCCAAATACATCGTGTTGTTTTTAGAACCTTTTGATTGAAATTTCACTTTTTATTATTGGCTTTCAAAGACGGGAAAAGTGATCATACTATGATCCATAACCGAGCAATGAAGGAGAATGGGTTCGATACCGGGTTGAAGTCACAAATTAATTTGCATTGAGATAGTTCTTTGAAAACAGCGATGCAAATTAATTTGTGACGTCAACCCGGTATCGAACCCATTCCCCTTCTTTGCTCGGTTATTAATCATGGTATGACCACTTTCCCGTTTTTCAAAGCCAATGAAAGGGTAAAATTTCAATCTAAATGTTCTAAAAACAACACCATGTATTTAGGATGAATTCGGAGAATAAATATATTGGAAAAGTGCGTTGAGGTGATAGGCACTTTAAGGAAAAGTGTGTAACCTGCGACGGTTTCTCGAATTCATCACTTTACGAAAATACATCACGTTTAACCAGAATGCACTGCGCCTCGAATAACCTAAAAATAAATAGACAATTCTGACATCTGACTCAGTTTAGCTTCGTATTTCATCGTTTGGCGCAGTAACGCCTCCTTCGGGTCGAATTCTAAAATCTTACTAAGAACTATGATGAAAAGTTGTAAAATGATTAGTAAAAATGCGATGAAACGGTAAAAAGCTTTATTTTCAAATGTGCTGCGGCTCATGCAATCAAAACACAGGGTCCAGAGGAGATATGTTTGTCGTTTGTACATCAAAAACCGGCGGAAACATCTGTAATAATGGGTTATTTTGATCGCGATGACGATCGCGTTACAGTTTCGTTACACATTCTGTATAATGCAAACAAAGAGACTGAGGGCTCGCAAGATCGGCTTACAGTATAAAATACGGAAAGGGAGGAAACAAATTTGGGGCCGATTTTCGAATCCCTGAAACTCAAATGGAATTGAGTTAAATTGCCTGATTTTACTAAAGTGATCTAGAATTATTATGTATTTGCCAAATACTGTAGGAAAACGGCATAAGAAAGCGTTCAAATTCATTTTCGGCGACCGAAATTTACGGCTTCGAGAGAGAGCTTTCGTTCGGAGTGCACCGCAACATATGGTGACGGAAATGACGAGTGAAGTTAATGTGCGCAAGATCGGAAGTAATTTTAAGATGCCCCAAGTTCGAAAACACCAATGGTTTCTTTTGCAACTTTTCGACTGTTGACGTGTACAACAAATGTCCAGTCTTTAAAGATCTTTAATTCAGTTAAAGCTCGGCTCCCTTCGCATAGATCTTGTGACTGGACTTTTATCCACTCAAAGAAATCGTCGCTAGAGCTAGATAAAAGCCAATCGAATTCTTTTGTGGAAGCTGGCAAGTCTTCCTATTTAACAAGGTCTTCCTCCAATCTTGAGGTTTTGAAAGTGGGTACTGCCATACTCGGCCACCGTTAACTCTTCGCTGGACTCTACTCGCCTGTGGAAAGGCCTCCTTTAAAATAATCCCCAGTCCAGTACTTGCAATGGAAAATTTTCCTTTTCGGAGCTGTTATTTACATAGTCGTCGAGTATTTCTCGTATGGAGATAAAGTTTTGTTCGTCTCTTTGATAATTCATTGAAAGCCTGCGGTTAAAATAGTCAAGTTCGATCAGGGAAAAATAATACACGGTAATTTGTGGCTCACGTTCGAAAGCCAACTGGTCAGATATCTTACCATTTAGAAACAAATACGTGTTTTTTTCTCTGTTCGATACTTTGGATCTCTTCTCGTCCGGCTGCTTTTCGCGCAAAGGAACGGGTCTTTTCAAGGGAGAAGCCGCCATTATTTTAAAACTCCCTCCACAGCTGATGTTTTGATTCTCGAATTAGTAACGGTCTGTTGCTTTTGCGTTTCCGGTCCCAATTCACTTCCGTCACCAAGTGCTGCGGTTCATATCGAACGAAGTCACGTGGTACAAGTTTCCTCCCTTTCCGTATTTTATACTGTAAGCCGATCTTGCGAGCCCTCAGTCTCTTGGTTTGCGGTATACAGAATGTGTAACGAAACTGCAACGCGATCAAAATAACCCATTATTTCAGATGTTTTCGACGGGTTTTGATGTTCTAACGACAAACATATGTCCTCTGGACCCTGTGATCAAAACTGATTTAATTAAGCTTACCATGTGCTTCGGAAGCACTGATTATAGTTCTACCGACATTTGTTAATAAGTACCAGTACCGATTTTAAGTTACAATTCCGTTTTTTTCTGCGTGCCATTTAGACATCTCAGGGATCTTTCGATTCCCGCGATCTGGTGCAAGGGGAGTTTGTAGTGTCTTGCTTTCACATTTTACATCATGGACGAATTTCAGCACATTGACGACACTCCGCTTTCCCCCTCTTCTAAAAAACCAATATGATTTGATGTATTAATTTGATTTGATTTCATTTGTGCAACACCACACAAGCTATTCAGCTTTAAACATCGTTTGAAAATGAAGTTGTATTAATATTAATATTAATAATATAATATATAATAATATTAATATTAATATTATATTAATATTAATATTAATATTAATATTAATAGAACTTCATTTTCAAACGATGTTTAAAGCTGAATAGCTTGTGGGGTCGTGCACAAATGAAATCAAATTAACATTAATATTAATATTAATATTAATATATTATTATTACTATTATCAAAATTATTATTACTTTAATTAGATACACTAGTATCTTCTCTGTACTATTAATATTATACTGTACTATTAATATTAATATTAATATTATTACTATTATCAAAATTATTATTACTTTAATTAGATACACTAGTATCTTCTCTGTACTTAGGAAAACAACTTAAAATACAGCGACGTTCATATGACCTTGGAAAACAAACGTTAAGACAGAACGAAAAAAGCAGAAATGCAAAACATTTATTTGGCCTATCAAAGAAAAACAAAGGAGTGCGAATTTTGATTGGCTTGGCGAACGCGAATGCAAACAACCTCATCTCTCCATGGAACTTTCTGGAAAGCGATCGGCATTTCACTTTGACGTCAATTGAAATGCAGTAATTTGATTTGGCAATCGAACTATTTACTGCCCATATTAGCAGTTTCCTCAATTTTGACCCCTCTGCCTTTTTGTTATTGTAAAAAGCAAATTGATGTCAGTTTTTCCTGCGTCTGTCCTGTTATTTGACAATGTTAACGGGACAGACGCATGAAAAACTGACATCAATTTGTTTTTACGTATACAATAACAAAAAGGCAGAGGGGTCAAAATGAAGTCAAAACACGAGAAGAAAGCGGGACAAAAATGCAAGAAACTTCAATCTGACGCAAGCAATACACGTCATCCTCGCATAAATGATAAATTTTTGTGTCTGTCCGCTTATTGACAATAGAGATTAACCAATGAGCGCGCGAGAATTTTGCAGTCATTGCGAATTGTTAATTCAAGGTCATACGAAAGTCGCTCTAACCGAATTTAATTTAAGCAGGCGCATTTTTGAGACGCGGACGGCAACCGGAAGTGGCCTGTTTTCCTTTTAACTTGTCTTCACACAATCACATTTCATTGTCAAGTTTCTTTTCTCCATTAGAGAGATGATTACTATAAAAGTCTGGGAGACACAAATGTCCTGGAACGCGAATTGGTCTCTTCCGGTTGCCGTCCGCGTCTCAAAAACGCACGAGCTTAAGCTCCCTAATGTTTTCACAACAGCGTGAGCATACAACAGTGAATCGTTCATTTTCTATCTTCGCTTCACAACCGCTCTTACCAACCCAAGTATAGGATACTTTTCCCATCAACGTGAACAAGATAGTGGATAACCGCAAATTATTTTTAAAAGCGTAAGGATGTGTTTAGACGTGACATTTTGTTGCCGTAGCCGTCGTCAGTACTAGGGAGCTTAAGTACGTGCGTTTTTGAGACGCAGACGGCAACCGAAAGTGAGCTGTTTTCCCTGTTAATTTGTCTTCACACAACCACATTTACACTGCTAAATAACTTTTCTCCAGTAGAGATGATTAGTATAAAAATCTGGGAGACACCATTGTCCTGGCACACGAAATGTTCTCAAAAACGCGCGTGCTTAAACACAGCATTAGCTGCTAGGGATCTTAAGATCTACGACGGCGACGTCGACGAAAAAGTCGCCTCAACATATAACTTTGCTTTGGTATAAGTCTTACGCGATTGTTCTATCTCGTTCACGTCCTACAATGTGGGCGAAGTATTCAGATGGTGAAAATAGTTGTTGTTGCCAAAATCTTGAATTTGGTGATTTCACGTCCTCGATATGCAGAGAACCACAAAAATATCTGCTAGAATCCGTGCTGCACGTGCAGCACGATTATCTATGCTGGTTACCCAATATAATAGCTGCGGTTACACCAGCCATTTTGTCCTGGGGTAAGTGGCTTTTTCCCACGGGGAAGCAATTTTTTATGTGTAACCGATCTGCCCAAAGGAAAATTTCCGGTGGGAATTTTCCATGGATACGTCAAAAAGAACTAAAGAATTGTCCATGACAGTTCCAGATGTAAGTCTTATGGTTAACAAAACCCCAAAGCGGCTCAACCAATCACAAGATTGCCGAACGCGAGGAAAATACATGCTGTGATGAACTGTGTAAACAACTGAGGACGTGGAAATACCCAAGCACGCCTTTTCTGGCCAGCAGCAAGTCGACGTCTAAATTATAAATTGGAGAGTTGCAAGGACTAGAGAAAGCGTAACTGATTACGACGTCTTTTTTGCCTTTTTTACATGAAGCGATGAATCGCTGAACTTAATTGAGGTGGACAGTTTCAGAGAAGCGCCGATCGTGATAATTACCGAAAATGAGCAAAAGAAACGTTTGTCGTTCAGATGTAGATCTTCGATGTTTACTTTTTTTTTTAGATCCTTAATGTTAATGTATTTTGTATTGTAATTAGTTTTTCAAAAGCCATTTAGTGGAAAAACTAATAAATCTCATCTTGTCTTATCTTAAAGGTAAGTTTCCCACCAAAACAGGCCAACGCTTACATACCCCTAGGGTAATTTACAAGTGTGTAACCGCAAATGGGGAGTCGATCACAACCCAGGGTAAACCCAACCCAAGCCGTAACCCCAAGGTTCCCCATGGGCAAGAGGTCTAGTGTAACCGCACCTAATTATACATCAAACTCACCATAAAAAATCTGATTGGTCGAGAGCATTCAATCAATTCACAATAGCTTGTGAACTTGACATGATAAATGCAATATCTGCTGCAGATATTGCATTTATCATGTCAAGTTCAACGTCTGCCTGGTTACTAAGCCCCTTGGAGTGTTCTCCTCAGAAACAAAATGGCTAAACGCTTCGCTTCTGTTTCTGAGGATGAATTATGTGAAAAATGTATAATAAAACAATTATTGAATTCGGTTTTCGCATGATATCATGAATTATCAAAACCTCGTGTCTGTGTTATCTGCCTCAGCCTTCGGCTTCGGCAGATAACACAGACCTCGGTTTTGATAATTCATGATATCATGCTCAACCTCATCCATTAATTGTTTGTTATCATTATATTTTTGACATTGTTGTTGTTGGCGTGGCGGTCATCAATAGAGAGCTTTAGATTCCAGGACGAGAACGACTACCAATACCAGATTTTCTCATGGAACAACAGTGAGCGCGTGCAAACCAGCGTCATTTTGGCGGGAAAAACGTGATACCGTCATCATTTTAGCACGCGGTTTTGCAAAAATGATGTCGTGTCAAAACAAGTGACAAACACGGTAGCAGTTTTGGCATTTTTCGATCAGGAGAAGTTAAGCAAAAAGAATAACTGAGCAACCTATGCTGCTAACAAAGAGTAAGATTAAGTGTCCGGGCTATACATTTTCTGGTATTTTCGCTGAAAACGGGCAGTCAAACTCGTACTCGTTGTCGTCCTCGTTCTAGAATCTAAAGGTCCCTAATATTTCTTAAGCTCCCCACTAGTCTCGGTGAAACTAAACAAGAACCTAAACTTAGAGGTCCTTAAAGGTTCTGTCGCGCACCCGGTCTGTAGAGGTTTGAATACAACAGCAATGCAAAAGGAGTCAGAGATGGGCAAAACTGAAGGAGATTAATTAAAGTCGATGGCTGTTGGGGTTTTTGAAGACTCTTCAGCTTAACAGTTTTTCTAACTTAAATTATATATTCTTGACCGACCTATTTAAGCTCGCGATATTTTAATTTTGTTTTCTGTTGAACTTTAAACAGGCGCCTTTGGCCAGGTTGGTTACTCCCTTGAAGTGTCAGCGGCATCCGAAGGGCAATTCTTCAGCATTAACGGAAACAGTGGTGAGATTAAAACCAAGAGAGAATTCGACCGGGAGGACCCTAAACACTTGCCAAGGTACAATGTTGTGGCAAAGGCTCAAGACAAAGGCACCCCTCCTCTTTCTGCTAAAGTAACGATCGGTGTCGTTATTGTGGACCAAAATGACCAGCCACCTAAATTTGATAAACCAAGATACGAGGTTAATGTCCGGGAAGATTCCAGTGTTGGTACTTCCATTGGTGAACTCAGTGCAACGGATAACGACATCGGAGATAACGCTCGGCTTGACTACTTTGTTTCCAGTGGTGGCGCTTCTCAGAATTTCCGAATGGAAAATGGCGAAAAGAACTATGGAATTCTGATTCTTGTCGGAAAGGTAGACTATGAAACACAGAAGACTTATACCATCACCGTTACCGCGACGGATAGAAAAGACAGTGCCACAGTTCAAGTGGTGATCAATGTAAGTTATGGCAGGTATTAAATGGAAAAGAACATTGTCGACACCCTGCGAGCAGAGCCTCTCGAAAACTCACCAGACGGCGAGAAACAGAGGCTCTGCAGAAAACGCGTCAAGCCTTTTAAACTGCCGCAGCCCAAGTTTCTGGACTAGTCACTCCGATCAAGCCGGTTTAGGCAACGCGCGCATTATATTTTTCAATTGATAAGGCGAAGGTCGAAATCGAGCCTTCAGGACGAAAATCAACATGGCGTCTTGGAGTGTGATCGAGACTTGCCCTCGGTTTGAAACTGTCTGCAAGCAACGGCTTGCGCATACACAATAAAGACTTACCACGATTTCTGCAGAGTCGTTTCTTTCTCGTCGAGTTAAGAAAGGCTCTGCTGGCAGGGTGCATTGTCGACAATTTTTGCCGCCAAATAATCAACTGCCAGCGTCTCCAGAACTTTAACCCAGTGAGCAAAACATCTGAAAAAGAATTAGCGGGTCTGGTGTCGATCAATCAGCATGGGTGTCGGGAATTTGATAACGTATTGTTTGCGTTGTTAGAGTTCACATTTTGATTGTTTTACCAGTGAGTTGTGGCCTTAATATTAACCCTTGAAGGCCCAAGGGGGCCCCATTGACAAGTAAAATTGTCTGGCATCAGAAAGAGTGAAATCTATGAGTGGGTTAAGGAATGTCAGAATGGCTTTTGGGCATTTTAAGAACTGTAATTATTGCTGATTCATTCATTGATTGTCTCAGTGACTCACTACTTGCTTGCTTGTTGGTTTCTACCGGTCGGTTGATTGTTTGTTATTTTTTATCTGTTTTACAGGTTCTGGATACAAACGACAACCTTCCTCAATTTAGTAATCTGATATATGAGGCACAGGTTCCAGAAAACAGTTCCCCTGGCCGTAATGTCATAAAAGTTGCTGCAACTGACTCGGACAGCCCGAGAATACAGAGCCTCCTTAAATACTCTCTTGATGCAGCCGGGCTGAGGAACTTTGCCATTAATGAAGTTAGTGGCCAAATAACCACCTCTAATCAAACGTTGGATCGAGAAGTGGACCCAGTGGTGACCTTCTATGTCTTTGCCTTTGATGGGAAGCACAAAGGGCAGGCTTTGGTTCGAGTTAATCTGCTAGATGATAACGACAACAGTCCGTACTTTCCTAATCCTCCCTATGTCGGCTATGTGGAAGAGAATCTTGAGCCCGGGGCCAGTGTAATGGTTCTTCAAGCATTTGATTTGGATATCGATGTTAACGCGGAAATTGTTTACACTTTAGAAGACAATGCCAATGTTAAGTTCCAGATTGATCGTGATTCTGGCTTGATTACCACTCTTGAAATGTTAGAAAAAGAGGCTCCTGACATTGATTTCACGATAAAAGTGAAAGCTACTGATAAAGGCAATCCAGCATTAAGTGGGACTGTGACGGCTTCAATAATAGTTGCTGATGGTAATGATCAAGCTCCAGTTTTCAACCCTACAGTGTACAGGGAAAAAGTACCGGAGGATGCCCTCCCGGGATACTTTGTCACCCAAGTTAAAGCTACCGATCAGGACGAGGGATATAACGCAGAGCTGGAGTTTATTATCAAAGCTGGGAATGACCCGTATGAGTTCTATATTAACCCGAGAACAGGGGAAATACTCGTGTCGGGTATACTCGACTTTGACCATGGAAAAAAGTCCTACAACTTGACAGTAATGGTAAGTGATCGCGGTTTACCACCTAAACAAGCACCGGATTCAGCGCTTGTTTACATAACCGTTCTCGATGCCAATGATAATCCACCAGTCTTTTTACCCGCTGAATACAACGAGGAAGTACCCGAGTCTATACAGCCTGGAGAGACTGTGATTCTAGTGACAGCGACTGACAAGGACACGGGTGCAAATGCCGAGTTTACGTTTGCTATTGCTGATGGTGATGATGCGGACATGTTCGGCGTGCGACCCGATAACAGAGATGCCAACATTGGGATCATTTACACTGTCCTGAAGCTAGATCGGGAAACAATTTCTCAATACAATCTCACTGTCACAGCAACAGACACTGGCGGACTCCAGGGCGTTGCTACAGTGCGTATTACTGTCACAGATGACAACGATAACGGCCCTTGGTTTCAACCTCGCTACTATGAGGGAACCATTAAGGTGACAAGTGACCAGACATTGGAACAAACCATCACCACAGTGAGAGCTTACGATCCAGATGAAGCAAGTAACGGACGTCCGTTCACCTTTTCGATCAAAGGCACTTCTCCAAATATTGACGATCCCAACTCTCGTTTCGGGCTTCGGAATGA
>NC_090892.1:36647261-36649761 GCF_036669925.1 Montipora capricornis
TCTGGGCGTTTTGTTCCCAGGGATTTGAATCCGCCAGGGGAAAATTCTGACATAAGCCAACTGTTATTAGGCTCTGAAATGGGAGCGAGGAGACATCAAATACATCACATTACATCATCGAGCTGCTAATCTGTAATCCTTGATTTCTTAAGAACTCGTGGAAGAGAGATTCCTTGTTTGGCGGTTAGCTACAGGCACACATGCATGACTAGCATTAATGTATGGAAACGGATGAATGTGATCAATGACTTGACATCTACATCTTTGAAAACCAGTTGTGTATTGAAATATAACCAAATTAACTGTGCGCTGTGAGCCAAATATTTGAGGTAGTGGCCAGTGGTAAAACATAGACATAGCGTATAATTTAGAACTAAAAAAATGATATTATATAAACAACAAATAAATAAAACCCCAAAATATATTTCTCCAATACAATTTCTTTACCCTTTCCAACGCCATACGCGCGCCAAGCTGTAATGCTGTCGCCGTGAAATGCAAAATTGTTAAGCTTGCTGATGGTAGGGATCTTTCTACTGTCTTCTACCAAATCTTCAATGGTCTCAATTGAAACATCCCAAACGCCGTCTATCCCCCCATGTGAAAGAAGAGCATCTTTCAACTGATGTGCTGTTGTTACGCCATTCCCTTTGTTGATAAAGATTCTAACATGAGATTTGCATGTTGCTGTTAACCTATAAGTCAATACGGTGTATCGTGACACCGGTAGAGGCTGATATCACTGGGCAAGAAAGAATGGTTGAAGATGAGTGATAACAGCCGGCGTTGTCCTGTCGTAAATATGCTCCGCTAACTTCTTTCTTGTCAAGCTTAATGGTGCTGAGTACATCTTGTATTATTTGCACTACTGAGGAACTTTCTTGGTTGCATGACTAAATGATATGAATAAAGCCCTGCCACTGGAGCACACCATCCAAGCGAATGTACACCAAAGAGATATATATGCCAAGAGATCCCTCGCTTACCAAACCAGACTGCTTGAGATTCTCGATATCTCTGTGGCAGAAATTTCATTGCCCAGTCGTTGACAATTAAGATGTTTTCCTCGTCAAATTGTTCGAAAACGTCTAACCGTGCCCGGTCTTCGTTAGTTGATCTCAAGATGTGACTTTTCCAGGACAGTATGGCACGTTTTGCTGTCTTGAACAAGAACACATCTTCGTCATTTTCATCATCCGATGGAAATTTTGTTTCACTGAGGACGAGTTCAAAATCCATTAGCTTTTCAAGAAGACCTTGGCATCTGTGACAGTTGTCCGTGTGGTCGTGGTCACAACGTTGCTGATAATGTACTTCGGTACTGTCATTAAGAGCAAGCACTGGACAGTGGTCTGCAACTTTAGAGGGGCTGCTGATGTGAACGTGTTGGTAACCTTAAGTTTGAACATAAGCCCAATATATAAGAAGCTAAACGAAAAGCAGGAACGTTATCGAGCTCAACACTTTATTTTGTTTCAAGCAACAAGGTTAAATTTCTCCCCTCTTCTTTTATTCGAATGGGCAGTAGTTACTACCTAAATTTACTAGTGAATACCTTGAAGTCTCCTTTTAGATACAACTTGTCAGTATCGAGAGCTTGGGCAATCCTCGTCTCCCACTCCTTGCCTGGACCATGGCGAGAAATTTGGCGGACAATAAGAGATAGGTCATCAAATGCGCGAGCACCCTCGGCTGCAAAATAGTCGAGCCCCTATGGAGATTTTCGTACGGAAGCACTGCATTCGGAGAGTACCCGCAGCATTGTCGATTCACTGAATGGCTTAAAGTTCGTTTCCATACAGTACTGCTTATTTTGCTGTACCACCCTCTGCGGTATCATCAGGCGAATCACGTTGGGCACTTGGATTAAGTCACCTGAAGAAAGCTTCAAATGTTTTTGACCAAATGGAAGGTCTTTCACTAGGTGCGGACAAGTAAAGAAAGCGAGGAAGTGATCGAGTTGACTTAAGTCCACTCGAATCCTTATAGTGGGCTGTTGTGGTACTTGAGCTCCTCTGCCAAACTGCAGCTGATGAAGCTTAGCCATGGTGAAGCGGTACCTTGTGGGACCTGGAATGTACTGGGAAATGTCCTTGAAGCTTGCAACACCAGTCATGATAGAAATCACCTGCCTGCGAGTGTCTTAGCTGGATGAGTTGTGGTACGCTTCAGCTAAGGCCTGTAAATAGGACTTTTCGAAAGGTGATAACTTTTCAACATCCAGAGCCTCTTTCGTAGACGAAGAAGTTAAGTTTTTCCACAAATTACTAGTATTTTCAGGAGAAACTGTCTTCAAAACGGTTGATACTATTTCAGTGGCTCTCCTGGTTTGGCGTAGCTTTGTTCTTTCACTTGAATCACTCCAGCTGATCCACCACTTTCCAAGTGGTGCAAGTTTGCTTGACAAAAGAAACTCATTTAGCTTTCCTTGTGGTTCGTTTGATGTTATAGACGCAGATTCGTCACTGTAGGTTGATGCAGTGCTTGCCGTGTCAGGTGA
>NC_090892.1:36654761-36672261 GCF_036669925.1 Montipora capricornis
ATAAATAAATAAATAAATAAATAAATAAAAAATAAATAAAAGCTTCCTCTGGTATGGGTTACGGTGACGCCAAGTACTGGTTTAGTGGTTTTACTTACGTAAAGACTATCAAATTAGTAGAAAATACTACGAAAATCACGTGCCTCCACTCCGCCCATGTTCGTTTGCAAATAGTTCAAATTCTTAAGATGTATTGGCAGAACTGAGCGCATATGGAAGGCTCTATAATCGTGGAAAAGCTCTCGGAGAAGACTTAAGAATGAAGATTTTACAGGAAATTATCGGAAGAGGGGGAGACCCCGCCACAGGTTTCTTTGTGGGAAGTTTTTCTGCGATTTCCAAAGAAAACAGATATGAAATTAGTTTTAAAAACGTGTTTTTCCATTGTTGCGGTCGTTTTGTACACCTTAAGCCCTTGGGAAAGGAATTTCATCAAAATGTTTAACGAAAGTGGTGGGGCAGTGACCCGATAACTTGGGCCCTTTCCACGGATCAGTGGTTTTCGTAGTAAAATTGCATGGAGATTTTCGCTTGTTGTAGCTCTAACAAACTGTCTTGGGGCCAGAAAATGGAATTTTTTTGCCTTTTTTACCTTTATCTAGACTTGAAGATCGGATATATCGACATTGATATGTGCGCTGCGGAGCGAGAAGAAGTTGGCGTTTGCAATAATAAGGTGGAGGCTTCCTCAGCATTCACGGTGATCAGCGGTGACTTCGGCCAATTGACAACCCGAGAAAGTTTGACAGTTGTGTCTATCGACACCACGCAGAAAGCCCTTTACACGTCAATCATTCAACCGGATAAAAACTGCACAACAGGTACCCCGTGCCTGCACGGAGGCACATGCCATAATGTTGTTCCCAAGGGGATCATTTGCAAGTGTGGACGAGAATACTTGGGACCTGAGTGTCAGAGCACTACTAGAACCTTTAAGGGTAATTCCTATTTGTGGCTTAGTAGGCTAGCTGCCTATCAACGGAGTTCGATATCATTGCAGTTTATGACTGACACTGCAAATGGTCTTCTGCTCTATCAAGGACCTTTGTACAAAGGTTGGTGGAACCTTGCCTTTTTTCTACAACAGACAGCAAGCTGTGGGTCTTAATAGCCCATGTCCGAGTTGCTGCATGCCTCGGTTTCAAAGCGAGTCCTGGTGCACAACCATTCAAATGGAAACGAGTTGCGTAATTTATGCAAATCAAACTAATTTCCCTTAGTTTTCATAGTTGAGCACCAAGACTTTCTTCAAAACCGAGACAAGCAGCAACTCAGAAATAGCCTAATACATTATTTTTTTCTATTTGTTTCCATTTTTTGGTGCGACATAGATTTATAACGAGGTTTTTTTTCTCACTCAAATAAGCTAATGCGGCGCTAATTATGGAGAGTACAAAGTGGTGAGAGTACTTCACGGATTCGATTCCCGGACTAAAACGTCATATGTGGTTTGAGTTTTTGCTAGAGAAGAAATAGCATTTTATATATTTGATTTCCGGTTATGTAATTTTAAGGGAATTAAAATTTTACGGGACTCCCCCGTAGACTGCTGCCTTGTCGTGGTGGGGAAGCTTGCGTGCCTCAGTGACCTTGAGAGCTTTACCGTCGGGGGTATCCCCCCAGTAGGTCCAACCTTGGCGGGCTGTAGAGGCCAGACTAAATGGTAGTCACTGGTCCTCCAGGTTGGGGGTTGGGCGTGCGGCTAATCCCCGCACCCTGTAAAAATTATTTGATTACGGAAACCGAAAAGATGATTGACGAGCTCATCAGGGGGTGTCGTCGGGCGACGTGTGAGGTGCCCGAGGATAGCTTTCTAAGCTGGAATTCTGGTATCACGTGTATGACATGTGGGGCAAAGCCGAAAGGATCCCCGCAACCTAATTAAGTCGCCTGGGGCTTCCCTCCTGACACCCAAAGCTACCCTGAGACTTGGGTGTTGGAACGTACGAACACTCTATCAGATAGGAAAGACGGCTAATGTCACCAGGGAATTTAGAAAATACAATCTGGAAGCAACAGGGAGTACGCCGGTATCAGCCCTTGTACGAGTGAGAAGATAGAGATGAATAGGACACCAATTGAGGACTAGTCCTAGTAACATCTCGACGACTGCACTAACGTGGGCACCTGAAGGTAAAAGGAGGCGAGGCCGGCCGAGAGAAACGTGGAGAAGAACTGTGGAGAAAGAAAGAAACCAGCTGGGATGGCATTCGTGGGGGGCTGCGGTCGCATCGGGAAATGGGTTTGATTTGCATAAAAATACGCAACTCGTTTCCATTTGAATGGTTTAGCACCAGGACTCGTTTTGAAACTGAGACATGCAGCAACTCGGAAATGGGCTATTGTACATTCAACGTCGCAATTTCTTCCAGTTCGAACTTCGCAACTTCAGCTAATAAGCCCTTTGCCGACCGAGGTTCATGACATCATAATCAAGTTGTGTGAGGGTTCAACACCATTCCAAATAGCGCTGTAGTTAAAATTTACTGAGAGAGACAAATGTAAATATTGTCGATCGATTCGCACGTACAGGGAGTTGGCGAGAACAGACTATACAATATTGAAGAACGTTATCGCCGTTAACGGGTGATTGTCTTTTACACAAAGTTTTGAAATTGATAGAGGCCAAAATATGAAGCGGCGAAAATAAAATAATTTAAAGCTATCGAAAACAACTTTGTTTACTCGCCAACGTGCCTCCCAAAGCTTCGATAAGTCATGCACTGACAAGCGATTTTGGCCGCGATACTCCAAATTTTTGCATGACCTTATCAGAATCTTATCGGCAGCCGACTTGGAGTACCATTCATTTCTCAAGTGTGTTTGATAAAGTTAGCAGAAGCACTACAACAAAAAAATTTTAAACGAACGAAATAATGTATGAAATGAATCTTATATTGAACTGCGGATATGTAATCATCAAGTGAAGCTATTATCCTCGAAGTTATGAGCGTAATTTTAGCTAAAAATTTAGGACTTTAACGGGGTTTGAACCCGTGACCTTGCGATGCCGATGACTCTAAGCAACTGAGCTATGAAGCTACTGATATCGGAAGCTGGTCATTTGTGGGTTTATTTTCCTCGTAAAAAAATAGCAATTTCAGGCATCACCATGAATTTCGAGCAAAGATCTCCACTTGTCTTTTTTTTTCCCTTCAATTGACAAACTTCTAATGTTCAATCGGGTCGAAGTTGGAAAGTTCATTTCAAAGTTCGCAATTTGTTGTTAAATTCGCTGCGGAATTGGCTACTTCGTGACCTAGTACTTTTCTACAGTGACGTGAAATCGACTGTAACTGCGATGTTCACTTTCTTTTGGAATTGGTTTGCTTTTGTTGGTTCTCTGCTCTGCTCTTAGAGGTTTTTCTCCAGGTACTCCGGTTTTCCCACCTCGTCAAAAGCCAACTTTTGACCTGACATGCTTCTGAAGCCGGCTTTACACTAGCACATAAATCTGGCACGACACTTCGAAATCTCTGTACCGTGCCGATGTTTGTCGGGCACGGCACGGTAAATGTTTCGTGTGTAAACCGAGCAAACAAAATGCATATCGGTACCGTGCCGCAATTTCAAGTGCCGTGCGGACAATTTTTGTGCGTGCGTAAAAGGGGTTTGAGATTCTTGTGATTTTATTTCAGTTTATTTACACTCTCCCCAGTTAGTGGAGCGCTTTTGCTCGAGTAGATAAGCTTGAGGCTTAAAAACAAGATTTTTCTTATTACCACTGAGTAAAATTGTTCAGGCAAAATAAACATGTCGCCTCTGCAATGTTCACCGCCTTAATTTTGCAACAGAAGGAAAAAAGAGTTCAAATTGAGTTAAGCCTTACTCTTGCTTGTTACGATTCTACTTCAGCTGCGTAATTAAAAATTGTCACGATTAAAGGGGACGCTGTCTCGCTTTTTTTAGTAACACCTGAAAATCCAACGGACTTTGCTCGGCTTATGGCAGCCACAAAAGTGACAACACTGATTCCCTTATATTTCATTGACTGTTTTTTTAATGCACGGATATCTGTCATGGATGACAAAGGGACAGTTGCATGTACCTCTATGTCTCCAGTAAGGATAAAGCATAAGCCCTAAACAATCTTTTTGAATCTGTATTTGTGGATGATGACGGTATTCTACCTGAAATTGGTTTACCTAATCCGCCAATTCCAAATCTGTCATTTCATGTAAATGGTGTCAAGAAGCAAATTTTCAATTTGAATCCAAACAAAGCATGTGGCCCGGATAACCTGTCACCTCGTATACTGAAGTTATTTGCTGATGAATTGTCTCCTGTACTCATCTTTCTTTTCCAACAAAGTTACGATTTCGGCAGACTACCTGATGACTGGTCAAAGGCCTTGGTTACACCAGTATATAAGAAGGGTGGCAAGCAAGATCCAAAAAATTACAGGCCCATTTCTTTGACTTGCATATACTGCAAGATTATGGAGCACATAGTACTTAGCCACGTCCACAAGCACCTGTTCACAAATAGCATCCTTTGTAAACACCAACATGGCTTTAGGTCCAGTCTGTCTTGTGCAACGCAACTGGTCTCAGCCATTCACGAGTGGGCTTCCATTCTTAACATCAAGGGTCAAGCTAAGTTATCCAATTGGATTTCAGCAAGGCCTTCGACAAAGTATCCCATTCAAAGCTCTTACATAAGTTAAGTCACTATGGTATTCAAGGTCAAACCAAAGTGTCAGTGTAAATGGTGTGCACTCTACCCCGTGCAAGGTTATTTCAGGTGTTCCACAAGGGTCTGTCTTAGGCCCCACGCTTTTCTTGATGTATATAAATGACATCGTGGGTGACATCAAGTCAAATATTAGACTCTTTGCTGACGACACCGTTATGTACCGACAGGTTGTATCGCCTGCGGATCATCTTATCCTTCAAAAAGACCTTGCGACAGACTAACTTCATGGGCCTGTCTTTGGCAGATGGAGTTTAACCTGAAGAAATGCTACCACATTTCCTTGACCAACAAGCGAGCCGTTGTCATGCTACCATATTACATGCATGGTCAGGTCTTGGAACATGTAACCTCCTATGATTATCTGGGTGTTAGATTAACGAGCAAGTTAACGACCAAGTTAAATTGGAAAGAACACTGTGATGAAACTTCCAACAAAGCCAATAGGTCTCTTGGGCTGGTCAAACGGACTTTAAAACTGTGTACGCCTGAAGTCAAGGAAAGAGCCTACAAAGCACTTATTCGACCTTTACTAGAATATGCAAGTGCTGCCTGGAATCCACACACAAACAGGAACACTGAAACTATCGAAAAGTCCAGCGGCGGGCTGCTCGTTTCGTCGCGGATGGTTACAAGAGATCTACAAACTCACAAGATCTTGTAAATTAACTTGGTTGGGACTCTATAAAATAAAACACAATCTCATAGATCTTGAATTCCCATCTTCTATCCAACCAGCTCCTAGATCAAGGATCCAACATGCTATGCTCCAGCCCTACTCAAGTGTTTTAGCGCACAGTTATTCTCCGTTTGTACGAGCTGTTCGGGTAT
Organism: Montipora capricornis; assembly: GCF_036669925.1. Classification (NCBI taxonomy): domain Eukaryota; kingdom Metazoa; phylum Cnidaria; class Anthozoa; order Scleractinia; family Acroporidae; genus Montipora; species Montipora capricornis. Next base: position 36,660,285 of record NC_090892.1, read on the forward strand.
GGAACAAACTGTCAACTCAAACAGTCCAAGCTAAGAACATTACTTCTTTTAGGCCATTAGCCATGTGGGACATTCAGAACATGAAGACCCCGAACCACCTGAAAAGACTTTGAACTATTTACATTTACTGTTTCTTTTAGACTTTATATATTTATTGTTGATTATTATTATTATTATTATTATTATTATTATTATTATTATTATTATTATTATTATTATTATTATTATTATTATTATCTAATTCGTTATTTTATATCTCCCAGTGTTAGCCCAGCTACGTATTTGGGAGTATAAGTTCCAAGCTCCAAACGTCGGGAAACGTGTTGTAAGTCGTATAAAGTCGATGAAACATATAACTGGCTGACCCTTTTGTTCTAGACTGATTCAATTAAATCGTGTAAGAGGTTATGTAGAAAAGATTTGAAAGTCATCAAGGTGTTCAAAGATAAGTTCATGGAATAATTGAACAGAAATCATCGTATACAAACGCCATGACAGAGTTCAATAAAAAAAAAAAATACGTTTTGCTTGTACCTGAGGCGTTAAGTCGATTGCGTCTCTGAACCAACTTAATACGGAGTCATGCCTTAAATCTTTCCTCCCTGAAATGAGCAGCCTGCGTTGCTAAACCGCACACCGCCAGCAACACACTTGCGGATCGTGCAGAGCCTTTGTTTTTGTTCACCAAGTTAAACTCATTATTTGTGGTGTTCTCTTGGCAATCGTTGTCACTCACCCTTTGTGCTCCCTACCTCGGGTCGCTTTGGCCACTCTCGCTCTGACCCCTGTCTCTAGAGGACCTGAAGTCAACTCTACCACGCTTTTTAAAAAGAGAACTGATTGCATTCTGCAAGTCGGATTTTCTCTTAAGTTTAAAGGACCTCTATGATTCAGATTATTAAAGAGGAGTGCCTGAAATTTATCTCGATAGCTCAATGCACTACCACTATATACAAAAGCACTTAATACGCCTTTTGCCTTACTGAACATCAATAGCAAAACAAGTTAAAAGAATGCTGCCCTGATTTAAGTATCAATGAATGCAGCTTCAAAAAGTTGCTATTCGCGTTTTAGTTTTAACCTGTCGTCCCCGCGCGACGTTAAACTCTTTCTGCCAGAAGATTTTCATTATCCCGTTAATTGGTCCACTTTTATTTCGTTCTTATCAACATTAGGCGCAAACAATGGTCTCTCAGATTTGATAGCGTTGTATTTGGTTGACGGATATGCCAAGCTTGTGATCGACCTGGGACCACACCCAAACGCACCACTGGAACTCTATATGAATAAGGGAGACCGTCTTGATGACAAAACGTGGCACACGGTTGAAGTCATCCGAGAACGCAAGGTACGTCACTGACGTGGTGTTTTCGTGTTGTTGCCTAAGTTAGTTCCGTTTGCTAATGTTCTATTGCAAACAAAAGAAAAACGTTTTCATGGAGAAATTACATGAAAATATCACTTATTTGAACTGAGTATTACATGAAACGAAATGCTTCCGTGAAGCATACACTGAGTTGGCTGTGGTACGTGTTACAGAAAATCAGAAGGCACTGAATTGTGTGGTATTGAACTACAGCATTCCATTCTCTGAAGAATAATAAATAAAAGAGAAGCGAGAAACATTGGCTTCTGGGCTGACATGTTGATAATTTTCAAGTTTCCTCACAACTTCTTTTCACCAAAAGTTTAAGCGTGCCCTCTGAGCATCTGTCAGCTTTGAAAAACCGAAGTCCACTGAAGTTTATTCCTGTCTGGCGGGGTTAGTATTTGAATGGGAGACCAAAACAATATACCCCAATATACAGAAGCATCGGACCAAAAATACTGTTAACGCTAACAAATGCGAACTCAGCAAGGTACAGATTTTGTTAGCTTGCTTTATGCAAAACAAGAACATCATTCTAAAAGATTAATCTACGCAAAAGTAGGTTCTGGAGGTAATCTTGAGAGTGGAAATCAAGGTTATGCGGCAGACGGCAAATACAAACTCACGATTTAATGAAATTATAAACATACCAGAAAGACGCTAACCTCATTTTGACAAGAAAATGCTTTACTATTGCCATAAAAACTATCCAACATGATGAATTCATAAAGGCCACCTTTTCCAGCGAATAATTTTTTGAAACAAACAACATATTTGCTATTAGAGGCAAAACCCCCTTCTATTTCATTACGTACGCAATATTGCAACAAACTAAATTTTAGGATCAAACCGTTTACATGAAGAACCTTTTCCTTGAATAATGAAGCACAAATACACGACAAGCTTTCTTTCAAATAATTCTTGTCTGTCACATTTCCAATTTTTTTTTTTTTTTTTACCTGAAGACTGTGCAGATTTGATGACAGATCCACGTATAAAGGTGTTCGATTCGTTCTCTGTCTTTGTTGAACCCATAAGTTACCAGAGAATTTTCCATTTGGTTTCAAAAATATTATTTTAGAAATACAGCTCACTTTGATTTCGGCTCGACGGGCGACAGATTGTTGTCGAAGTCCATTACTCGTCGCTTTTGAGATTCCAGATGTTGGTTTTTCACCGCCTGCCTAGTTTATCGAACTGACTTTCCATTATTGAGCTCCATAAGGGTATATTTTGTTTAATGATCCACTAAAACGAAATTCGCGTTACATGACTTTCGACGCCATTGCAGGCTAATTTAATGATTCTACTGTGTCCACCAGATAAATCTACGCAGTTCCACTACCCTCTCGATCCTAAGAAAATACGCGCAGAAGGCTCTATGCACCACTTACCAGGGAAGTGACAGGCAAGACTTTTACCAACACGGAAAATTAAAAAACTAAAACAAATAAAACAAAAAACAAACAAACTAAACGCAGACCTCGACTGGGTTTGCCATACTGGCAACCCAGTAAAAATACGCGCAGAAGGCTCTATGCACAAAGACACCACTTACCAGGGAAGTGACAGGCAAGACTTTTAGCAACACGGAAAAAAAAAAAACTAAAACAAATAAAACAAATAAAACAAACAAACTAAAGGAAGACCCCGACTGTGTTTGCCATACTGGCAACCCAGTAAAAATACGCGCAGAAGGCTCTATGCACAAAGACACCACTTACCAGGGAAGTGACAGGCAAGACTTTTAGCAACACGGAAAAAAAAAAAAACTAAAAAAAATAAAACAAATAAAACAAACAAACTAAACGCAGACCTCGACTGTGTTTGCCATACTGTCAACCCAGTAAAAATACGCGCAGAAGGCTCTATGCACAAAGACACCACTTACCAGGGGAGTGATAGGCAAGACTTTTAGCAACACGGAAAAAAAAATATAAAATAAATAAAACAAACAAATCCCACTAACATTCCGACTGGGATTGCCATACAGGCAACCTAATAATGATTTTTGTGGGAATTATCATCGCTGGTAGCGACTTGCAGTTGCTAAGAAGCCAGAGCAAAATCCAAAGTTTGAACGCGACTCGAGCCCGTAGAGAATGGGGCCGAGTGATTAAAGGCACGTGTATAGCTACCAGAATTTCCAGATGTTCGGTTGAACACAAAACGTCCTTTACTAACCAGCACCGAACCACGTTGAAATCGTCGAATAAGGATAAGTGGCAACTGTTGACGTCTTGGCGGGTTCACCTTGTAAGCACAGAGAGGTCTGTTGCGATTAGTCCCAGTAGTTACTGCGTCTCAGCTTCAATCGTTTAGGAAAGTGTTCTATGGAGAACGACTGTTGTCTACGCATCCTTGATTGAACTGATTGAGGTGAGCAAAAATCTCTAGAGAACAGAGATCAGAATAACCTTTAAAGTCATCGCCATCATGTCGGCGATTTAAGTAAAGGAAACTAATGTGACAGGCATTTTTTTGCACTAACATCGCGCCGAGGACGTTACGGCTATAAAGTTGTTTGTAGTATGAGCTCAGTTAGTTGAGCATCGGAGGTCAAAAAAAATCAAAAACGCCGTCCGGACCAACACTCAGATCCTTTAACAACTGAGGAGAAAGTGCTGCCTTTGTAATGACATCTGCAAATGGTTAGATTCTCTGGTTTTCGCGGATAAGGTTGAGAAATCGTAGGCCCCGTCTCACAACCTACTATTATAGCGTCCTTCGCAGACATTCTTTAGCTCGTCGCGCAATCTCTCTTCCCCAACGAAGGTGGAAAGATTGCGTGACGAGTCACAATGCTACTCACAACGCTGTGTGACGTAAAAGACCACACACTATTCGCAAAGGGTGGGGCCGAGTTCCCGGTGTTTTGGTCCGTCCTCTTTGGTATAGTTAGAGGGCTGCAATTTAGAAAAATATAAAAGGTCAATTGTCTCCCTCCCTCTAAATAAAATTATCGTATCTTGTCATATACCTAGACTTTCGCTCAACGAAACGAGCACTTTGATTGGTTGATTCTTGGTCACGCGGCCCTGATCAAATTCTAATGTGTCCCGACAGGGATACAATTCCGCAGTTTTTGCCCGCTCCGGATGTTTTGCTTCGATTGTTGTAGGAAACAGTCTAAATATATAATGTCTGGTCCCTCTGGAAACTAATTAGTTTTGTTTTCTCTCGAGTCCTGATCTTTCCCTCGACTTCGTCTCGGGAAACATGAGGACTCTCGGGAAAACAAAACTAACTGTTTCCCTCGGGACCATACATTAAGAGTATAGTGTTGACTCGAAATCTTAGTGGACAATGTGTCACACAACATTCTATACAAATTACGTTACGAGGGCAGATAACGTAATGCACAGGAGAGCTCACAGGTACTCTGATTTTGTTCTGCAGAAAGTTGTGTTGAGAATTGACAAATGCTCCTACTCTAAAATTGTGGAAGATTGTGGTCAAATTGAAGAGGACAGGACTTCATGTGAAATCGAAGGCGAAATCTGGGGCTCATCCGTGTAAGTATATTAATTTACACCTCTGTTTTGTCTCTAGTGTGGTTTTGTTGTATAGTGCACGAACTGTCAATACATTGATGAAGTTTACTGGACTCTTTTTGAGAGTTGCTTGCCGGGCTCTGGAATTAATCACTTTCTTTCGACACGAGAGTGAAAGAAACAGTCATCATTAAATTTCTTTGTGTGTAGCAAACATTGTGCCATTTTTTCTTTAAAACAAGGCTGACTCATTTTTTGACTCAGACTCGTTTTCAAATCGACGACGGTTACGAAATCTTATGCAAACGAGTTTTCATAAATATGAAAAGTAAAGCTGATTATTTTTTTCAAGATTCGCTTGAATTCGGAAATGCCTTTTCCTTTCTCACTTTTGATGTCCTGTAAAAGATGAAATTCAGAGCACTTTGTGATGACATCTTGGGAATAACATTAATAATAAATAATAATAATAATAATAATAATAATAACAATGATAATAATTAATAATAATGATAATAATAATAGTAATATTAATATTAATAATAATAACTCTTGAAAGCGAGAGCTTTCGCCACAATGGACGGACCCAGGCCTTCCACCTGCTCGGCCGTGGGACAAGTGCGGTACGTTTTGATATCGTAGCGTTACCATACGCGTGACACGAAGAGAAAAGCTCAAACTCGGTGTCTCAGTGTCTTTCAATTCTTCACCTTGTGTCCTTTCTTTCGATGGCAGCTACTTGAACGGCTTCGGTCCTCTTCAAATTGGTGGCGTGGAGAACGTGATTAACGACCTAAAGATCAACTTCACTGGTTTCAAAGGTTGCATTCGAAACATTTACGACGATGGAAAGATGTACGATTTGTTTAACCCATTGAAAAAAATCAATACGGAATTAGGTGGTTTTGGTGGAGCCAATTGCGACAAAAGTAAGTTTACAAGCCGGCAGCTTATGCTGCTTAGAAAGGAAAGACTTCAAGGACATAAGCCTCTTGATGTAATTACTCCTTTCCCGAGTAAATTTATTTTTAAAAACGTTAGGTTTTTCCAGCGAAAAGAATCCTATTTCCCTTGACGCTGAGATAGCTATGATTTGATTGGCTTTTGCAACAGTTGCCGCGCAGATTTTTCCACGGAGGCGTTCTGAAAATAAATCTACTCGGGTAGGGTTGACTAGCGTTTATTGTAAAAATCGAAACAAGGAAACGCACTGAATATGAGCAAGTTAAGTGGCAGTCCCGCTAAAAGCGGTCCACCGGTTTTCGCAACCAAAATTGTTTTCCTTCATTTTGTGCCCATCAAAAGGGTTTGATACACATGTCTTAAAACTGAGATAATTATTTCATAACTATCTATTTTGCGTCGCTACCCCACAAAATTCAATTTGGGTTCGCCCGCCGTCGCTGACGGCGATGAAAAGGGTAAATTCCAGGAGTTTTGAGCAGCGCGCTACGTGTACAAAACTAAAGCTTACCGAATTTTATTTTGATAAAAGTTACAAGATACATTCACTGTGTTTACTGACAAAATATGGAAACTTTTTCAGAAATGTCAAGTTTTCAAGCGTGGTCAGAAGACACCCTCCTCTCCTGCCTGTGTTCACATACAAATAATTAACCAAATGAAAGCCAAAAAATTTCGAAAGTTTGGTCTAAACTGAGGTTAAAAAGTATACGACACTGAAGTTTGTGCCTTAATTCACCATCCTATTTCTTCAAACCGATCTTCCCGACTTCCACGCAACGTCAGCTTGAAATCACCCAAATCTATGTGTTTACACAAATTAACATTATCAACGCTCGTGTCAAAGTCCATTTGTATTTCTCTCTCTTTTTTCTTATACGGATCAGATTTTGCTGCAGACGTCCACAAAAGTTGAGCATAGCCTCCTTTAATAATTGTGTGTATGTATAAATGCAGTGTTACTATAAATCATTGCGCCAACTTGACCTGTCTTCAGTTGGCGTGACACTCAAAACGTAGGCAATACGCTTGGCAGGAGTCTTTTCCATACAACATTTCGTGCATGCAATGCAGTTGTAGACGTATGGTATCGCTGGGAGAAGAAAAGAATGTCGACAATTCTCCCTTTGGTAAATGTAAATATTCTGTGCTTGAAGCTTCTGGGAGGACCACACGAATGCGTACAGAATATATTCAGCTCTAGTTTGAAACAACAACAACAAAATAAACGAACACCCACCATGTTTGAAAAGTGCGTTCACCTATTTTAAGATACTTTCTTTTTCAACATTGAAACTTTTCATCGCATTACGGTCCATAACGTTCGTGAGCTACTATACGGTATAAAAATCAGCTCACTTCGTTTCTGTGAGGGTGTAACTAAGATTAGCTGTTGTTGGTGGTGGCGTGGCGGGGGGGATGTGCTGGGGCAGGTGGCAGGGCTGGGGCTGGACAAATTAAAAGAGAATCGTCTAGTAGGAAAACGAGGCTCCAACATTAAAAATCTTACCAATATTAAGTCAGCAAGTCTCAAGGAACGGTATTTAACAGGTTAAAAAAGAGAGAATGTAACGCATTAGTGACCCAAAAGGAAAAAAAAGGTTGTAGGTTAACAAGGTCAATGGGATTGCTTTTCGATTGAATTTGCACTAGATTCCTGCATTCCTTTCTCACGGGGAGATATATTTTCAATACTTGTGGAAAAAGAGAAAGGAAAATTGGATTAAAGGGAGTGAAAAACAAAAAGGACGATGTCGAAAACGGGAGATGGAAAAGAAAAAAAGGGAACTGGGATAGGGTAAAGTTAATCATAAATGGTGAGAATTGAACACGATGATGAGATATGGGAACTGCACAAGAAAATTGACAACGGAAATCGGAAAGGGAATTGGACACTGAAAGTGAAAGCGAATGTTGGATAAGGAGATGGAGAGCCTTTAATTGGAAGGAATAATTGAGAAATGAAGGTAATACAATTTAGGTTTGGTGGAAATTAAAAATGGTGGGAAGTTCACAAAATAAGATGAGAATCGAGAGTCTTAAATCCGAATTAGAAGTTGCAGTCCGGCATTCGTAGATCTGTTTCCGGTTTCTCGTTTCTCTTTTGAATTAGAAGAAGATATTTCATCGCTCACGTGTTCGGCACAAAAATGGCCGTTTGCTTTGCTGAAGGCAAGGATAGAAGTGGGTGTGGCGATTTTAAAGGGGTGAGTACTTTAACACCTCTTCATGAATTCAGAGGCAACGTTTCTGCCCTTTTGAAGCGTTCTCATCTTTCCAACGAAAACCTGTTGAATGCGAGTTGATTTTTTGTTTCGCGCTGGCCACTTCGGCCTTTGTGAAGATAAAGTCAAAGAAATGTTTGTGTGCCCGAAGCATCGAAGAAGTCTGGGGAATTACTGGAACTGCACAAAAAGGTCTTGTCAGTATCCTGAGCACTAGGGAAAACGAGAGGCAACGAAAGGGGACCGTGTGTTCAATGTGAGATTGGCTCGGGATGTTTTTGAAGTTTTCGGAATTTCAGTTCCAATCGGGTCACGTGAGTATTATATAAATTTTGATTACTTTGGATGTTATATCATGTAATGTAATGAGCTAAGAGGTCTATAACAGGATTGCGTCTGTGTGCCATTTCACCTTGTAAGTTTGAAGTTTGTGGATGTGTTACAGCCTTAACTGAAATGCTATCAACGTAATCTTTTTTTCGAAGAGACTTGAAGATTATGTAAACACGGACACGAACACGTATTTCAAGATTTGATTATTTGACATTCCATAAATCGTAAGCAACAATCTAGCCAGTAAGATAATAAGACAAAACTATTTGCAGTTAATATTGCTCCTCAAGTTTGATTCACAGTTTGACTTACAATATAAGAAAATGCCTCGCATTTGAAATTTGAAACCATTTTTCATCATATGATAGATTTAATTAATGCGTACAATATAATTTATTATCAAATAGAGCGTTGGTCATGAAGCATACAGGAATCACTTTTCCGTGCGTTTTTTTTTTTTTTCAGCCATCTGTAATAGCTGTAGCAAATCGCACAGTAGTAGATTGAAGACTGAATGGCTCTGGTTGAGGACACCAAAAAGAGATAGAGGAAAGGAAAAAGGAAAGGAAAGGAACTTTATTTAAGTGTCTAGTCGTTCTAGCGCTGGAGCGCTAATTAGAGACACTGTAAACTGAAATGAACAATGAAAGCACGTGGATGAAGACAAAGATCCCAGTGATAGACCAGAGTTGTCAAGGTAGTCAATGTTCACGAGCCAAGATTCTATTTGAACATGCAGAAAGACAAGCTTTAAATGCTACTGGCAAAAATTTGCCAGTATGTCCCATGAGCAAATTATCTTCAGTGCCGTGCGCAAGCCCCCTCCCAGCCTGGCCCCTTGTGAGGAACATTTTCAAGTTTGGGAGTACCAGATTGAGTGCTTGGATTATTACTAACTTGAATATTATTGACTTTAATATTTACCTGCTTTGTGTTGTACAGGAAAGCAAAAGGGGAGGTAATTTCCGCAGAGATCCTCTTTGGACACCCGGGCAATGGCGTGAAAGGCCTGAAAGCTCGTCAGGGGATGACTCGTCAGGTGAGAAAGCCGAGCACGATGTGATAAAGGACTACAATGAGGCGATGACAAAAATTGCATCACCCACTGGCGGAAAGGTGAAGCCTCTTACATTCAGGCTTACTACTGAGTGGGATAAAGCTACGTCAAACGAAAAAGCTTCCTGTTTGGATCAAATAGACGAAGGATGTCGTGCTCTGTACAAGGTCATCGCCCCAAAAGGCAGTGAAAAAAGTTACTGCAAGCCTATCAGGAATCGAAAACAGACGTTTGCTCAAATATTAAAGAATTAACGGCCTTAATTGCTGCTTACAAACAAGCACCAACAAGGAGTTTAAAAGCCCAGATTTTAAGCATATATGCACTGTGTTATTCATGGGAATGGACGTGTGGAAATTTGTTGATGACCTCACCATGTTAGAAGTCGTCCAGAAAGGCCTCCCAAGTCATATTCAAGAAGCTGTTGACTCACTTTCCAGGCAATCCTTGTTGCACGACTTTCAACTAAACGAGATCAAGTGCAAAGAGCTTAGAATATGTTTTTGTAAGACAAGCCCTACTCTGGACCCAGTCAAAGTGAATGGGCGTCCCCTCGAAGTTGTATCCAGCGCAAAAATCCTTGGATTGAATGTAAGCGACGACCTCAAGTGGAATGTATACATTGCAGAACTGGTCAAGAAAGCATCTTCACACTTGTTTAGCCCCAAGCAACTCAAACGTTCGGCTGTTGCCCCTAGTGAACGTATTCTTTTCTACGTTACTTGCATCAGATCAATACTTGAATATGCATGTCCAGTCTTCCACCGGGCGCTGCCATCGTACCTTAGTGACGACCTAGAGAGACTGCAAAAGCGTGCTATGAAATTAATATATCCTTACTCTCATACACTGCGGCTCTTAAAGAGTCTGGCCTGTCAACGCTTTATTAAAAGAAGAGAAGCCATTTCATCGAAGACCTTCGCTACAATCAAAGAAGACAAATCTCACAAACTTCATGAGCTACTTCATAAAAACACCACTGGACGATATAGCCTTAGGAACAATAGACTTTTCAATCTTCTTAAGTGTAAGACTGAACGTTGCAAGTCAAGTTTTATAATCAGCCATATTTTTAGCCAATAGATTTTAAATGGGGAGACGTGGGTTAAATTGATAAATTCTAATTTTAACTTTTTTTCTTTTAAAATTGATTCTATGTTGTAACTATCCAACTATTCAGCAAGATTCCTCAAGACAATGCACGAGCCGTTTGAAAAACTGAGCATCCGACAAATAAAGAAAGCTAGGGCACACGCCAAGAATGTTGGAGTGGGCTTCAACGTCGATAAAGTGCCTCAACATCGAGTCCGAATGGACTTGGTGAAGCTTGGTCACTTTCTGTCGTTTGTGGACCAGCCGCATTTCTATCAAGACGTGGCCTATGGAACGAGGACTTTAAGACTTGACTCCGGTGAACGGCTTGTCATGCCCAATGTCGTCAGAATTGTTGGAAGGTCGACAATGATTGAACAGTATTTTAAATACTGCAGCGAAGAAGGTTTTGCCCCACTAGGAAGATCAACCCTGTACAGAATTTTACAAGTCAGAGAAGCCTCTCAAAGAAAGTTCCTCCAAGGAATGATAACATCGCAGCAGCTAGGGCTGAGGGATTTAATACTATCCACAAGATAGTGGATGAATTGAAAGATTGCAGCGCTAGTGCAAATTGGTGCGAGGAAATTCGTCAGAAGCTGAAAAATGGTAAGCGCTACCTTAAGACAGAGTATAGGATGCACTGTGAAGAAGATGGGAGTCCTTGTCCAGAGCACTGTACATATTTTGCTCTCAGCGACCCCCAGAACACCGAGTTTCAGGGAATTTGTGCGCACGAGCATGAAGTTCGCTGTGCGAATTGCGAAAACTTGAAATTTGTGATACAAGAAATCTCAAATGAAATTGAGTCGCCTTTAAATTTTAGCAGCGAGGATCAGAAAGAAGACCTTCAACATGACCATAAGCTGGCCAAAGAAATGATATTTCAGTGGAAGTCCCATCTTATTAGAGCTGAAAACCAAGAGAGAGCGAAACAAAACGAGTGAAACAGCCTCAAAACTAATTCTGCACTTGTTGTAATGGACTGGGCCATGCAGTTCCTCCAACTCAAATACAGAGAAAAACAGTCTGAGTGGTTCGGGAAGAGAGGGATAAATTGGCATGCTAGTTGCGTCATCGCCAGGAATGCCGAAGACAATAACTTGGAGATTGCGTCCCATGTTCACTTATTTGACAGTTGTGCCCAAGACTGGTTCCCAGTTTGTGCAATACTTGAACACCTTCTGGGTATCATCAAAGAGAACAAGGCGAGCATAAACCAGGACTTCCTTCGAGCTAATGGCGCAGGTTGTTACAACAACAAAAATCTAATTGCGGCTGTCTATGACGTCGGTTCTCGAGTTGAAATCAAAGTAATGAGGTGAGGAGGAACATTAGTCAATATGAGCACTGCGCTCAGTGAAAGCTATCATATCCATACAGCCCCGTGAAGGCGGAAGTAATTTTAGGCTTCGTGTTTTAATTACTTCTGTTAGTAATTTTA
>NC_090892.1:36677261-36684761 GCF_036669925.1 Montipora capricornis
TAAAATAAAATCGAAGAAGTGTTTTTTTTACCTGTTTCACGTGCTTAGGTTAATCTTACATTGTGTTTTAGTCAATTAACTAATTTGTCAGTCAATTGAGCAACCCGTGAAGGGTGGTTGTCTCTTCTGTTTTCCCTCCATTTCTTCCTGTGTTGGAATTTTTTACTTCTTACCACTCAGAGACCAGAAAACGCTTCTGTTTGGTGAGTACCCAACACATAGCTAATCAGTTGTTACTTAAAGCTTTCACTTAAAGCGTTATAATCCTAGTATTTCTCTTCTTTGATGTAATTATTTGAGACAATCTTCCTCTATCATTTATATGCTTGTAAGGGAGTATCGTTTTTCTTTCAATTAGTAACTGTGATGGGGTATTTTTCTTAGCTTCACCGATGCTTGATGTCTCTCTTTTTTTTCCCGTTGAATGTGATTTCTTGAGAGAGGCTAACTTATTAATACTAAGATTATTAAAAGGAAGGTTTTTCTTTTAGTTGTTGTACGCCACCCCTATCACTACCCAACCCACCCTCTCCCTCCCTTCCCCACCAAACCATTTTACAGTAATTTGCGTAGTCACGTTCCCGGTAACGCAAAGCGATGTGAGGTAAACGGTTCTTGACGCCTCCACGGATATTACTTAGTGTGTAGCTCATGAAGCAGCTCACAAGCGCTGAGGACCTTAAAGTGGATAAATTCCCGACTATTTGGGATGTCAGTAACCGAATCTGAGCGGTAAAAGAAGTAATTCCTTTGAAAACAAGGGTAATGCAAATGAACTTTGACTCAAGCGTTTGTCAATTCAAGTTGTGTAAACACAGATTTGGGTGCATTTCAAGCTAATGGTGTGTCAAAGTCCGGCAGATACCCACGGGTTTAAAGAAATAAGATGACTTATTAAGGTACAAAATTCACTATCGTATACTTATTAACCACGATCTAGACCAAACTTTTGAGATTTTTTGTCTTTCGTTTGGTTAATTTTTGGCATGTGAGCAGACGCTTGAGAGGAGGGTATCGTTTGATCACGCTGGAATGGCTTGAAATTTCTAAAAATATTTCCAGCTGTTGTCCGTAAATTCAGAGAATGTATCTTGTAACTTTAATTTTATCAAAACAGAATTCGGTAAACTTTAGTTTTGTACACGTAGCGCGCTGCTCAACTCCTGAAATTTACCCTTTTGATCGCCGTCAGCGACGGCGGGCGAACCCAAATTCAATTTTTTGTTGTAGGGACGCAAAAATAAATAATTAGGAAATAATTATCTCACTTTTAAAACATGTGTTCCAAACCCTTTTCATGGGCGCAAAATGAGGGAAAACTATTTTTGGTTGCGAAAACCGGGGGACCGCTTTTAGCGGGACTGCCACTTAAACTGCTGAGAATCATAACGAGAGACATTTTTTCAATCAAAATATATTTCAGTATTTGGTGACATGCAAGTGATAATCAAAATGAAGTATTTTCAAAACCAAAAACTTTACAGAACTGGTAACTTGTAAAAAGATTTATTTCTAGGTCATCTTCAACCTCACATAGATCAAAATCCGGAACCTATCATGGTTTTGATTTTAAGATTTGAAGACGTCACTGAGAAAACCACCTATACTTTAATGCCAGGAAAATTTGGGCCAGTTTGCAGCTTTATTTCCTCTTCATTATTTTGTAAATGCACAACCGTACAACTTAAGGCTGGTTCCCATTTGACATAAGGCTCATAATTGTTGGTTTGAATTGGGAAAACATAGGAATGTCAAAAATACAAAACTTGAATTCAGCTTTTGCTCTCTCAATCCATACTAACAATTTTTGTTCTTGTGGCTATGGTTCTGCGCTTATGGTCACTTAAGTGCAGTGTAGCCATAATTTAATTCTACCACTACTTTTCACCACTGCTCACCTTGAATGAAAAATGTATTAATGATAATATATTATTAATTTTATGATTTGTTTCTATTGGTGACCATGCAGCAAACCTGTGTACATTACCATACCGTTACAAATTCTCAATCCTAAATTATTAAGACCCAGACCAATATTGTGCATGCACAGAACTCACCAAATCATACAAAAAAAATCATGCAACACCCTTCACAAATTCATATATTTGATTTTTTAAGAATTGCATTTTAAATTTTGCTTTCTATGCCATTTTTAATTGGCAACTGTGCGTACTTTATTTGAAATTTAACAGTTCAAACTGTCTTACAGTAAAGGTGTGTTGTTTTCAGTGTTTGTGAATAAGCTTAATTCTAATTCAGTTTGAACACAAATCAAGGCAAAATGAAGTGGTTGATCTTCATCCAGTGTTCCAAAGAAATCTCACCTTAATATTCTGACATTTCTCGACAATCTTTAGATGACTGTTGTGCTGAGTGTTTCCATTGAAAATTTAGTTGTATGAATTATAGATACATTTTATTTCTCTTTCACGGTACAACAAGTAGCAGCTACAATGCATAGTTAGTGGAGAGGGACTGGTTGGGAAACCCGGTGAACATCAAAGGCAGAGGTTATTGTTTGAATTTATAACCATCACGAGACAATGACCGTGCAATACCTTTTTCAAAATGGCATCGGAGATCACTTGTTGAGTCACGACAGTATCTGTAGGTTATCTTTCTTTCAAAATAGTTTAAAACGTTATCAAACTAGTTGCTTGTGTATACAAAATGCCAGGTGACAATTGTGCCGTATTCGGTTACAGATCATGCCGAAATAGCAAAGGATTCGGAATATGGAAGCTCCCAGCTCTGAGAAACAACACATATAAACAGTGGCGACATCAGTGGCTGAATGAGCTGACAAAAACACGAGAAGTGGATAAAGACTTCGAAAGGTTAATCGACAATGACAGAGTGTATACATGCGAAAAGTATTTTGCACCTGATGACATCGAAATATGTAAGTAAAGCAGGTTTATGCTGTAAGCTTGTATCGCGTTTAACATATGAACTGCTCGTGAACTCCTTATTGAATTTATTGGGCAAATTCTTCTTATCTCTCTCCTAGTTCAATTGGAAAAGATAACGAAGAAAAAGCCAAAGTTTGGGGCTTTCCCTACGCTTAATATGCCCAAGAAAAACCACGATTCAAGGAAGCCCGTGCCGAGACCGTCGAGGTCCATTGTCAGAGATCACAAAGACAACAAGACCAACAAATGAATCTACAAGAGCTTCGAGGAACTTTGTCTCAGAGTAAAACCTCCACTACAGATCAGAGATTTGACTGGTTGGAAGATGAATTCCTAACATACCTGAAAGAGTGGAAGCAGAGTACCCTGGAC
Source organism: Montipora capricornis (assembly GCF_036669925.1). NCBI lineage: Eukaryota > Metazoa > Cnidaria > Anthozoa > Scleractinia > Acroporidae > Montipora > Montipora capricornis. Next base: position 36,680,546 of record NC_090892.1, read on the forward strand.
CGACCAGGCAATTTCACTGCAAATGCCAGAAACAGAATGTTCCTGTCTTGGCAAACATTTGAAGGGATGCAGATAACAACCCACGCTGTTGTTGTTGATACTAAGTTCCTACTTCAAGAAGGAGTGGAATATGTTTTGACAGAGCGATTTTGTCAAGATGTAATTGAGGAATATTTTGGAAGTCAGCGAAAGATCGGAAGAAGAAATGACAACCCAGACATTCGAATGTTTGGTTATAATGACAACACCATTCGAATTCAGCGGTCTGTTTCATGTCAGTTTGGAAATACTAGAGGGAGAAAAGATAAGAGGAAGGCCTGGGTTAATGTTACCAATGACCCTCTACCAAAGAGAAAAAAGAAATGACATTTGAGATGATGAAACAATCATGAATGAGTTACCCGTGAATATATACACTAGTTGAATTTTCAATGGACAGTTGTAAATAATTTCATGCTTTAGTGATGGATGTTTCTGATGAATGTTTTATTTTATAGCTAAGTCATCTTCACATATACCCTTTCAAAAATTAAGAATCATAGATTGGAAATGAAACAATCTTAGGGCTAATAGAGATATTAATTTGTTATCATGTTCAATGTCTTTTAATATCAAACAAGCATTAAGCTTTAAAGAAAAACAATTAATTAATGTTATGAGCAAGCTTCTTTTTCATAAGCTTTAAAACAGATACATGGAAAGTATCAAAATTAAAATTCAGTTTAAATTTGGACTAGATTGTGAAAGTTAAAATATCTAAGCTTGGCCTTCTACATGTATATATTGAGCGAAGACAAAGTTATGTTGCAATATAATAAAGTGATAACCATTTATATCACTACTTAAATTATTTCTTACAGCAAGTAAAAATTTTTCTAAGGCTGTCGAATATTAGAATCTTTGCTTGCTTGGCTTATTTGTTTTCTTAATGCCTTCTCCTTGACTAGTTTCATCTGTAATTTATACTTCTGACCAACATCTCTAGCAAATGAAAATGACCGAACTCTGATGTACAAGTGAATAATGTTCTGTAGCACATCCTTGGCCACCCTATCCTCTACTTTAACTTCTGAGTTTGCCTTTATACAGTTGAAAGCTGTTAGAACTTCACTATCATTAGTTGATTTTGACGTTATCTCATTAATGTCAATCTCTCTTACAGGATAGTTGGAAGTTAAAAATCTGAAGTACTTTTCAGTCCTAATAAATATTGTTTGTGCAGGTTTTGTGATTCCCCAAAGTCCTCCACGGTTAAGTGATGAAGTAAGCTTATGATTTTCGGTCATTATATGCTCTTGCTCTTTGCCAGCTTTTAAAACAGCAATAGACTGCTGACTTGCTGTTGATTCACTGTGACAGTTTTGATTGTCTGTGTTTGTTGTATAATTTGTGAAACACATTCCTCCAACATACTGCAAACCTGCCATTTCTTTATCACTTAGCTTAGTCTCAAAGTCCTTGACAAGAACAACAGACTTCTCTTTACTATACACTAGCATAACATCGGCTACTTTAGATGATAACAGTGTGGCAGCATCCCTAGCCAGTCCAGTGAAGTATTTTGTTGAATTCAATGGTACAGTGGAATAGAACATCGTGTAGAATTTCTCCTGGTCTTTCATCAACTGTTTAAACATCTTTTGTAATTCAGGGAATGCCATCGATTCTTCTGATAAGTTTGTGAATTGATAAGCACTGAGTTCTTCTCTGATGTCCTTGGAGAAGACCTTGTTGTTAATCAAACGGCGTTTGACTTTCTGGACCATCTTTGCAAGCAATTCGTTTGTAAATTTGCTTTCTTCGCCTTCATCAGTCTCTGGACCGTTCTCCCTTTCATCTTTATGCTTACAAGTAACGTGTCGTTTTAAACCACCAACACTTTTGCATTTCTTTGAACAGAATGGACACGAGATCTCTTCATCTTGTACCCGGTGAAAAGAAGGAAAATAGATTCGTTCGTAGATGTTAATGCAGACTGTAGCACGCCAAAAAAAAAATCATGGAGAGTTAATTATAGAACATCACTATGTTTAAGCTTAATTCATGTCTCTCAAATGGCCAGTCTTCTCGTGATATTTCGAGACAAGTAGAGCTTATATAAGTTGAGTTATCTTTAGTCCAGTGTTTTGCAGTGAGGACAACCGATCTGATCACAAACTCCGAGATCTTTGCTGTATATCAGAATAAAAGCGGGTCCCTACACTCACCTCAGTCACAGCTTCTTCGAAATATTCATCGACATTGTCATCTGTCTCCAAAGCCTCGAGAACTGCTTCCAAATCATCTCGAAAAAGAAATAGATCGCTATATTCCGCCATGTTTTTTGGATTGCATGGTCATTGTCACATGACCGCCCGTATCAACCTCAAAATCTAAACAATAACCTCTGGCTTTGATGTTCACCGGGTTTCCTAACCATTCCCCCTCCACTAACTATGTACAAAGTTACAGGGTCAACAGTCTGGTAAACTTTCACCACTTTCCAAATTTTGCCAGTGATTTCTTGCCCTCCAACTTAACATAGGGGCGTGCTATAACTGTACTATTTGTGTGAACTGTTGGTGCTTCCCACGGAAATGCCCTTAGGCGTCTTGTTAACTGAAGCATATCCGTCTATTCGACCAACTATTTTGCATGTTCATGACGACTCTGTTGTCTCAATATTTTTCTGTCACCACGATGCCTTCGTGATTAAGTAGACTTTGAGTTCACTCAAAATATTTATCACTAACTTAAAACTGAGAAATGATCAGGGAATTTCACAGATATGCATCCGTTACAGCGGATGAATCGGTCACTTTTTCTCAGTCTGTATCGAGTCTGTATGCAAAGCATGCTTTGTTTAGATTCCCACTGCATCAAGGTGTAAAGTCAAGTATCGGTTTCCACTGTACTTTTGACAACATTATTGTACTTGCTGACTGTGCTGGTTGTCGATTTCCCTTTTGCCTTGGTACTCCTTGAGTGGCTCAAATGGTAGAAGGAGTTAACGTAACCTGGTAGAGTTCAGCTCAAGTTTCTTGTCGGCAAAATCGCCTCTCAGTCAGTTCTTGTCAGCGATGAACTTGGTTCTGTCTCTTTCTGCCATTTTCTCAGTTATTACCGTGATTTCAGGTAGGGCCACAAGCTGCTAGTACACTGTCAATTATTATTTTTTCCTTCGCAACCACACCAGTTGTAAGTGGGTTTTAAACAGCCTCCAGAGGCACGAAAAATATTGTCGAAATGTTCAAAATGCTGGATGACGAACAAGAGGAAGTTCGTGGGAAATTTGAAGCGGTAAGCGTCTGTAGGACGTGCTGTGTTATTACAATGGTTCGTTTAAAGTCGTTTCGAAAATACACTCTTCCTCTAGGTGGCAAATTCAGCTCTATTATAAAGCTAACAATGGCTTTATTTTCATGAAAAAACACATTCTCTAATCAAGCGCAGTGAATGTTTCGCCAATGCCACGACGCCACAGGCCGTTCTTCGCAAACTTAAATTTTTATTTTACTTCTGTCGCGCGTCTTCAACCTTACTTCTCACCCAGCCCAACTAGCTGACAACGAACAGAACTTTTTGCAAAAAAAAAAAAAACATCCCTTTACAATGAATCATAACTTGAGTTCACACTACGCACTTTTGCCCGAGGGAACATCGTTTTACCTAGGGAAATTTTACCTGAGTATACCCGAGGTAAATTTATCTCGGGTTTCATTTTCCCCAGGTAAAAAGGTCACACTGAAGAAAATCACATCTAGGTTTACAGGGGATTGACGTGATTAAATTTCATGCCGCGTTAACATATTTTTGGCGCGCAAATCGAAAACAGCATGTTAGAAAATCACGCAGATCAAAGAGAAATGGTTCGCCTCTTTTCATTGCTTTTTTTTACGTTGTTGCAACTTGCAAGGCGATCACGAGTGATTTTTCTTCAGCGACTGATTACTCGACGAGCCCAAAGAAGGCGACAAGCTGCGTTACTCCGTGTATTTACTGCTTTTGCTTTGCAAGAACGTCGGCCTCGGCGTATCGCGTGGGTTCTTCCAAGGCCTCAGTACTGGTTTGAAAACTTGCTCAATTCAAATGCTTTGAACATGTGGTGGAAAGAAAACTTTCGGGTCACAAGGGAAACATTCCATTTTATTGCACGGCTGTTGCTCCTGTTATCCGGCGACAAGATACTATACTTCGAGCAGCCATATCGGTCGAAACTAGAACAGCCATAGGCTTA
>NC_090892.1:36689761-36707261 GCF_036669925.1 Montipora capricornis
CTGCTGTAGCTGTGCTCGCTCCAATCTTAGCAGCTCTTCGCGCTCTTTATTCTTAACAACGTTTTCCGCTTCCTTAACTCTTAATAGGCCATTTCCGAGTTTCTGTTTGCCTCGGTTTCGAAGTGAGTCTTCAGTGCTCAACCATTGTAAGGGAAATGAGTTTGATTTGCATAAGAATACGCAACTAATTGCCATTTGAATGGTTGTGCACCAGGACTCGCTTTGAAACTGAGGCATGCAGCAACTCGGAAATGGGCTATTCTTCTTCAGTTTTAAGGTCATTTACCCATTTAGTCAATTTTGTGATCATTGCATCGCCTTCGGACACGCGTCCCTCGATGGTTGCAGTCCATGTGGAAATTTTCTCCCTCTGATTTGTCATTATTGAACATTTCTTCCACCACTTGGAGCTTAAGTTGTTCTATACTTTGAACTATTGTATTCAGGGAATCACGATGCCTGGTGATTAAGAGCGCGCTTCCAGTGTATTGAATTTCTTCCGATTTCCCCAGGGTAAACTGAAGGAGTTTCACTTTACCTTGAATTCCCTTTGATATGTCTTCCATGATCCACGCTGCTTCTTGTCAAAACGACTTCAGGTCCTGTCGGAGGTGCCACTGTTTCCCGAATGTCAAGACTCAACAGGCCGTTCTTCGCAAACTTCAACTTTTATTTAACTGATGTCGCTCGTCTTCAACCTTTCTTCTCACACTGCTGAACTATCTGACAACGAACAGAACTTTTTGCAAAAAAACAAAAAAAAGAAAACATCCTAGCACAATGAATCATTTTTAGAACAAGGCGCCCACAAACGCGGCATAAACATACTTTTATCGATGTATGAACGCCTAATCAACTTGTCAGTCGGTTCTGACGATAAACCACTAATTTCCGATTTAAATACAATTTAAGGAATCACAAATACCGTCACACAATACAACTCAACTTTCTCAACAAAAGTTGAGTTTCAAAGATCGTCCCACGTTTGTTAGCATTTGCCGGCGATCTTTGAAGAAAGAGTCTGAATACAAGAGATATTAAGTTATTTTTACACAATGATGCAATGTAAGTAAGGGGCCGGGTTAAGCATTTAAAGTTTAATTTCTTCATGATCGGTTCCTTAAAGTCAAAACTCTTATTCTTCGCGCGCTGGTTCTTAGTTCAAATCATAGTTAATGCTGTGTTAAAATCCAACCTGCACAGAAGCTGGGTCTGTCAAAAAAGACAATTGACTAAACCAAAGGCCGGCGTCGGTTTCTCAGGCAGAGATCTCATTTTTTAAGGATGGAAATTTGTCCATATGAACACTTCAGCCCGTTTACCGAGATGAAAATGACCCAAGGCATGTTCGTGATGGATTATGGCAGCATAATATTTACTTGAACAAATATAAGCTTGTAAAATTCTCGGCACGCTCGTTATTCCGATTTCATGCCTGAGTGGTTAACCATCCAAACCCCGTCAACCATCTGGCTCGAAGGATAAACAGGAAGTCGATAAGCATTATGCAAACTTACGTTCAAGTTTGGCCAACGGTAATTTTCCAAAAACTCTATTATTTGGAAGTAGGGGTAAAACGCAAAAAAGCTTTTTGAAACACATCCAAATGGGAGGAACTTGCGAGAACCGCGTTAACTGTAATGCCATATCGCACTCTCAAGCTTATCTGATGGAAAGAAATGAATTAACCATTTTTTTGAGAAGTAATTTTAGCCTTATATATGGGTTGTGTTCAGCAGTGTTCAAGATCCTAGTGAAGTAGAGATAATAAATCGCTGCATTTTTTTTTTTTTTTGAAAACCTTTGGAAGCAGTACTTAGCAATGTCTAATTTCAGGTTCCGCATTCCACGATGCATACAATACAAACTTATTAACATTCCCACAAGGCCTATTCTATGTTAATGTACAAAACGTCATCGGTAATGTAGTGCGAGCAGTTTCTCTTTTGCTCTAGAAGCGTCAATCTCGTACCCAGAGTCCTCGGGCTTTTTGGTCAGCGGGTGAGCGCCCGGAAAGACTCTGCGGTAATCGACTCTATTTTCCCACAAAACGTGGGTTCCGGTCTTATTGCGCATGCTTGAGTTTAAACCGAAACAGAAAAAAAGGAAAACCGTAAACAGTAGAAATAATGGGTTGAAAGTGTTCGAGAAACAAGAATCTTAGCCTTACACACCGTCAAAGAAACTGGAGAAATTATCATTGGCTTGCTGTAAGAGCAAGTGAAGATGAAATTTCTGACGCTTTCGGTAAGTGTATTTTTAGTGTTTCAGCGTGCATTCCATCGTTCAGAATGCCATCGTGCAATCAACACGATCGACAATTTGTTGTGGAAACGACATGAATGTCGTCTTTTTCTACAATTTGATGTTTCCGTAATTCTACATGGCTTCGACAAGACCTTGTTCCATGGATTTCTCCTCAGAGACTGATGTAATGTTTTCCCATGGTACTTTTGCCTCAGCAACAGTAATCACTTTTTAGCAGCGTGCGAAAATTCCCGTGCGGTATAAGACATAATTCAAACCTCTTCGTTTTATTATTTTTGTGATTTATATATTTCTCAGTTAGAAAAAACAAACAGCACTGAAATTAGTCTTAGATTTTGAATCTCCCTCCAAATTCTGGGGCTTCCGAATTACTTACCGACTTCCTGTTGGACTGCCATTGTTACGCAAGCGGCCAATCAAATATATAGTTCAAGTCCATTATCCCACAGTTTTTCCGGGCGCTCACCCGCTGGCCAAGAAGCCCGAGGACTCTGGGTACGAGATTGGCTCTAGAAGCGCACGTTGAACATTTAATGGCTGAAACTGCGGGTCGCAAATACCGCAGGCGTTGGTTAGAGTGAAAGAAGAGACTGGCGCTCCAGTGACTGAGCGTTCTTATTGGTCTATCTCGGGAGAAGCGATGACGTAAACTTTGATAAATGTCAATCAACTCTAAATTCGCTGTAAGTTGGAGGTTGTTTACGATGAGAATTTAGAGCAAAAACAGGAACCGCATCATCAGCTCTTTAAAAAGAAAAAAACAAATTGTTTTGGCCATTCTACCCACAGGTTTCATTAGAAGCTTTGCTAAACAAAGTTTCACTATTGTGAAAAGTGTTATCGACGCTGTTGTGCCAAGCGTGATCATTATTATTTCGTACCGCAAGGATGTTGCGATTATCGCTAAATCGCGGAAATAGTATACACCGATTTACAGGTACTATCTTCCGATTTTACACTGCTAAGATTTTTACCTATTTTACGAGTAAAGCGTCAGATTCTACCTATTTTGCTACTGAAGTGATTTTCTTTAGATTTGCAATTCCACGATTTCACCCTACGTGTACCACGCTTTTTAAATTATTCTCCGATTCTTCCGATTCAAAGATTGCAAAATCATGAAGCAACAGTGGGCTTTGCGAAAAGGATTGTTTGTCCACGGCCGTTTCACCAGAAATTGAATATTAAATATCAAGCATGCATTCCTTGCTTCCATCATCATCTGCGGTAGAATTGGGGACTTTTTATTTCGAACTGTGAGGCGTGTGGCGAATTCGACTAGCAAATTACGCCCTCCACGCCGGTTCAACTGCAGAATACCCTGCCACTCCAATAAAGTTCTGCGTAGCTGGCTAAGCGGTACGCAGAAACTAATAAATTCAAGTTGAAGTATATAATTTATTCAAAAGAGTATTTCTCGTTCTAAAGGCGTGACTTGCGAATTAAGCAGTGATAGATTGTGAATTTTACGGTTCGGTTAACTACATTTTTCACAAGATAATATGAAGAAAATAGCACTGGTTTACTGATTAAGCCTCAGCGCTCGTTGCACTGATTAGGCCCAAGCACTCTTTTGTACCATGTGATCATTATCCTGCAAAGGGCCCATTTGAGTGGCAGGGTGTTCTGCCCTGGGAAGGGCGGGACTCCCATATAAAAGGACGGACGGTGGTGCTCGTCGTCACTTTTAGGGCTTAGAAAAGCGGTTTTGGTACCTGTTAGGGTGTTCAGCCTCAAAAGGTCCACAGCGGGAGCTTTAGTGGTACCTTTTAGGGTATTGAGCCCAAAAATTATGACAGGAAACATTTGACAATTAACTATCTTTTTAATTTTGTCTAACTAAGACTCATAATTTGGTACCTCTCAGGCAAATTTCATGCCACACCCACAAGACAGGATCTTGGTACCTCTTAGCTCTTTTCAAAATTTCCGACGAGCACCCTTGTCCTTGTGATATTGGATTCTCCCCCAGGGGTATATTCTGCAGTTGTTCCATTACGCCAATAACATTCGCTTGAATCTTCATTCGGTGACATCGCTTCCTTTGTCCTGGGATCATCTGTTGCTCTTTCACACAAGGAGAAAGCGAGTAACTTTGAAATGTAGTAAATCCAACCTTCTCCAAAGAAAAGGTCAGGGAAAGCTTTTCTTCTCCCTTCCGACATGAGACGCTAAAAATACTTTCCATGCTCATGTACAATGTCTTCTGTTGTTGGCCTTCTGAAGACTCACCGGCTCTGATTTTCGATAGAAAATTGCCATACATTATTTCGAAGGAACTCTCAGTACATAAACGGGTAAAATCGTTGCTGTTCTTTTGGCGTGGAATCATCGCGCATCACCTTACCGTGTAGTATGATATTTTGCGGAGCTTTTTTTTTTGCGGATTAAATTGCTAAAATTTACCCCCCCCCCCCCCCCCCGAAAAAAAAAAAAAAAAAAAAACAAAAAAAAAGTGCTACACGCTTTTCAACTTTCCCTCAACGCTCCTTTATTCCCGCGAGAATATTTTCCAAATGGGCATGGCAGGCAGGATTTTGAAAGCTGTCGATATGTTACTGGTTTTCCAAAACGCAATATGAAACCATTGCAGTCCCTCTTTTCGCTCTAACAAACATCCGCGGTATCTCCGCGGTATTTCCGCGGTATATGTTCGTTCTCGTCTAAGTCAATCAATGTGCAATGAGCTCAATTACTTTAGAATACTAGTTGTTCGCTCCTAGAATGGGGACCAGCCTTCATTCAGTGATCTTTGCCCAAGTCACTTGAAACCCCCCATGGAGACAGAAATATCATTTTATGGGCAACTCTCCGCGGGAACATTGCTTTCCTTTTATCTAGAGATTTCGTTACAATGAGGGTCGATTTATAGGAGGCAGTGTGGCCCAGTGGTTAGGGCGCTTGCCTTGAGATTGGGAGATCCCGGGTTCAAGACCCGCTCTGACCGCTCGTTGAATTTGTTTCTGGTAGTCCCTGGTTCAACTTCCCGGCTGCACTTGTAAAGAGCCGACTGGTTTGCCTCTGGCCAGTTGGGATTCTTAACATTTGTTGTTGTTGTGTTATGTTTTTTCGTTGATTGTTTCATTGGCCCTGAGAAGCCCCTATAGGGAGTGGTCAATTAAGTGTGCATTGTATTGTATAGTCGAAAATTCTTTCTCTATTAACTTTGCCCACCAACTATCACAAGATGCTGTTGAGAAGGTAACAAGTATTCTTTTTTCACTTACAACTTAACCACAATTGTTATTTGATGGCTTTTACCTTCATGTCTTATTTAAAACAACTAAACATCCTAGAGAGTAAAGGTGTGTCTGATTTAAATTGTATTCTCGTCTAGTGCAAAACCTTATACCAAACTATAAATATTTCCAACTTACAAAACGAAATCTTTCCGCAAACGCGTTTATATGACCGTGACAAAAAATTGTAATTGTAATTGGTGATTGATTCTTTGATAGAATGTTTCTTTGGAAATGGGCGTGGCTACCATGGAAACCATGTAATTTTACCTGACAAATAAATGCAAAGCAGGGGGATATGCTAAATATAGGGACCGAGCTCCTGGAGGGGGGGACTGGAAACTATACATTTCACAGGTCTTTTTTCTCAAACCTTAACCGTACAACCAGGGTTAAAATTTTGGGAATTAGTAAGCATTTTTTTTTAAAGATCTATCAGACAGCTTTTCAGTTATTATTAATAAATTAAAAGAAACAAAAATCAACATTTTTGCCATTTGCAAGAAACCTGTCTGACAGATTTAACTATTTATTTAGTTTATTTCGTTAAGGAAATCCTGACATTTTAAGGTGGAGTCGTACAGCTACAATCGTAGTTTTCGAGAAAAAGGCCTTTGAAATGTCTGGTTTCCAGTACCTCCTCCAGGAGCTCGGTCACTGTATTTAGCATCTTCCCCTGATTTGCAGTTATTTGTTGGGTAAAATTACATTTGACATTAATTGTAGTGAGTGACTAACACTTCAGAAGAGAAATCCCGTTGCTTTAATTTCACAGATTTCAAAATCTTGATCTTTTTCTTCGGAAAAATGTAGTAAGTCACCTTAAATAAAAGGCCTTATCCCTTAATCATTCAACACACAAAGACATACATGGTGGAAATGAGTCTGAGGTAAATTAATTTGAAACCACGTAAACCTTCTGGAGTTCGATAGCATTAATGTTTTATTTTTCTGAACATTTATAAACAACGGAGGGCTAATTCTCTGGTAAAAAATAGGCATACTGAGTGATAAAAATCTCGAAGGAGATGTTTTCAAATTTTAGCATCTGTTGAAAACTGCTTGAGCACTTCTTTTTGTTTGCTATTTTCCATTGTCCCGCGATTAAAACGTTTCCACCTATTATTTGTTCACACTTGTTATCCAAAGGACATTGCCTTTTTTCATCGTTGCATGTTGATGAAAAATTTGCAACTTGTATGATTTTATTATCACTTGGATTGCTGTGGTCCTTATTGTTTTACAGTAAAAAAGGCATCTTTCTTTTCCAGGTGTAATTCCTCCACCGCCCAAAGATGCAACCGGTAAGAAATTCTGTATCAACTCGAAAACAAGCCCCCATTCAGGGGTGATTGACCAAAAGTCCTTAACACCCTCTCTCCAAAAAAAGTCTGAGCTAACAGTTGCAAAATTAGCAGCGCAACAAATATTATCAAAAATGGAGACAACATTTTCAAGTTTGCAAAACATATTTCGACATTCCTTTGTCTTCTTCAGTTGCAGTAAGTTATACAGTTTGAATTTGAATTTGAATTTGAACAAACCACCGTTAATTCAAGTTGTTAAACGTACTCTCAAACGAAATTCTTTGACGTGTTTTTGTAACGCAAATATGTAACGTATTTTATAACGATGGTTATACCAAACTATGGTTATACCAAACTATAAATATTTCCAACTTACGAAACGAAATCTTTCCGCAAACGCGTTTATATGACCGTGACAAAAAATTGTAATTGTAATTGGTGATTGATTCTTTGATAGAATGTTTCTTTGGAAATGGGCGTGGCTACCATGGAAACCATGTAATTTTACCTGACAAATAAATGCAAAGCAGGGGGATATGCTAAATATAGGGACCGAGCTCCTGGAGGGGGGGACTGGAAACTATACATTTCACAGGTCTTTTTTCTCAAACCTTAACCGTACAACCAGGGTTAAAATTTTGGGAATTAGTAAGCATTTTTTTTAAAGATCTATCAGACAGCTTTTCAGTTATTATTAATAAATTAAAAGAAACAAAAATCAACATTTTTTCCATTTGCAAGAAACCTGTCTGACAGATTTAACTATTTATTTAGTTTATTTCGTTAAGGAAATCCTGAATTTTTAAGGTGAAGTCATACAGCTACAATTGTAGTTTTCGAGAAAAAAGGCTTTGGAATGTCTGGTTTCCATTCCCCCTCCAGGAGCTCGGTCACTATATTTAGCATCTTCCCCTGATTTGCAGTTATTTGTTGGGTAACATTACATTTGACATTAATTGTAGTGAGTGACTAACACTTCAGAAGAGACATCCCGTTGCTTTAATTTCACAGATTTCAAAATCTTGATCTTTTTGTTCGGAAAAATGTAGTAAGTCACCTTAAATAAAAGGCCTTATCCCTTAATCATTCAACACACAAAGACATACATGGTGGAAATGAGTCTGAGGTAAATTAATTTGAAACCACGTAAACCTTCTGGAGTTCGATAGCATTAACGTTTTATTTTTCTGAACATTTATAAACAACGGAAGGCTAGTTATTTGGTAAAAAATAGGCATACTGATAAAAATCTCGAAGGAGATGTTTCCAAATTTTGGCATCTGTTGAAAACTGTTTTAGCACTTCTTTTCGTTTGCTATTTTGCGGTTTCCATTGTCCCGCGATTAACACTTTTCCACCTATTATTTGTTCACACTTGTTATCCAAAGGACATTGCCTTTTTTCATCGTTGCATGTTGATGAAAAATTTGCAACTTGTATGATTTTATTATCACTTGGATTGCTGTGGTCCTTATTGTTTTACAGTAAAAAAGGCATCTTTCTTTTCCAGGTGTAATTCCTCCACCGCCCAAAGATGCAACCGGTAAGAAATTCTGTATCAACTCGAAAACAAGCCCCCATTCAGGGGTGATTGACCAAAAGTCCTTAACACCCTCTCTCCAAAAAAAGTCTGAGCTAACAGTTGCAAAATTAGCAGCGCAACAAATATTATCAAAAATGGAGACAACATTTTCAAGTTTGCAAAACATATTTCGACATTCCTTTGTCTTCTTCAGTTGCAGTAAGTTATACAGTTTGAATTTGAATTTGAATTTGAACAAACCACCGTTAATTCAAGTTGTTAAACGTACTCTCAAACGAAATTCTTTGACGTGTTTTTGTAACGCAAATATGTAACGTATTTTATAACGATGGTTATACCAAACTATGGTTATACCAAACTATAAATATTTCCAACTTACGAAACGAAATCTTTCCGCAAACGCGTTTATATGACCGTGACAAAAAATTGTAATTGTAATTGGTGATTGATTCTTTGATAGAATGTTTCTTTGGAAATGGGCGTGGCTACCATGGAAACCATGTAATTTTACCTGACAAATAAATGCAAAGCAGGGGGATATGCTAAATATAGGGACCGAGCTCCTGGAGGGGGGGACTGGAGACTATACATTTCACAGGTCTTTTTTCTCAAACCTTAACCGTACAACCAGGGTTAAAATTTTGGGAATTAGTAAGCATTTTTTTTTAAAGATCTATCAGACAGCTTTTCAGTTATTATTAATAGATTAAAAGAAACAAAAATCAACATTTTTGCCATTTGCAAGAAACCTGTCTGACAGATTTAACTATTTATTTAGTTTATTTCGTTAAGGAAATCCTGACATTTTAAGGTGGAGTCGTACAGCTACAATCGTAGTTTTCGAGAAAAAGGCCTTTGAAATGTCTGGTTTCCAGGACCTCCTCCAGGAGCTCGGTCACTGTATTTAGCATCTTCCCCTGATTTTTAGTTATTTGTTGGGTAAAATTACATTTGACATTAATTGTAGTGAGTGACTAACACTTCAGAAGAGAAATCCCGTTGCTTTAATTTCACAGATTTCAAAATCTTGATCTTTTTCTTCGGAAAAATGTAGTAAGTCACCTTAAATAAAGTTCCTTATCCCTTAATCATTCAACACACAAAGACATACATGGTGGAAATGAGTCTGAGGTAAATTAATTTGAAACCACGTAAACCTTCTGGAGTTCGATAGCATTAATGTTATATTTTTCTAAACATTTATAAACAACGGAGGGCTAATTCTCTGGTAAAAAATAGGCATACTGAGTGATAAAAATCTCGAAGGAGATGTTTCCAAATTTTGGCATCTGTTGAAAACTGTTTTAGCACTTCTTTTCGTTTGCTATTTTGCGGTTTCCATTGTCCCGCGATTAAAACTTTTCCACCTATTATTTGTTCACACTTGTTATCCAAAGGACATTGCCTTTTTTCATCGTTGCATGTTGATGAAAAATTTGCAACTTGTATGATTTTATTATCACTTGGATTGCTGTGGTCCTTATTGTTTTACAGTAAAAAAGGCATCTTTCTTTTCCAGGTGTAATTCCTCCACCGCCCAAAGATGCAACCGGTAAGAAATTCTGTATCAACTCGAAAACAAGCCCCCATTCAGGGGTGATTGACCAAAAGTCCTTAACACCCTCTCTCCAAAAAAAGTCTGAGCTAACAGTTGCAAAATTAGCAGCGCAACAAATATTATCAAAAATGGAGACAACATTTTCAAGTTTGCAAAACATATTTCGACATTCCTTTGTCTTCTTCAGTTGCAGTAAGTTATACAGTTTGAATTTGAATTTGAATTTGAACAAACCACCGTTAATTCAAGTTGTTAAACGTACTCTCAAACGAAATTCTTTGACGTGTTTTTGTAACGCAAATATGTAACGTATTTTATAACGATGGTTTGTTCAAATTCAGACTGTATATAAAATTACCGCTTCTGAAAATATGTCGAAACATGTTTTGCAAATTTGAAAATGTTGTGTCCTTTTTGAGAATCCTGATACTGAGCAAGTATTATCTCATTGTCGACCCAAATTGGTTGAATCGCATTTCTTTTCAATTCTTCTTAGGAGCAATCACAGCTGCAGTGTTGTCTGGTATAGCAATTCTCGCAGGTGGTTTCCTTACTATTTTGTACATCAGAAAGAAAAGGAGACAAGTTGAAAGAGAAATTAACTATGAAAATGGTGAGCCACATAGAGCGGTTTTCAATTGAGTGTCAAAAGTGATTAGCGAATTTCTTTGGTTTATGATTACTTCACTCAGTGATTGGTTCAAAGTCCTCGCGCCACTTTTTCAACCAATTAGAAGTGGAACCAAAACCAATCGTGCCTCGCGTATGCACATTTTCCCGCGTTTTGTGTCGGCTACGTGTAATTACTTCGAGTTTTGATTGGTTTACTGGATTGTCTCCGCCCTTTTTGATTGGGGTGAAAGTAATTACTTTGGTAATGGACACTCGATTGAAACTCACTCTAATAGGAATGTTAATTCAATAAAACGGTTTACCTGAAAGTGCTACTGTGATGAAAAAAATCAGTTCCTTTTATCTTTACATTTTGAAAGTGCTTAACCCCTGACTGGCAAAATTTTGAGCTTTGAGTGTAACTTTTGAATTTAACCTTCCGGCGTTACTCACGTCAGTTAAAAACTGACCGATTGGACCTCAAAGGGTGGAATGGAGGGAAAAGTGACTCACTGGCTTAAAATTCCAGCTTGTAAATGCAGCTTATTATGTATGCAAAACACGAGTCTAAAAGTCTGAGGCCCGTTTCAAACGTCGAACTTTACATGTGCCGAATCTAATGCAAATGAGCGAAAACAATAGATTTTCTCATTACTGGGTTGCTAAACCCAGTCGGAATCTGCGTTTTATTTCGTCGTTTTTTCCGTGTCGGTAAAAGTCTTGCCTGTCACTCCCCTGCTAAGTGGTATCTTTGTGCATAGAGCCCTTTGCTCGTATTTTCGTAGGATAGAGAGGGTAGTGGAAATGCGTAGATTTCTCTGGTGGACACAGTAGAATGATAAACGTAACGGGCAATGGCGTCGAAAGTCATGTAACGCGAATGGCGTTTTAGTGGATCTTTGAACAAAATATACCCTTATGAAGCTCAATAATGGCAAGTCAATTGGATACTGAACAAGACAGGCGGTGGAATCTTAAAAGCGACGAGTAATGGACTTCGACAACAATCTGTCGCCCGTCGAGCCGAAATCAAAGTGAGCTGTATTTCTATTATTTTATCAAGTGTGCTGTTATGTAGAACACTGAAACCAAATGGAAAATTCTCTGGTAACTTATGGGTTCAACAAAGACAGAGAACGAATCGAACACCTTAAGTGGATCTGTGATCAACTCTGCACAGTCTTCAGGTAAAAAAAATAATTGGAAATGTGACAGCCAAGAATTATTTGAAAGAAAGCTTGTCGTCTATTTTGTGCGTCATTATTCAAGGAAAAGGTTCTTCATGGAAACGGTTTGATCCTGAAATTTTAGTTTGTTGTAATATTACGCATATTTGACACGATTGAGTTTTTTCTCTTCACGCACGAAATGAGATAGGAAGGGGTTTTTGCCTCTAATGGAAAATCTGTTGTTTGTTTCAAAAAAGTGTTTCAAAAAAGTGTTTTATAATATGCAAGCTTAACTGGATAGTTTTTCTGGCAATAGCAATATGGCATTTTCGTGTCAAAATGAGGTTAGCATCTTTCTGTTTTGCTAACTTAATTCTACCTCGTTACCATGCTGAGAGATCCCATGAGATAGCAAACGCATGCGCCAAACAGTGCAACGCTTGTCTCCGAACAGTGTAGTTTACCTGACTGTTTGTCCGTAAATATTCTTCGCGAAATACCTTCATTCGTCCGCTTCAACATGGATTCAGAGAGACCGGATGAGGGGAAAGGTCGGAATATCTCTGAAATGTCTAAAACAGTTTCGAACGACGTGTTAACTGACTGGAATGCCGAGCTCTGCAAAAAGAAAGAAACGGCGGCTTCGGCACAAACACGTGTGGCTGGAAATTCCGCTCGCTTGACTCAAAAGCCATCTAAGGGGACCAAAGATCCCTCTTCTTCCCAAATAAGGGAAGCTGGTCACCCTGTAAAACCCTCAAAGAAGGGAGATAGTGAAAAAACAACCACAGACACTCCCAAGAGAGATGTGCGTGAAAAACCGTCAGGGAAGAAAAGCTCGCCAAAGGATGGCAGCGAACGGCAAAGCCCGTCGGCCACTACTACCCTTCATGGAAAGAATGTAGCGTCAACCCAAATGGGGACCAGCATTGCAGAAATTTTAAAAGATTCCTTCGCCAGCTTATCGCAGAGAATGAGCGTAGGATTTGACAACTTGGGACAAATGTTTCAAGGCAGTCGCTCTGCTTGCGTGTCACAAGAAAGTCGCTTTTCAGATGACCTCAGCTCTGCCGACTCAGATGTGTCGGAAGTAGAGGAACCAGCAGCAAAGCGACCAAAAAGCGATGAAGCAGGTCAAAGCACCGAGAATGAACTCATCCTAGGTCAACTTGAAAAAGACTTTGATTTAGCCGAACATAAAGGAGCGGAAATCAACGCTAATTTAGCTAGCGCTGCTATCGTCTCGAAATTACTGAGGAGAAAACCGAGGAAGACAAGCTCACGGAAGTAAAGAAACGCTATCTAGGGCCCAGAAATTGGGAGAGATTAGCGGAAACACGAGTTAACTTCCCAATATGGAATAACCTTTCAGAAAAGGCACTTCCACCTGTCATAAAATTGCAGAAAGTGCAAAAATCCCTTGTAAAGGGAACTATAGCAGTAGGTATCAGTTGTAAATACCTTTATCACTGCTCCGGGGATGCCCTCAAAAAAACGAAGTTGTAAACAACCTCATGGATGGAGTGCTTTTGTTAGCCAATGGTAACATGGAACTAAACGTTCGTCGAAGGGAAGCGCGTCGACCAGAACTCCATGCCAGCTACAGATATCTTTGTGCACCTTCAAGTTCCATTTCTTCAGAATTATTCGGAGACGATTTTGCCGAAAGCAGTTAAAGATATAACTGACACCAACGCAATTACCTCGAAACTCCAGCGAGACAAGAAAGAGAGTTATAGAAGGGGTAGGCAATCTGAACGCTTTGACAAATTTCAGAGGAAAAGGAACTACTCTGGGGCAACTCCAGAAGTCTTAGCCTTGAATGCCAAAGGCACGCAATACCCAAATTCAGAGGTGAGTGCTACACAAAATGTCTGTATCAAAGTGGCTGGCGGGCCCAAATATTTTCTGTCTGAATGTCACCTGGAATTTATTGAGCTGCCGTCTCAGCATTATGATTTACCTCCTATTGGATTCAATACAAGAGAGGCTAAAATTATTAACGATGAAATTAAGACCCTATTAAATAAAGGGGTTATTGGGGAAGCTCGTCCTTCCCAACATCACGTTATATCGAGTATATTTCTAAGGAAAAAGAAGAATGGCTCTTACAGGATGATCCTTAATCTCAAAAGATTAAATGAGCCTATGGAATGTAAGCATTTCAAAATGGAGAGCTTATCTTTTGCTGTACAATTAATGAGAAAAAATTGTTACATGGCCTCAATCGACTTGACCGATGCTCATTACACAGTGCCAGTGGCACCTGAGCACAGAAAATACTTGCGGTTCATGTGGGGTGGCAAACTATTTCAGTATACTTTTCTGCTCAATGGCTTGTCCTCAGCACCCAGATACTTTACCAAGCTCCTTAAGCCAGTGTATGGTACATTACGTAGTCAAGGCCACCTGAATGTTGGCTATATTGACGATTCTTACCTTCAAGGTAGCTCAGAAGTATCAGATTGCAGCCAAAACATATGGGCAACCATATGCCTGTTTGAGAAGCTAGGTTTTGTTATCATCAAAGGGAAATCGGTGTTGCAGCAATGTCAAAAGCTTGTTTCCCTTGGTTTTATATTGGACTCCATACTCATGAGAGTATATCTCACACCAGATAAAGCAGACAGAGTTGTTTCAGCCTGTCAGATGCTCCTAAGCAGGAGCTATGTTTCCAGAGAAGTGGCACAAGTGATAGGGTTGCTTGTATCCAGTCTCCCAGCAGTTCAATATGGGCCTCTATTTTACAGAAACATTGACTCGGAAATAGATAAAAATGAAGCCTTGCATAAGAACAAGGGCAATTTTGAAGCACTGATGCAATTATCTCCAGAATCTAGGGAAGATCTTAGTTGGTGGGTGAGAACCCTACCATAGGCATACAAACAGATTGACTTTTCAAATCCTGACATAGAAGTCACTACAGATGCTTCAAAAATAGGCTGGCGGGCAGTCTGCCTTGGGGACACAACTCAAGGCTGGTGGTCAGAATCAGAACAATTGAGGCACATAAATGAACTTGAGATATTGGCAATTCACTTTGCATTGAGGTACTTCAAGTCACGTATTAAGGGAAAGCATGTCAAAGTTAACAGTGATAACTCTACAGCCGTGTGTTATCTTAATGCTATGGGTCTCCAACTTGCAGTAAGCTTGTTCAGGACATTTGGACTTGGTGCATGCAGAACAAGGTTTGGTTATCTGCTTCCCACTTGCCAGGTGCTCAACAAACTGGAGGCTGATCAGCAGTACCGTCAGTTTAATGAACGAACCTGAGTGGCACCTTAGAAAGGATGTCTCCCACCACATTTCCAAAATTTGGGGCGCATCAGACATTGATCTTTTTGCCTCCAGGTTAAACTCCCAATTGCCTAAGTATGCCTCCTGGAAACCTGATCCTGGGGCTACTCACGGTGATGCTTTCTCTTTCGCATGGACGGGAATGTTTGCTTATCTGTTTCCTCCCTTCTGCTTAATTGTCAGATGCCTGAAAAAATTGGAGAGCGACGGAGCACTGGGACTCAATGTAGTGCCTTTGTGGCCACAACTGTGTCCACAACTGTTAAACCTTCTCATAGCAACTCCTGTTATCCTACCTCAGCACAAGGACTTACTTACTCAGGCTTCCTCATAACGGGATGGAACACCCCTAAAGACCAAGCTAAGGATGGTGACATGTCTGTTATCAGGGAGTTCTATCAAACACAAGGAATTTCACAATCAGCTACCAAACTGCTCCTGGCCTCCTGGAGAGGGGGCACCAAAAAACAGTATGATGTGTACATAAAAAAAATGGACCAAGTATTGTGCTGAAAGGAAAGCTAATCAATTTCACCCACTTGTTGTAGATGTACTTGATTTCTTGCTTGATTTCTTGACAGAATTGTATGAGAAAGGCTTTACCTACAGTGCCATGAACACCGCACGCAGTGCACTGTTCTTTTTTGTTCTGTTGGATGATGGATCTAGTGTAGGTAAAAATTCATTGATTTCAAGTCCAGGGCCTCAAAACCAAGTATACCGAAGTTTGGGATGTTCAGATTGTGTTGTCTTATCTTAGGACTTTGCACCCAGTGGACTCGTTAAGTCTAAATGACCTTTTCTTTTAAATTTCTTATGTTATTGTTGCTGGTCTCAGGCCATCGGGGTCAGACTATCCACATGCTGGATCTCAATGAAATGATTGTTTCAGATAATGGCTTTACTTTTGTCATTGTTAATCATTTGAAGCAAAGTAGACCTGGGTACCACAACCTACAGCTTAAGCTTGTCCCTTTTGTAGACTCTAGCCTTTGTGTTGTTACAACCTGTAAGGAGTATCCAAAGAGAAACAAGACTCTTAGGGGAAACCAGTCTCAGCTTTTCATGAGCTATGTGAAACCTTTTAAAGAAGCGAATAGAAATAACCTGACTCGTTGGGTACGCAACGTTATGGCACAGGCCAGTTTAGATGTTTCTAAGTTTTCACCACATAGCAGTAGAGCAGCGTCAGTGTAAGCTGCACATCATCAGAGCTTCTATTAATTTAGATGACATCCTGAAAACAGCTGGTTGGTCATCAGAATGTTGTTTTGCGAAATACTACAACAAGCCAATAGTTACGGTTTCCAGCTTTGCAAACGCTGTGTTATCTGTTAAGTAGATCCTTACGATGAACTTTATTGCTATTGTAATAAAACCTGTCTGCTTTATTTATGTGTGATTTTTTCTTCATGTGCGTGTCAGCTTCAAAATCTCATGGGATCTCTCAGCATGGTAACGAGGTAGAATTAGAAAATTAAACGAGACTTACCTATAAGTTGAAGTTTGATTGGGATTCTACCGAGTTACATAATGCTGAGAGATTTCATGCCCATGCTCCCACCCACCCGGCAGTACATCTTTCGGGTACATCGGACAACACACACATTCAGCCTTCTAAAATTGTTTGGCGCATGCGCTTGCTATCTCACGTAATCTCAGCATTATGTAACTCGGTAGAATCCCAATCAAACTTCAACTTACAGGTAAGTCTCGTTTAATTTTCTGATTCAATATAAATATACATTCTGCCTCGTGAGTTTGTTATTCTCGTTAACCAGCAATGGCGTCGAAAGTCATTGCAACGCGAATGGCGTGTTAATCTCATAATTAGACAATTTCTGATGGAAGACCGTTCCATTCTTTAACTGTTCTTGGAAAAAAGGAATATTTAAAGACATCATTACTTGCGTGCTCAATACAATACTTGAAGTAGAGATTCACGGGTACGAGTTTCATTAGGTAATGTCAAATACTCAGATTTCAGTACATGAATAATTTCATTTGTAATTTTGTACATTGTTACACTGGTACATAAACGAGCATGTTGACGGCGAGATTCCCATTCCATGCTATTTATTCAAACGATGGATAATGGTTTTGCTAGTGCTTATCTGTCTGAATAGTGATTTATCCGGTGGCCAGCACTATCCATCGTTTGAACAACTGGGGCCAGGTCTCCAATCATTGAGATAACAATTGACGTATGTCTGTAGTCGTTTTTAAAAAAACGAGCAGCCGCCCTTTTTTGAGTTATCCAACGGGAGCTCATGGAATAATTGTTAACTAGAATAAATAAAAAGATAAGACTGGTAAGAGCGAATAGTACGTTATCTCTTCCGCTTGTAATATTGCATGCATTGTGTGACTCGTGTAACGGCCCCAGCATGCTTTGGAGCATTAGTAAAAAACAAAAAGACACGTGCTGCTCTCGGAAGACATTACATTGGCGACGAGGATTCTTTCCGAACCCGCATGGCCATTCCCATAGCCGCCGTACAGCC
>NC_090892.1:36712261-36727261 GCF_036669925.1 Montipora capricornis
TGGATCAACCTCAGCATAGACTTCTGTGGTCCTCTTCCGTCTGGTCAGTACTTGCTGATCATTACAGACGAGTATTCTTGTTTTCCTATTGTAGAGGTTGTACGCTCTACTGCTGCTGAACAGGTTATTCAAGTGGTGGACAAAGTATTCTGCACCTATGGATATCCTGACGTTTTCAAAACCGACAACGGCCCGCCTTTCAACAGCCAAGTGTGGAAAGGTTTTCTTAAGACCTGCGGTATCAAACATCGCAAGATAACTCCCTTCTGACCGAAGGCTAACGGGCAAGTTGAAAACTTCAACAAACCCTTAATGAAGGCGAAGATCCAAGGGCCGAGCTGGATCTATGCTATGCATCAGTTTCTGAGAGCATACCGCTGCTCTCCTCATACCACCACAGGGTTTACTCCATACAGTCTCCTGTTTGGTCATGACCCGCGAACAAACATGCCAGATGCTGAATCATTCACTCATCCCGATGACAGTAATGTGCGTAAGTGAGTTGCCGAGGCAAACAGCATCATGAAATGCTATGCAGACAAACGTCTACATACTGAAGCAAAGCCTATGGATGTAGGAGACACTGTTCTGGTGAAACAAACCCAGCTAAAAAAACTGTCGACACCATTTAACCCTACTCCACTGGTAGTTACGGAAAGGAAAGGAACCATGGTCACCGCCCAACAAGGTGATTGGTCCAAGGTAACCAGAAATGTCTCCATGTTCTGCAGCATTCCACAGACGCTGATCCAAGAGAGTGACACTCGTGATGACAGTGCGAGAACATCCTACCCCTCAAGAAAGAAACGTCCCCGTCAACCGGAAGAGAAGAGGAAATCGCGTTACATCCGCCTCAGCTCAGTATCTCCAGACCTAAGCGAACTGTCCGCCCGCCGAGGAGATTAATTGAAGAGATCTGAACTGTTAGTTCGTGTTGTTGTGGATCATGTAGTGAACTTTTCAGAGAACCTGTAGACCTGTATGCTGTTTTCACGGGCAGTTGTGTTTGGCAGCTTACGATTTCGGAACATTGAAGACTTTGTTAGCTTATTTACATGGTAGATTGTAGTGTCCAAGGAAAGGAGGGATGTAATATTGCATGTGTTGTGTGACTCGTGTAACGGCCCCAGCATGCTTTGGAGAATTAATAAAAAAAACAAAAAGACACGTGCTGCTCTCGGAAGACGAAACATTCGGTTGTCGTATTCTTTGTTCACATTAAAGACATTACACCGCTGACTTAATTAGCATTAAGATATGGAGGAATAAGTGATCTCTGCCGAAGAACACGACAAGGGACCCCGAGAGCTAAATCCGTCAGAGAAAGGACGGGAAGGAGGGCCGATGCTTTTCGACGACACCCTTTGCGAACTGACCACCTCGCACAATTACATCCGCTTAAATAATGCCTAATACGTCATCGCGCGGGATGATGAATATTACATGAGTGTAAATATAATGAAAAAAATTCTTGCTCTTTGGCCATTTCAACTTAATCAAAAACATAAGTTTTGCACGAGTTTTGCATTGGTAAAACGAAACGTCGCTTAGGTGACCGTAAAAAATATCATTTCAAAGCACTCAATGGGATCAGTCAAACTTCCGCTATTGCAGATCACGCAGTAAAAACAGGCCACAACATAAAATGGGATCATTTTCAAGTTTTAGACAATGGTAGATCTGATTTGCATCGTAAAATAAAGGAAACTTTATTAATACGCGACCTTAAACCAACGTTAAACGAAAACGTTGGCAGTGAAAAATCTTTCTTTATTAAACGATCAGTTTTCACTGCTATCTATTTATATTCAGTTTTTATCTTATTCTCTCTAGTTACCAGTCTTCTTAATTATATATATATATATATATATATCTATCTATCTATCTATCTATATATATATATATATATATATATATCACATTTCAATTTTTTCAACTGTCATTTCTGAAGATGTATGTTGTGGCATACGAGACGTCGACTCAAAAGTAAAATGCGCTTTATCATTATGTTTGTAGCCGCTGTTTGTTTTATGTTTTTGAATATAATGATGTTCGTTAATTTAAGAGTTAACGATTTCGCGTTTGTTTCCTGTATTTTTTCTTATTCACATTGAATTACATGTATCAACTATTCAGCTCGCTGCTTAAAATTTTCTTCATACTATTGCAAGTTTGCTTTGGGTAGTTAAGTGTTATTTTAATTGCTTGCTAGTTTTGTCTGGTTTTTTTTTTTCGGTCAAAGTATGAAGAGAAGGTGAAAGGAACCATGCAATCAAGCATCAACCAGTGGGACACTAGAGCTCTGCCTGCCCCTGCATGACAACAGCGATCGGGGATTCCAATCACCGGCATTCCTATGCTTTAATGTCCAGAAATAGAATTGGTCCACCACCCATGTAACAGTTAAACTTGAGTGTTATAGTGTGAGAGTTGAGTGCAACCAAAGGTGGGTACTGCATTACACCGAGCTCATGCAAACAATAGATTTCGACGGACCATTTAACTAATTTCCAATTATAACATATTCAAATTCAAATTAAGTACTTATATAACGCATAATCCATAGGTAAATGATCTCAGGCGCTTAAAATTAACAAGAAGGTTATTTACAATGTTTAAAAATTATGACTAATTATGATTATATTTACAGTTGTATTTTACAGCTACAGTTACAGTTATATTTACAGTTGTATGATTATATTTACAGTTAAAAAAATTAATAATAAGCTTTTTGAAATAAAAATGTCTTAAGTTTTGTTTTGAAAGATTTTAAATCGTTCTCTAATCTAAGTGATTTTGGAAGTTTGTTCCATTCAAAGGGTGCTGCCACTTGAAAAGCTCTGTCTCCTGTTGTCTTACTTGATTTAAAAGTTGGTGGAGCCAATAAAACTTCATCATTAGATCGGAGATTGTATAGTGATTTCTTTTTGACTTGAACTAGACTTTGTATGTAATCGGGAGATAGTCCATGTATTGCCTTGAAAGTCATCAATAAAATTTTGTATTTAGTTCTTAGTTTCAGACTGGTAGCCAGTGTAGTTTGAACATCAACGGCGTAATACAACAAAAACGTGTAGAATTACATATAAGTCTAGCAGCCATATTTTGCAAGCACTGAAGCATTTTAATTTGACCATCAGAGCATCCATAAAGAAGACTGTTACAATAATCATATCGGCCTATTATCGTTGCCTGCATTAGTGTACGAGCTGACTCATATGTGAGATGCTTCCTTATTCTCCTTATATTGTATAGATAGAAATGTCCCATAGCGCACATTTTCGTTATATTGGTATCAAATTTCATGTTACGATCGAACCATACTCCTCGCTGTAGTAGTTGTTTTAACTTTAGAATTTCCAATTGTCATTTCATCAAGGGATACTTTGTCTAGTTGTTGTCGCGTCCCTATAACCAAGAATTCCGTTTTTTGTTCATTCAGTTTAAGTTGATCTTTTAACATCCATGCTCTGACTGCTTTGACACAATGCCCCATCGATGTTATAGCTTCTATCTCACTTAACCCACTGTCTGGCTTAAAAGACAAGTACAGCTGACAGTCATCTGCATAAGCATGTGCAATTGGTAAGCTGGTTTTGACCACCTCAAAGAGCTTGCTAGCATAGATGGTAAACAGCAGCGGCCCTAAACAGGACCCCTGCGGTACTCCATGAGATAATTCAGTGCTATCAGAGTATGCACCTTCTACGATAACATGTTGCGAACGATCCGACAGATACGACTTAAACCACATTAACGCAGATTCTGTAATTCCAAATGATGTTTCAAGTCTCTGTAGTAACATCTTGTGGTTTACTGTGTCGAATGCTGCGCTTAAGTCAAGCAGGACTAATAATGTAATATGTCTACGATTCATGTTATGGAAGATGTCATTTACAACTTTTAAAAGTGCCGTTTCCGTGCTGTGTTGCTTTCTGTATGCGGACTGCAGTAGGGGGTACAAATCATTCTCAGCCAGGTGACTATGTAATTGGTCAAAAACTGCTTTCTCTGTTACTTTTGACAGAAACTGCAGATTGCTTACGGGCCTTAGATTCTTATAAGCCGTACCAAGACCAGGTTTTTTGAGGAGAGGCTTGACGAGCGCATCCTTTCACTCTTCAGGGAAAACACCCCGTGATAGTGAACAATTAACAGGTAGCAATTGGTCAAGACAGTCGACCACCAATTGGGTTGGCATAGGGTCTAAATTACATAATTTTTTGGCGGCTTTCTTTATGATTGCGCTAATATCGCCTCCAGACAACTGCTTAAATGATCGTAAAACTTTCGCACATTCCATTTTAGGGTCTGGCGGTACTTCGTGCAAATCTGATGAAATAGCATGTGTGGATTCTATTTCATTTTGAATGTCATCAATCTTCTTCACAAAGAACCTTGCAATGTCATTTGCGAGTAAAGTTTTATTCAGTTGATCCGGGAATGTAGGAACAAAGTTCTCTTTAATGCCAAGGATCTCATTTGCAGCTCTTAAAAGTTTGCGCTGATCAACGCTGTTCTCCTCCATAAATTCAGAATAGAATTGACGTCTTGCCTTATTCAACAGAAAAATCACATAGTTTCTTCTAGTGTTAAATACTTGTAGATCTTCCATTGTTCTATTTCTTCTCCATTTTCTCTCAGCTTTCCTTCGAACCTTTCTTGAACACACAATGACCTCATTAAACAATGGGACTGTCGGTCTTAATGTCTTAGTAACAACTTTTAACGGGGCATGATGCTCCAGCACTGATGATAGTGTAACATTATACTTTATATGACGGCTATTAATTGTATGTCTGGATGAATAGTTATTAAACTGGACGGGTTTCTATTGTTGGCGGAAGTCTTTAAGGAGTTTGTCACATTGGAATTATGCAGATTATGCAAAATTTGATGGTGTAACTTTGTTGAGTACCTCGATGAAATACGAACTTGAATACGACGATTTTCTGCCATTTTAGATCCCTGTATGGATCTTCCTACTCTAGATCCTTGATATCTCAAGATGTCAAAAGACGCAGTGGTAGACAAGAGAGTAGAATTCAAACGACAGTACCCAGTTATCCATGAAGCTGGTAGTTGACTACTATTGTACACAATAGGTAGTTGGACGGCCGCATGTTGAGTGTTGAGCTTGTAGTGATATCTTGTGTTTCCTTCTTGTGCATTCGAATACTTCTCGGAACATGGCCCCGGATTAGGATGAATGTCTATACATATCGTAAGGTCTTTTGCTGGTAGATGAACACAAGTGTAACCCCATTTATTCCAGCTAACGATAGTTCTTCTAAGCTCGTTTGTACGAGATAAGATTCTTGGTCGAGATGTATCTTGTTTGAGTAGTACACCGCTTTCCAAGTACTGCTTGTGATAAATGAAGTTGTTGGCCATTAAACGGAAAGATAAGTGGAAGAAAGCCAAGAGAAAATGTAGCAATTTCCAATTTGATAGAGAGCTTTGAGTGGAAGCCGCCATCGAAAACCCACGCCTCACCCACTCGCCTTTGGAATATACAGTCATAAGCCTTTTCCGAATAACTACAGGAGCTAATATCTTCGAGGCATTACATTTACAGCTAAAATTCATAGTAAATGTTCTTGTAATCCAATTCAATATAAGTAAGCGTGCTTTAATTTCCCTCTGAGGCGTGCTGATGATACCAGCAAACAAATGCCTCGCGAACTTGTTTTCAGGCTTCGAACAAGTAAAGAGAAACTTTATTCATTTACGGTTGTGTCGAAAAAGAAAGCGGAGCCGAGTTCACACTCAACGTTGATTATGATCAACTGAAGTATAATTCAGGCTATCATATTGCATTTAATTTTATTCAATTATGGTTGTGTTCACACCCGCAAAAGTTTAAAAGAGAAAGTAATTAGTTGATTTGAACCTATTGGAAAGTCAAGTAGATTTTAATTCGATCATACTCGAGGTTTAGTGTGAGCAAGGCTTAAATTAGTCAATTCTTAACTTTCTCATGAAGTCACAGAGAAACGGCGGCCATATTTTTGACAAAACTGATATCCTCTGGGAATCTGGGTCTATTTTATACTAACGTTTTCCTTTGTCTCAGTGAACAAACATGACCGCCGATAGTAGTACATAACGTAGGAGTTCTGCTTCCGCGGATGCCGAAGGATCACGCGCCGTTCACGTGATTAAAAAGCCAGAATTAATGCAAAGGGAGATGCCGCACCAAATCATAAGAAATCATATTATAATAAAGTTTCGATATAACGCACGCTCTGATTTATTATAGTGCAGATGCACGGCTGACGCCACTCGTAGGGTTCGGAAAATAAACTTTTCCAAACATTTTAGCCGAAGGCGCGAGGAAATTAAGAATTTCTTTATTTAGTGTAAACAAGGAAACCTTGCCTGTGATCTGTTCTGTTGTAAAGCACTTAAAGTGCCCCTGTGACCAAAATATCAATTCATATTTTTCTTTGGATTTCAAAACTATGTTAACAAAACACTAAGTGACCCACGCCTTGATTTCAAAAAGACACCTCTTTATTTTAACTGTAATTTTCCTATTTAATGGTCCGCCATTACTAACATTATGTTCTTGAGAGAGCTGGATCGAGGAGAAAATGGCGTCAAAGGCTCACTAGTTTAAGAATGCAATACTTGTGTACGCCGCAGAACTAATATGCAGCACGGGGGTTTTGGGCTTTCAGACTTTTTAACTCACGCTTTGCATATATAATAAGCTGCGTTCACACGCTGAAATTTTAATTAAGCTAGTGAGCCTCTGACGTCACTTTTCCCTGGATTCAACCCTCTGAGGTCGAATCGGTCAGTTTTGAACGTGAGTAATGGCGGACCGTGAAATCCAAAACTTACACTCAAAGTAAACGGCCTTTGGATAAAAATCAAAACTCAAAATTTTGCCAGTCAGGTGTTAAGCAAACACACTTACAAAATCTGAAGGAAAAAAGGAAGTGGTTTTTTTGATCACAGGGGCACTTTAACAAGCGGATAGCGCACTCAAGAAGTAGGGAAAACGCTCGACTATTTCTCGTGTTTCCCTTACACTTCTTGAGTGCTCCAACCGCTTCCTGCGTGCTTTGCAACAGCCGGAACAGATCACAGGCCAGGCTTTTTTATTTGCTAAACCAAACTGGACTGAAGCATACAAAATACGTGTGCGGTGAATATGGCATGTTTCATTTGCGTCTCCTTGGTGGAGAAAGTTGACAAGGACGAACTGCTGCAGCCTATGGTTCGAAATGACAGCAGTTCATCGCTTCACTGCATAAAATAATTTTGTATGTGTATTTGTTTTTTAGAACTAATCGCCTATATTACACCCTATGCTACTTCATCACCGAATTGGCTTGAGAGAATCAACGCTCCTCATATCTACGAGATAGTGGAAAATGATCATGAAGTTGACGAGGATGTTTCAGTTACCTGTCATCGGGTACCCTACATCAACATTGCTCCGAATGGGTCTCTGAAACTTCCTCCGTATCTGAGGAACATTTTCCTGGAGTTTGAAAGATATTACGAGAACACGCGCTATCAAAGGTTGAAACGGTATGTAATGACAAACCAACAAAGATATGATACAGCCCTAAGCAGCAGAGAGGTTTCTTAAGCACAGTCCACGTTTAGTAGGATGAGGTAAATGGGGATGGGCAGTGTCGCCTTCACAAATGTGATTGTCAACTCTCTCTACCACGATGCACGAGGGGTCAGCGGTCAGCGGACAAGATGGTCGCTTCTTTCTTCGCTCTTGAAGAAATTGCAGTGAAATGTAGTTTAGTCTTTTGTAAAAAGTGATATAGCTTATCTGTTTAATATTGTGAGTGTCTACCAGTGTGACGGCGATTAATTACGACCAATTTGCTAACATTTTAGACGACAAACTTAGTCCACTCAATTTGACAATCGCCGAGTAAAGAAAATCAGTTGATGAAGGGATGAATCATGTTGAATTTGTGAATGCGAAGTACGATGAAGTGCTAAGGATGATGGAAAGCTCAAAGGATGAGAGAAAGGCTTTGAAAGATGAGAATAAGATTCTGCAAATATGAGAATAAGATCTTAAAGGCAACAATTTACAGCACTTAAAGATCACTTGAATCAGTCACGAGAGCGAACAATGATTTGGAGCAGTACACTCGTAGAGAGTGCGTGAAAATTCGAGGAATCCCTTTTGCTGCTTCTCCATCAGAAGAGCTAATAATATAATAACTAATAATATTGTCAAGGATCTCGGTAAACTACTGGGAGTGCATATTACTAAAAATGACATATCAGTTAGTCATCGAGTGCCTCAAAATCAAAAATACAAAGGCAAGCTTAGACCACCGGCTATACACCATATTCCAAAATGGCCGCTGATTTATGCGGATACAAATTGGTCCTTGTTGCCTCGTTCAAGATAAAATATTCTTTGGAATTTTAACCGTAAGAACGAGGCATCAAGGGCTTATTTGAATAAAAACAAAAGAATCTTTAAATGGCGGCCATTTTGGAATAAGGTGTATTAGAGTCAAATTTACGAGGCGTGATGTCAAAGATAACTTCTACCGTGCAAGGAAGCAGCTCAAAGATTTAACAACTGAAGATCTTGGATATTCCGAAAAAAATAAGATTTATCTTGCAGAGAGCCTGGCAGAAATGAATCGAATGTTGTTCAAAGATTGCTTAAACTAACTTAAAGGCAAAGAAGGATATGGCGTTCAAGTTCATATGCCAGTTTGCAAAGCATGACGAGTGCACGCGCAAGTTTTTTTCCTTCATGTTGACTGTGCACGCCAGAATCGTGACTTTGCACGCGTACGCCAAATGAAAATTTCACTTTAGATATTTTAAGAAAACAGCGGTAATTTACGAGGCAAACACTTTTGTACAACAAAATAATGTATTAATTATTTCTGTGAATTCTGCCTGATGCTTTGACAGTGTTCTAAATGCTATTCAACGACAGACAAGTGGACATGATTTAATTGATTTCAACTTACCAACAAGTTGCAAGTTAGAAAGAAAAATTGTCTTACATGTTCTCTCTCTCTAAGAAGATAACGTCGAATACTAGTTACTACGCTTATAAACTACAAGAAGAAACTAGTATTACTGATACATGGCAAAAAATAAATGATGAAGCCCGTGTGCCTTTTTGTTAACTCTTAACATGTGATTCCCTCTCTTTTGTTGTAGGAAAGCTGTGAGCTGTACATGAATTTCTTACTCACCTATAAACACGCGAATAAGGAAATGAAATGAAAATAATTGAGTTGATCGAACTTGATCAGCTCAGCGAGTTCCATTTTTGTTATAACTGTCAAAATTCTCAAAATTCTTTATTCTCAATAAAACTGTGGACCAAAAAAGTACGCAACATTCATCGCAAGGCTAAATTGTGATAAACTTCACAGATTATATGCACAAAATCTGGTTTAAATGTTAAATCATTTTTTGTTTCTGTCCTTCGCATTAAGAACAAAGTGATCTGTTGTGGCAGCCAAGCGATCAAGAACTTTGCTTCCATGAGCATACTTGCTCAAGGCACGGCCTCTTTGATCTAGGAATACTCAGTGGAAGCTGATGGCGGAGCATTCCAGCATCTTTGTCGCCTTCTAAATAAAGGGTTGTCGCATCTTTGATTGTTTCCTGGCACTGCAAGGGCATTGGAAAACTCCAGTCCACATTCGTTCTTTGCACGAGGGTGACCTCCCACCATTGACTGTGTCTTTATAACTGAGTAGTAGGATTCAACAACTTGCTTCAGAGCCACTCATAGCCAATACCACATCAATTGCAATACAACATTCTTTACCAGCCATCTGGTAGATGGTCTGTCATTAGTATAGAAAGTTGAAAATGCAGTGGCTTGGTCCAGCCTAGCAATGCAGACACTGCCGTCGTATTTAAACGTGAATCTGTCTTCAATCTCAAATTCGTCACTCTTGACCTTGAATTCACTCAGTAATGTTCGGCAATGTGCCCCTTCTAGGGGAGGAAACCAGTCATTTCGACAGTCACCTATATTGTTCCACACAACTTGATAAACAGCATCCTTAAAGTGGTACTATGACCAAAAAAAAATTTGGTTTTTCCTTTGGATTTGAAAACGATGTTAACTAAACACTAACTCACCCAAGTTTTAAGTTCTGATTTTAAAAAGACACCTGTTTATTTTAGCTGGAATTTTCTTATTTATTGATCCGCCATTACTAACTTTAAAATCTTGAGAGAGCTGGGTCGAGGAGAAAATGACGTCAAACACTCACTAGTTTAAGAATGCAATGCGTGTGTACGCGGCCTAATTAACATGCAGCACGGGAGTTTCGGGCTTTCAGACTTTTCAACCCGTGTTTTGCATATATAATAAATTGCGTTTACACGCTGAAATTTTAAGCTAGTGAGTACATGACGTCATTTTCTCTAGATCCAACCCTCTGAGGTCCAATCGGCCAGTTTTGAAATGACGGACCATGAAATCCAAAACTTACACTCAAAATAAACAGCCTTTGGATAAAACTCAAAGCTCAAAATTTTGCCAGTTAGGTGTTAAGCGAACACGCTTTCAAAATCTGAAGAAAAAAAGGAAATGATTTTTTGATCATAGTACCACTTTAAACGACTTGTGTACTTTCTGTGATAGGGATGGCAACAAACGTAAAGTGTTAAAAAGGGTTGACAGGCCTACACGATTCCCTTCTACGTGGTCTGGTCTGGTTTCCTTTGCCTTTGTCATAATTTTGCTCTCTTGAATACATATGTGAATGGGCGCCTCTTTTAGGCGGTTTCCGTAGGATTCATTTAGCACTGGTTTTTGCCCTATGAAGCTTTACATTTGAATCTCTATACTGCTGTGTGATACGTTTTCTTCCAAGAAAATAGTTAGTCTCGAAAATAGTGTTTTTAGTTTCTTGGTGTTGATTTTCTCCGCAGTAATGTGAATGTGACCTTATGGCCTCACGCTTTTGCGCCATTTTATTTCTGGGCTCGATCGATATGTTGTTGATCGGCGGTGGAAGCGAGTGATCTTCTGGTTTTAAATGTTTGACCCGGGCCCGGGTTCATTTTGTTTTTGAACGCCTGTTACATTGTGCCCTGTATCAGTGAGATAGCTGGCTTTTAATAAGCTTTGGTTTTCTTTTTTCCGCGTTTCTTAGTAGATCGTTATGCTCTTTGGAGGCGTTGTTTTCTTCAATTGTTTCATTCGTTCTTCGGACTTCTTCAGCGTGTTTTGGTTTGTGGCCATGGTCAGTAACTATCTCCTCCTTGAACGTCTGGAGTTAATTGAATTAATTAAATCAACCGGAAAATCCTACCGATCAGCCTTGTTTTCGATGCCTGCAGATTCTTCATCAACCACTTCGCCTTCGCAGCCTTCAGTAGCCTCTGCAATGGCAGTTAACCTACCGACCTTTCCTGAGTTTGATCTTCAACCAAGAGATACAGTACCCGTTCGCTTTGAGAAGTATGTCAAGCGTTTAATTTGGACATGTTTACAGCAATGAACATTACCCGAGCATCTCAAAAGAAAGCCATGTTGTTGCATTACGTGGGAGAAGAAACCTGTGATGTGTTTGAGACCCTTACCGTTCCAGAACGGCCGGAAGGAAGTGACGAATACAAGACTGCCGTAAAGGCTCTTGCTGACCATTTCGAGCCTCAAAAGTGTGTGGGTTATCACGTCTATGTCTTTCGTCAGGAAACGCAAAAGTCTGGTGAAAACATTGTCGAGTTTTACACACGTCTCCAGCTGTTAGCACGCAAGTGTCAATTCGCCGATCCCGAATTGGAAATGAAGCGGCAGATTATTCAAGGAACCTCATCGCTTCGCCTGAGACGTAAAGCAATCGAACAGAGCCTCAATCTTGAGAAATTGTTGAAAGTAGCTCGCGCCATGGAAACCGCCGACGAACAGACCAGTGAGATGGAGAAACAGCAATCCAATGCACTGGGCTATGGTAGAAATAAAGCAACCGACGTTCAGCAGAAAGAGAACTGTAGTGGTCTACCAAAGTCTGGATTGCGTAACAATAGGTGTGGTTTATGTGGTGGAAATTACCCACATCAAGGAACTTACCCTGCTCAAGGTAAGAAGTGTTTGAACTGTGGCAAAATGAACCATTTCTCTAACGTTTGTGGCGGCAAACCCAATAATCGGTCCAAATCTTCGCACCCGAAGAAAACGTCAATAGGTAAATACCATGTCAGGTCTGCAGATGTTGAAGAGTCTCCGAGTAGTGAAATGTCATCTCTAGTCGGTGTTGATAGTGACAACAGTGAAGAGTATACTTTTAACATTGGTGCACAGGGACACGAAGCTGGTAATCCTATCTTTCAGGTCACCATCATGAACACACCAATCCGCATTATGGCAGATTCAGGAGCAACCGTGAATATCTTAAACAAGAGAGACTTTGATGACCTTAAATCAAAGCCACAACTGGTTGAAACAAGTGCCAAAGTGTATCCATACATGTCTGATAAGCCACTAACCCTGTGTGGAAAGTTCCGAGCCACTGTCACCAGTGGTAGCTGTTCATCCGTGGAAACATTCTATGTCGCAAACGGTTCATCAAGCTCCATACTTAGCTGGACAACCTCACAAGCATTAAATCTTATTAAAGCTGGTAGTACGGTCGAACCTCCTGTTAGCCTACCACCTGATGCCCCATATTTTCTCAAGGAATTTCCTAATCTAACCAGTGGAATGGGCAAGTACAAAGGTGCACCAGCACGCATACATGTAGATGAATCTGTCAAATCCGTGGCTCAGCTACATCGCCGAGTCCCTTTCCATGTAAGAAAACAAGTGGAGGAAAAACTCAAACAGCTCGAAAAAGATGACATCATTGAACGCGTAGAAGGCCCCACCCCTTGGGTATCGCCAATTGTTGTTGTGCCCAAGCCGAATAAACCGA
This sequence comes from Montipora capricornis, assembly GCF_036669925.1. Classification (NCBI taxonomy): domain Eukaryota; kingdom Metazoa; phylum Cnidaria; class Anthozoa; order Scleractinia; family Acroporidae; genus Montipora; species Montipora capricornis. The sequence continues at coordinate 36,725,158 of NC_090892.1, forward strand.
ACGAGATTAGAATTTGTGTGGACATGCGTTCATTAAACAAAGCTATCATCAGGGAGCGATGCATCATACCCACCATAGATGACGTAGTGTCGAACTTGAACGGTTATAAAGTGTTTAGTAAGATCGACTTAAATCAAGGGTACCACCAGATCTCATTGCATCCCGACTCGAGAGCCCTGAGTACGTTTTCTACACACGTTGGACTGTTCCAATACAAACGTCTCAGTTTTGGTCTCTCGTGCGCAGCGCAAAAGAAGGTGGGTGATGCAATCCGTGGCATACCCTGCGTCAAGAACATCAGTGATGACATCTACGTTGGGGGCGCAGACCAAGACACTCATGACCGACATCTGAGACAAGTGTTCCGTCAACTCCAGGAGAGTGGTCTGACAATAAACTTACCTAAATGTCAATTTCGAGTTACCACTATGCTCTTCTTTGGCCATGTGTTCTCTGAACAGGGCATGTCACCTGACCCTAAAAAGGTTGAAGCTCTTCAAAATGTTGTGCCACCAACCAATGTATCTGAAGTACGAAGCCTCCTTAGCTCAGCTGCATTCTGCTCTAGGTTCATCAAGAATTTTGCACTAATCACCAGGCCTCTTCGACAGCTGACCTGTAATGGAGTGAAGTGGCAGTGGACTGAGGAAGAACAGTCATCATTCGAACGCCTTAAAGCGGCACTATCTACCAAGACTACCCTTTGATACTTTGATCCAAAGAAACCTACGTCCATCTTTGTCGATGGTAGTCCCATTCGTTTAGGTGCTGTCCTGACCCAGAAAGATGTTTCGACTAAAGAAGTGACACCTTTGCATTATGCCAGTTCTCCACTGACACCAACTCAAGCTAGATATCCACAGATTGATCGTGAAGCTTTGTCAGTTTACTGGGTTGTCAACCGCTTTCACCTGTTCATCTATGGAGGGGAATTTAAAGTAATCACAGACCATCAACCTCTGGTTTCGTTGTTTAAGAACCCCACCTCTAAACCGTCCGCCAGGATAGAACGTTGGCTCATCGAGCTAAAGCAGTACCGATTCACGGTAGAATATCGCCCTGGTGCCTCAAACCCAGCGGATTATGCTTCGAGACACCCAGTAGGAGACTTGGAGTCTCGCAATTATGAAATCGAGTCTGAAGACCACATCTGTTTTATTACAAGAGACACAGTACCAAAAGCTGTAACATTGTCTGAGGTAGAATCTGCAACCGCAACGGATCCAGTGCTACAAGCGGTTATATCTGTAATGAAATCTGGTTGCTGGCATAAGGCACCACCAGGGGTATCATTATCTGAGCTATCCCGTTATGAGCAAGTCAAGGAGCAGTTAACCTGCACTGACACTGTCCTGTTAAAATCGAATCGTTTAGTAGTTCCTGCTGCACTACAAGAACGAATTGTTGACATCGCCCATGAGGGTCACTTGGGCATAGTGAAAACTAAGGCCTTCTGCCAGAAAAGGTGTGGTTCCCATGCATGGACAAGATGGTTGAAACTAAGGTCAAGGCCTGTTTGCCGTGCCAAGTTGTAACCCCAGTGTACGCTAGAGAGCCTGTTCAAGTATCAACTTTTCCTGACAGCCCATTTGATGAAGTAAGCATTGACTTTGCGCATGTTGAGGGTGAAACCCTACTTCTACTGGTTGATGATTATTCAAGGTTCCCGTTCGTAGAACCAGTGTCGTCAAAGTCCGCTAGTGCTGTCATACCTTAGTTAAATCAGCTATTTGCTACATCCGGACCTCCCAAGATTGTTAGATCAGACAATGGTCCACCTTTCAGCGGAAAAGAGTTTGCCAAGTTTGCTCATGCGCTTGGTTTCAAGCACCGCAAGGTAACCCCATTATGGCCTAGGGCCAACGGTGAGGTTGCGAGATTCGTGAAAACACTGAAGAAGTGTCTTAAAGCCGCTAAAGTGGAAGGAAGGAACTGGAGAAAGGAACTGCAAGCGATTCTGAGAAACTATCGCACCTCTCCTCATCAAACCACTGGTGTGGCTCCAGCAGTATTGTTACTGAAACGCCCTGTGCGTAACAAGCTACCACAAACCAACTTCGTTGACCCTGTGTCGGAGATCGTCCGCAAGCGCGATTTCTCACAG